>NW_022900921.1:8678371-8734545 GCF_012274545.1 Fukomys damarensis | reverse complement strand
ACCTTTACATGGCAAGTCTTGATTCTCATTTTTTTCCCCTTACCTCTGCCCTCCCTTCACCCCCTCCTCCCCTCCCCATCTACAAACACTTTATTTTCATCTTTTCATTCTCTCACATTTTTTTCTTTTCCCTTTTTGTTCTTCCCCTACGTATCACACCTTCCCTACATCTTTAGCTCCTTTCCTCCCATTTCTAAATGTCAGTAATCTTATTAGAATCTTATGCATTGTTGCAGAATATTCACACCAGGGAAACTATTTGGTATTTACACATGTGGGACTTATTTATTTCACTCAGAATGATGGAGTTTAAGGCCAACCTGGACAACTTAGCAAGACCATGTCTCAAAATAAAATGAAAAGGTCTGGGGATGCAGCTCAGTGATAAAGCACTTTCCCACATGAGTGAAACCTTGTGTTCAACCCTCAGTAGAGAAGAGGAAAAAAAAAGACTTTGTTTTTCCTATTAGTTTTGTTCAGTGAACACCATAAAAATTATCAAAGAGAGCTGTATATGCAAAAGCATTCACAGACAACTTAAGAAATCTCCCTGGGTGGTCTTGATTATGCCAGGTTTAGGACCTGTATACAGATACAGTAATGCCTCCTTTCACAAACACTTCCTTTTACAGACAACTTGGTTTGCAAACAAGAGAATTCTGCAAAATTATGTTTCCATTCAATTAACTTTGTAAAGCAAGGTACTGCTATATAAGCCATTTGTCAAGGAAAATTGTCCAAAGTCAGAACTGAAGTAACCCTAAGTACCCAAACATTTTGTGTGGACCAGCTCCATCAAAATTGCCTGATGTAGTTTGTCTTGGGGGTTTGGGTGTTGTTGTTTTTGTTGTTGTTGTTGGAACCAAGGATTGAACTCAGGACCTTGCATTTACGAGGCAGGCGTGGTGCCACTGAGCTAAATTCCCGACCCCTGATGTAATCTGTTTTTCAAATGTCTGTATCTTGATTTCACCTCATATTTACTGAGTTCAAATGTCTGGACACAGGGTTTCTATTAGCTTTCTGTTGCTGAAGCCAAATACCTGAAATATACAACTTAAAAGAGCTATTTGTTTCCGCTCATGGTTTCAGGGGTTCACTCCGCAGTTAGCTGGCTCAATGGCAGAAACATTGTAGGAGAAGGACATGGTGGAGTAGAGCTGCTCAGTTCCTGAGAGCCAGGAAGGAGAGAAGGGGAACAATGTTCCTGTTTGTATATTTGAGATTTAAAAGTCATCTTTAGGGTGTTCTGGGACATCCTCTCCCATCCTGACCGCCATGAAAGTTTCTCTCATCCTTTAAGGCCCAAGTTAACTCTTGATTCTTCTAGGGAGCTCTCCTTAACCATCCTACCCAGGGGGATGTACTGTATATTCTGACTTCATGGTTCTTTTGGCATTTATCTGATACTCTTTTTGAATGTAATCTTTATGTTTGCATGTCTAGACTCTGCATATAAGGATTTTGTTGAAATAAGTTTTATTTCACAGGCCAAGTTTCAGTTTATAGTGTCTGCCTTGAGTGCTATAGGAAGCATTCTGTGGCCCCATCTGGGTTCACTGGTTAAGAGCACACTGATCCATTAGCAAGGTCTGCAATGAGCATGGCAGGTGAGAAGGGAAAATGCATGGAACGTGTTATCCCTCTCTGCTATCCATGGTAAATTATTTAAAGATTGGATTTAAAATCTATACTTACATTCCCATGATCATTCCCAAGAACATAAAGTGTGTGCTCAAAAATTATCTGATGATTAAATGTTTCTCCATGAAAAAAAAAGATCTTAATGCAATTATATATGTTCTATTACAAGGTATGATCAAAAAATATAATAAATATTTAAATAGAAATATATTATAGTAGAAGACACGCTGTCATGAATCCCTCTCAAAATACCTCCTCTCACTTCAAACATATGTACACCATAATTTTTCCTACTTTCTGAAGTAATTCTGGAAGTCCTCTCTCATAAGTATCTTTAGTTGAGCTTTGTGGCTGCCTTGATGTCCTGAATTAATTGAAAATATGTACCTTTCGTGGTCCCTTTGAATTTGAGAAAGGACCAGCAGTCACACAATGCCATACTCTCTGACTAAATGTAGGCTGAGGACACACGAGCCTGCCTTTCCCATAGGTGACAGCAGCAGCACGCGAGCAGCCATATTCTGGTTGTGTGGATGAGCAGACGTCAGTGAGTTCCCAGCCTTGCTCTTGGGCCCAAAAGAGATCCCCAGGAGGCCTCCCGCACAGCCATCACAAGGGCTGAGCGAAAGACAGAAAGTAGAGTGCCCAGCTCAGAGTAAGCACTCAGCAAATGTTAGCTGATATTTCTACCAGTGGGGAAGAAAGAGTGAAAAAGTGAGTAGAGATTTATTGGTGACTTCTCTTGGGGTCCACAACCATGGGAGGCAAGGGACAGAAGAGACACAAAGTAGAACTGTGATGGACCCCAGTGGAAGTTAACCCTCAAAAATTCTAGAGCCAGACTAGCAGTTCTAACGGTCCAGACCTGACCCTGGACAGGGTGAAAGATCTGCTCTTTGCAACGCTGCACAGATCAGGAAAGGCTGATCTTGGGTAAGGCAGCTCTCCATAGCTCAGGCAGCCCCTCAAAGTGTCACCAGTCCTCATAGCAACCAGGACAAGAAGATCCTCATCCGAGGTGGGGAGGGGTCTTAGCAATGCACACAAGGTCCCCCACGCAGCATCCACCAGGAGAAAAAAGATCAAAAAATAAAACAGAGCAAAAGCTTCCCCTTAACTTTTAGGAAAGAAATAGGGCAGTGTGTAGATGCCCACCAAATCCAGCCATTTATTCACTCTCACTTACGAATGCCTACCATGCACCAGGCCCTGCGATTTAGGGCTTACGAATCAGGTGCTGATCCTACAACAATCGTAACAAAAATATTTTTCTCTGTACTACTTTTTAAGGCATGGAATTAAACAGAGAAGGAAGAGATACCAAATCTCTTGAAGCCAGGATATATTCTCAGGTGATCAGTCACTTGCCAGCCCAGTATGAAAAGGTGTTAATTTGAATGAAGAAAAGGACACAGCAATTTTTTTCCCCTCCGCAATATATCAAGTTGTTCTCCTGTGACTTAGCATGCTTGGCAAACTGTGTATGCTGCACAAAATTGAATTCCTGGGTTTAGGGAAGCTTGGGCAGGCTCAAGGTACACAAGGATTTATAGCTTTAAGTACTTAAAGTGCCTCCCACTAAATTTGTTATGACCTTCTCCCCCAGTCTGTGGCCCCAAGTTAACCATAGTCCGGGCTGAGCAAAGGTTAACAACACATGAAATAAAACAACATCAACCCAAGGAGATAGGTCCCTGCCTCATGGAGACTTGGCTGCTTTCCAGGAATGTCGATGTTCCTCTCTCCCTACAAATGTCCTCAGTCCTCCTCCCCTAGACTTTTCTTATCTTGTCACTTACATATTTTGGCCAATAGTCCTTCAAGTATTGTTCTCCTCTGTCATAAAGTGACTCACTTTCCCCACCAGCTTTCCTATCTGTTTGTACTGATATTCAGAACACACCACTCCACATGACTATAGGAGATCAGAGCACACCTTTCCAAAATATGCCTCTGTGACCAAAAGGATTTTTTCAGCTGATTTAGAGTTTGACTGTGTGATTTCCCCCAAAAGCCTTGTTCTCCTGGTATTATTGGGAAGTGGTAGAAACTTTAGGAGGTAAGATCTTGCTGGAAGAAGTAGGTCCCTAGGGGAGCGCCCTTGAAGATTATTTTGAGGTCTTGGCTACTTCTCTCTCTCTACACTTCAGGCCACCCTAAGGCATACAGTTTTGCTCGTCTATGCCTTTCTGATACAATGTTCTGCCTTATTGGAGGCCCGTAAACAATGGAGCTGAGCAACCATGGAGGGAATGCACTGAAACCACGAGTTCAAAATAAATCTTTCTTCCTTTAAATTGTTTTTCTCAGGTATGTTGTCACAGCAGCAGAAAACTAACACAAGTACCTCACTTTGGGTAAAATCAGACACAGGTGAAGTTCCGCAAATAAGAGCAGAGGTTGCCTTTGATAAGGAAAATTACCATTTTTAATGTCTCCTTTGGAAGAATATCTCCCTACCTGCACCAGAAAGAAAGAGATGATTAAATCACTAGAGACTATCAATTGGTAGGTCAGGATCCACGTCTCTGCCCGGTGTGTTTGTTCCACACTCTATTTGCTACCCATCCATGAGTCACTTATTTGCCCTCTCACTGATCAGATCAGCTGTTGTGGTGTCACCGCACTTGTGATCCAGTCACCTTCAGTTTCCTTAATAGCGGCCCCAAAGCACGAGAGTACACCTGCTTACAATTCAGAAATGCCAGAGAAAAATTAAAGGGCTTCCTTTCAGCAAAAAGGCAAAAATCCTCTACTTAATGAGGAAAGAAAAAATTTCCTATGGTGAGGTAATTAAGAGCTATGATCAGAATGACTTGTCCATCCATCAAATGGTGAAGAAGGGAAAACAAAGCCATGCTTAGGATTTGCTGTCACACCTCAAACTGCTAAAGTTACAGCCACCGTTTATGTAAGGGCTTAGTTAAGACAAAAGGCATTAAAATCATGGACAGATGGGACCAGAAAACATGTTCCAACTGGCAGCACTGGGTTGTGCCAGAAAGCACTGAGTCCATACGAAGACTTCCGTATGGATCTCTTGAAAGAGATGACCCTAAGCCATTTACTTAACTGTTATCACCGTGGGCTGTAATAATGGTTCTCTTTTACTATAGTTGCTCCTAGTTCCTTACTGTGCTTAATTTATAAAGTAAACATTATTACAGATATAAAAGCACAGGTATGAAAGCATGGTACTCTATATTTAGCGTTTGGGTCCTATTCACAATTTGAGGAATCCACTGGGTTCTGCAAACATATCCCCTGAGAATAAGGGGTCCCCCACGTCTCCCAAGCCCAGAGGAATTAGGCATATTATGAGACTTGCCGTTTTCTCTTAACCTGTCTGTTGTTACAGAGATTCCCAGACAAAAGCTACGGAGGGTAGAGACAAAACTCTTTTCCCCTTCTGTGATGACTATCAAAAAGCCAGCAAGCCCTCCAAACATGATAAATCACATTAGCATGGCACACTCCAATTCACAGCTTGTTTGGGGGCTTCACAACTGGCCAAAAGGCAGAAATGGTCACTCTCACTCCAGAGACAAGGGGACTAAGGCCCAGAAGGGTGACATGACCTGCCCCAGGTCACAGAACATAGAGGCAGAACTTTTGCAAGGTACTTTATGCCACAAATTAGACCACTCACCATGTTTGAGCCACAAGAACCAATCCAGCCCTTGGTAGTGTACCTATCCCTTCAAGGGACAACTGGTCACAGCCACAAACTAGTGCGCTTACCTGGGAACACCCAGGTAAAATCAATCTTTTCTTTAAATTGCTTTTTGGTTTTTAAAGACAAGCTGCTTCTCCTGCTTCTTCAAATCTGAGAGAGTACACCTCCATTCCCTCTCCTCCTCAGTTCAGACGAATGGACTGACAGAGAAGTAATACGTCTGTCAGAAAAGGAGTACATCTATCTGAAAAGTTCAAAGAAGCACTCTGGAAGGCAGAGGCAAGAGGATCACAAGTTCAAGCTCAGCCTGGGCAATGAAGAGACCTAGCAAGATCCTGTCTCAAAATAAAAAATAAAAAGTTCTGGGAGTGTAGTTCAAGGTGAAGACCCTGGGTTTGATTCCCAGGGTATAAAAATAACAATGACATGGTGGTCTCAGGAGATTGAGGTCCTGTTTCATTGGGAGACAGGAGCAGGAGGACAGAGAAGGGCCCAGGAGATGACAGAGCAAAGGCACCTACTGGTCACTGTCTAACTATCCCCTCCTCCCTCTTCCACACTATAAAAGCCCTTAAATATTTAAACAGGAGTCAGGAATCTGAGGCAGCAAAGAGGTTTCCCTGTCTCCTTCCTAGCTAGCTTTAAATAAATCTTTTTCCTATCACCAAAAAATCTCTCGTTTTTAATTAATTTCAGTGGTGCACTTTAGATATACATTGTAAAATTTATCATACAGAATTTGTATCTGTACATGATATATCTTGATGCTCCTTTTTTTCTCCCTTCCCCTCCTTATTTACAAAGGCTTTGTTTCCACTTTTTCCTTCTGTTCTATTTTTACCTTTTCTTTCCTTCCTTTCCCCTCTTTCCCTCCCTAGTTCCACTTTCCTTTTGAACATTTTCCTCCCATTTCGTACTGTTATATATTTTAGTCCTTATTTACACTTTCGGTTTCTCAAAACAGAGAAACCATGTGATATATGAATATATGTGTCCCATTTATTGAAGAGTGCTGTCTCAAGGTGTATTCATTTACCTAGACACGTCTCAAGCTTACCCTTCATTATGGAAAAGTAGCACTCCTTCTACAAATATCTTCTTTATCCATTCTTTGGTCAGTGGGCATTTGGGCTGTTTCCAAGATTTAGCTATTATAAACTGTGCCACTATAAAAATACATTGCTGTGGCATGATGCTTTTAATTACTTTGGGAAGATACTAAGAATGGAATAGCTAGGTCAAATGGAACCTCTTGTTTTACTTTTCGATGCATCTCCACACTGATTTCCACAGTGGTTACACCACTCCACACTCCCACCAGCAGTGGAGAAGGGATCCTTTGTTCTGAAAGCCGCTCTAGCATTTGTTATTGGTTGATCTGGTAGCAGTCATTCTTTCTGGATATGGAATCTCAGCATTGTTTTAATTCGCATCTCTCAAATGACGAGTGATGTTGGACATTTTTTTCATGCTTATTTGGTGTTTCTACTTCTTCATCTGAAAACTGTCTATTCATTTCAGATATCCCTTTTTTTATTGGGTCTTTAAATTCGAGGGATCAGAATTTCTTTTTTTTTTTTTTTCTTTATATATTCTAGATAGTAGTCCTTTGCCTGAGGAACAGCTGGCAAAAATTGCTTCCCATCCTATAAGTTTTCTCTTCACTCTGTTGGTGGTTTCTTTTGCTGTGAGTAAGATGAGATCCCCATTCTTGACTCTTTGCGATACTTCTGAGCAATTGGGGTTTTGTCCATAATGTCTTGCCTACACCAATGTCTTTAAGAGTTCTACCTATTTTATCTCCCAGCAGATGTAGTGTTTTTGTTTTAATATTTAGATCTTTGATCCATTTTTAGTTTAGTGCATGGTGAGAGATATGAGTCTAGTTTTACTCTTCAGCATATGGAAAGCTGGTTTTTCTAGCATCATTTATTAAAGTGAAGGTTTGGCCCCTTTGTCAAAGACACAGTAGCTGAGTGTGTTTGGAGTTTTTTTCTGCACCTCCTAGCCTGTTCCATGGATCCTCAGGTCTGGGTTTCTATTTTTGTTTCTTCCAGTACATTGGTGTTTGTATCATGGTAGCTTTGTAGTATAATTTCTAGTCAGGGATTGTGATGGCTCCTTGCCTTATCTTTGTTGCCCAGAACTGCTTTTGTTATTCTGAGTCTCTTCTGGTTCAAAATGAATTTTAGGATCATTTACACTAATTCTGGGAGGTATGCTACTGATATTTTCATCAGAATTGCATTAAATCTGTATAACAATAGCCAGCCATAGTTGCACACACCTGTAACCCCAGCACTTGGGAGGCTGAGGCAGGAGGATTGCTGTGAGTTTGAGGCCAGCCTGGGCTACATAGTGAGTTCCAGGTCAGTCTCAACTACATAGTCAGAACCTGTCTCAAAAAAAAAAAAAAATCTATATAACAACTTTAGCAGTATGGCCATTTTCCCCACATTGATTCTTCCTATCCAAGAGCAAAGAAGGAGATCCTCTTTGATCTCCTTTTTCAGAATACTGTAGTTTTAAATGTAGAGGTCTTTTATGTCCTTCATTAGATTGATTTCCTAAGTACTTCATTTTGGGGATGCTATCATGAAAGGCGTTATTTCCCTCATCTCTCTCTCTCAGTGAGTTTGTCATTTGGGTACAGAAATGCTATGGATTTTTGAGCACTGACTTTGTATCCAGGTATGCTACTAAATTTGGTTATTAAACATACAAGTCTTTTGGTAGAGTTTTGGGGGCCTTCTATGTAAAGAAGCATGTCATCAGCAAAAACTGATAATTTAACCCCTTCCTTTCTTTTCTTTATTCCTTTTATTTCTTTCTCTTGTCCAACTGCTCTGGCTAAAATTTCCACAACAACATTAAGAATGGTGAAAGTGGACATCCTTGTCTTGTTCTTGATTTTAGAGTAAAAACTTTCCATTTTGACCACTTAGTATAATGCTGGCTCTTCTTTGTCATAGACGGCTTTAATCAGATTGAGCTAAAGATCATCCATTCCAAATTTCTGTAGGGTTTTTATCATGAATGGGTATTGGACTTCGTCAAATGCTTTTTCTGCATCTATTGAAGTGATTGTGGGTTTCTGTCTTTGGCTCTGTTAATGTGGTATATTACACTTATTGATTTGCACGCACTGAATCATCCTTGCATCCCTCAAATGTATTCTACTTAATCAGGGTGTATAATTTTCTTCATGATTTGTTTCATTTTGTTTACCAGCATTTTATTGAGGATCTCTGTGTCTATGTTCATTAGAGAGATTGGCCTATAGCTTTCTTTCTTTTTTTTTTTCTTTTTTTTTTTTTTTGTATTTTGGTGTTGCTGTTGTTGGACCCTTCTCTGTTTTTTGTATCGGTGTAATGCTTGCTTCCAGGAATGAGTTTGAGAGTATTGCTTCCCTTTCAACTTCATTAAAGAGTTTGATGAGCAGTGGCATTACATTTTCTCTAAATTTCTTGTAAAATTCAACAATGAATCTTCTAGGACATGGGCTTTTCTTTGTTGGCAGGTTTTTAGTTACATCTTCAAACTTATTGACTGATATTGGGTTATTTAGAATCTTTAAATCTTCTTGACTCAGCTTTGGTAATTCATATCAATCTTTTTGTTCTGTTTTCCATCTTATTGGAATACAAAAGTATGAATTAATGATCTTCTGGATTTCTACAGCACTCTTTATAATTGCACCCTTTTCATTCCTAATTGCATGGATTTGAGTCTTTTCTTTCTTT
Source organism: Fukomys damarensis (assembly GCF_012274545.1). NCBI lineage: Eukaryota > Metazoa > Chordata > Mammalia > Rodentia > Bathyergidae > Fukomys > Fukomys damarensis. Next base: position 8,725,482 of record NW_022900921.1, on the reverse strand, counting down.
TATAAGGTTGGCTAAGGTTTATCAATTTTATTTAATCTTTCAAAGAACCAACTTTTTGACTCATTGATTCTTTGTGTCATTTCTTAGTTTTAGAGCATTAATTTCTACTCTAACCTTTAAAATTTTCTCCCATATATGAGCCTTGGTTTTGACTTGCTCTTCTTTTTCCAGAAGTTTGAGGTTCAGCATTAGGTTATATGAGCTCAATCTGTTTTTCTGATGTGGGAATTTACCACTATAAATTTCCCTCATGGGACTGCTTTCACTGTGTCCCATAAGCTCCAGTATCTTATTTCTCTATCAATTTTGAAAGATAGTTTTGCAAACACATCAATCCAGGTTGGAAGATGTTTTCTTTTATGGCTTAAAATACTTCACTGCAAGCTCTCCTTAAAAGTTTGTGTTGAGAAGTCTATTGTAATTTTGATGGGCTTTCCTTTATATGTGATTTGTTTCTTTTCTCTTACAGTTTGTAATATTCTATTCTTCTGTTGAATTTCTGGAATACTTATATGCCATGAGGTACATTTTTTATCATTACTAACTGGAGTTCTAGGTGCATCATTTATCTGTATGTCAAATTCTTTTTCCACGCTTTGGAAGTTTTGTGCCATTACATCTATGAACAAGTTTTTTATGCATTCATTTATTCATTGACTCTGATCAACCATGTGTAACTCTTCTTTGCATCATCTAACAGCTGTTGGACTGATTTTTCACATCCCCTTCTATTTTTAATAAATCTTTTTTTCATTATTACTAACTGCAATCCTGTTTTCTCAATCTGATATTCTGTCCTCACACTGCTGTTCATTCTGCTGCATATACTTTCAAAGGAATTTCTTATCTCCTGGATATCTGACTGAATCTCTTTCACAGATTCCATTTCTTTCCTATATTGGGGATTCACGGTTTCCATAATCTTCCTAAGCTCTACTTTTTGCCTGTATTTTCTCTAGATTCACTAATCATCCCCACATTATGGTCATCATCTTTGAAGTTATCTGAGAAATCATGTCTCATTTGATTTTTTTCTAGAGCCTCACTCATTTACTTCTGCTGTTACCACTTCAGATAGTCCAGGTGAATGGCTTTCAGAATGTTCCACATCACTGTCCCCTGGGTTTACCATCAGTGAGCTGGGAATCCAAGGTTGCATCTTGCTTCCTTCTATGTCTAATCATTTTCTTTCCTTTTTTTTTTTTTTTTAGTGTATTTCCCTTTTTGATGCTTGTAAATTGTTTATGTTAGGCACCTTTATCCCTAATATAGAGACCTCTTAGGAAATAACCTTTTTTTCTGTGATGTCTTCTAGGTGTAACTGACTTTTGGGTTTTAAGTCTTTTGCAAGATTCTATCTCTTTGATTTATTGGGGATGATAAATTGCTGCCTATTTGGCCTAGCCCCCTGGTTCCTTGGCATTGGCCTATAGCATTATTTATGACTCTCAGCCGCACTCAGTCTTGGCATACAAGGAAGAACAACTAATTAGAATAATTATGTCACCTTGGCTAACGTAGTACAATCAGTAATAACAATAGCATCAAACACACTGTAGAAAATTACAAACTGGTAATTATTAATTTGCCACTTTTAGCCATATGAACAAGATTTTCAATTATATAATAAAATCTAAAACAAACCAGAAACCTGTATACAGTAAATATACCTTCAGCATAGTCATTTTATCCTCAAGGGAAAAAATGTAAAAAGGGTTAGGGGAAAAGTAGAGAAATAGAAGAAGAGAAAGGGATTAGAAAGACTGGAGGACAAAGGAAGATTATTCAGGCTTTAGGAACTGGTGAAAAAGATAGAAGGGAATGAAAAAAGGAAAAAACAGAGACAACAATGCAACAAAAAAACTAGAAACAATGTTCTCACTATATAAAACAAGAACAACCAAGTAAAAAGAGGAAAAAATGGATTAAAAAGCAAAGAAAGAATAGGAAGAAAGGGGCTAAAGGTGTAGGGGAAGTGGGAAGGGTAGGGGAAGGGTAATAAGGGAAAAGAATAAAAAACATGAGAAAATGAAAAATGGAAATAACGTATTTGTAAATAGGAAAGGGAGGAGGGGGTGAAGGGAGGGCAGGGATAAAGGGAAAAATGAGAACCAAGACCTGTCATGTAAAGGTTTAAGATCCCAACGATAAATGTAACCATACTGTATACCTAAAATGTACCAGTAAGCTCAATGAGGGGAAAAGCAAAGCAAAGAAAGGAAGAAAAACAGAAAAAAACATTGTCCACTTCAGAACATGTCTCTGCTGTCACTAGTTGACAGAGTGGGCAGACAGTACTCAGATCCATTCTGACTGATCCTAGAAGGCAGCTATAAAATTATGCAGGTGGTGGATAATCCCAGCAAACCCAAGCCTTTAGTTCCACTGAAGTTCAGGCTTCTTCTGGCTTCTCGCTGTGAGGCTGGGACCTGGGTTTTTCAGCCCACAACACTCCAAGCGCTTCCTGCTGGCTTGAACTTGCCTTCTGGCAACTTAAACTGGATTCCCTGACTTTCTACTGACTTGAACTTGGCTGCACCTTACCCTGACACATGGAGCCACCAGACAAAGCCAATCTATAGCTGGTCTGAGTTCTGAACTCAGTTGGCCCCTTTCCAAAATAGGTACCAGCCAATCAACCTCTCCTGGGGGGAGGGAGGCAGCTGAACCCAAATAACTCACCAGCCGCTGCAGTCTGCGGCATCCACTACTCTGATACACTGGTGCATTTCTCCATGGAAGCCTCTAGGGTCTCCAGTAGTCACCACACCTCTGCCCATCCCATGCTGCGTGCCAGGGCTCAGGGAGAAAATAGCACTTATATTCTAATATCTGGTTTCCAAATATCAGAGAGGCTGTTTCTCTGCTGTTCACCACTCCACCGTCTTAGAGAAGCGAGTCTCTCAAGTTTTTCCAGTATATAGGATGGTACAGATCTCATTCTCTCATAATAGTTCTGGTGATACCAGTCAGGAGACAAATTCTGGCTCCTGAGTTGCTTGGCTTTCGGTACATATGGGGAGAGTAACTGCCCTCCCAGTTTGGTCAAATTCTGAATAAACTTGTTTTTCCATTTTTTATGGGCTTTTCTCATACTCTTGGCAGCAGGTGGGCAAGCAAATCCAATAGCAAGGGCCCAGCTTCAGACCTCACCAAGTCCCATCAGCAACAGAAGTTTATATACAAATATATTATTCAATCTGAGCCCACCTGAAGAAGTTCAAGATTTTTTTTTCCTCTTGGTATTACTACCAACAATGCAATGAATACAAAATGTGGAACAAAATAATGCAGTTTTCCTTTTAGTATCACTGTCCAAAGTGAAGACAGGAGATTTTGGTCTACCAGATCTAAATTTTCTTCTTGTCAGGTGAAGTTCTTTCCAGGCAACCTTCTAAAGATAAGCCCTTGGTAAGGATTCATTCTGCCCCTGTTCTCTCTCAACAAATGTTTACTGATTGCCTATGTTAGGCCAGGCACTGTGCTAAGTGTGCTGAGGAGATAACAGAAAGGGGGCAGGCAGACTCCTACCCTCAGGGAGTCATTCAGTCTGGCAGGATAATGCTCTCCACAAAGAAGCACAAAGCTGAACTTGGAAACTTTGCTCTTTATAACTCTGTTGGTGGGATTTTAAAATAGTACAACCTTTTGGAAGGGCAATTTAGCAGCAGCTATCAAAATTGTAAATGTATTTAATTTCAGATCCAGCAGATGCAAAAGCTTTAAAAAATTAAAATAGTAGACAATAAAACAAAGGCATAAAGTCATAGGTGTGACCATAATCATTAAAACATAGCAAAAAAAAAAAAGGAAGAAAGGAGGGAATGAGGTAGAGAAGAAATGAATGTTAAAAAGTAAATCCACTTGCATAAAACTTTGAAGAGTTTCTCTGAGCATCCACTCATTCATTAATTAGCATCACCCGGCCACACACACTTTAGTGCTCCCCCAAGGAGTATGAGGGGAACCTTTCATGAGGAAGCCAAAGAAATTATATTGACTGCCCCTCGTAGAAGTTAGTTTGGTTTCTGATGTTAAGCTTATGCTTTGGATTTCAGTTTGCTTTCATAGGCACCTAAAGCACTGTAGCCATCTCAATTGAATGTTCTCTCAATTATACTTCTTTTTGTCTAATGGCTTCTCAATTAAACTATTTTTTACCAGTAAGAAGGAGGGAAGAGAGGGAGGTCTGGAGGAAAACTCCAAATGCCCATTAGACAAGTATAGTTTAGAACTTTATGATATATTCATGCCGTAGAATTCTATGTAATCAATGTATGAGAAGGGCTAGGATTTAGCTCAGTGGTTCCACCCCTTGCCTTGAAAGCACACAGACCTGAGTTCAATCCCAGATACTAAAAAAAAAATGTATAAAGATAGATCTATATGTACTAATTCAGGAAAGTATTAATAAAATGTGCTAAATGAAAACAAACAAGTTAAAAACTATGCATGTGTTATATCTATATATTAATAAAGTACATGTAAATGTGTCTGTGTTTAAAGGCAAGAAAAAAAATCAGGAAGGGTATGAACCTGATACCAGCAACAAGTGTGTGAGAAGTGGAATAAGAATCACTCAACTGATTTCAGCTGATAAACTTCTGAACTATTTGCAATTAACATTAGTTATATCATTCTGAAACCCAATTTAGGAAAATAAAGAGTATTAAACGCTATGACAGAGGAAGAGGAAAGTGCTATTTTTGAGCACAAAGCAGAAGTTAGTCATCTGTTTGTTTGTTCCTTGTCCTTTAAACGTGCTGATCCTGGAATCGCCAAACAGGCCTCAGCAAGATCCAAAGGATCGCGCAACTTCTAGCCCCACCTAGGGGCGGGCACAGGTAAATCTAAAACATCAAACCATCAGCAGGCAAATACACACTTTCTCCCTGTTTGTCAAATGGAGGTCAACGGGTGACGGATTTTGTAGCTAAGTGCTGGGCAAAAAGCCATGGCCAGTCACTTACCTCATAGGGCTGTTGAAAACACAGCGAGCCGCGTGCAGAGGTCACGATTTCCACTCCACACGCTCAGATGTGCGAGAAATACAATTTCCTTGCTTTTTATAAGTCAGGCAAACCTCTATTTTGCACTCTTAGTCTACCAAGGTGACAGAATCTCTTCACTCCCTCTAGGACCACCTGCTCCCCCTCCACTGCTCTGCCCCTCACCACATCTGAACACGTAATCCCAGGGTTGTGTTCAAGTTCTGCAGAGAAAGGGTCTCGGCTGTGCTGGGAGGGAGCTCTGGGTCTCCTGCAGAGCTTTCCCTAGGCCTGTTAAAGCAAAATTATTCAGATACTGAATATGGTAAGGCAGAAGTCACTCAGTACAACTACTACGATGGGGTTTTGCAGCAGAGGAGAAAGATGAGACTCAACTCCAGGTACAACAAGGACAGTGGGGATTTATCGCCAAGGAGGAAGCTGTAGCTCAGTGAATCTAAAGTTACTAGGAAGAAACATCAAGGCTAGAAGGGCTCTTGCTAGACTAACACCTTAGGGCTCTTGCTGAAAGCAGGCCTTGGGGATAAGATACTGGAGTTGGGGGTATGTGGAATTTCATCAGATTTCAAGAGCAGTCAGAGACTAAGGATACGGAGTTTTTGGTACATTGACTCAGCAGAACTTTTGCTAAAGGTTGAATAATCAGCCCAAGGACAGAGGCAAAGGCCTGGGACTTCCAGGAGTTCTCACTGGCTACTGTGCATTCTTAGCCACACAGAAGATGGAAAGTAGACTTGGACCGGTTCCAAAGAGAAAATAAAAGTTTACTGCAGGAAAGAAACATAGCTGGCTGCCAAGCAGGCAACCCAGGGAAACAAGATGACAGCTGGGGATTGAGCTCAGCGGTGCCGCTGTCTGCCTCACAAGCTCAAGGTCCTAAGTTCGATTCCCAGTACCTCACCCCCGCAAAAAGGACCACAAACCAGGTCTCTCCATAAGGAGAATCTTTGGACACGGAAGATTGCTGCTCCACAGACAGCAGCCCTATACAAGGGGAATATTTTACTCCCCCCGCCTCAGAAGAATGGCACTAATTATTTGTGGGTTTTTAAAAAGCAGATCGGAGGCTTCCACACAGGATGGCATTTAGTGACTTGCATCAGCATCTCCCAGTTTGCCAGAGCGTCCCACTGCCTTGCCTAAAGGAACACAGGGGCTTGTGTCCGCAACCATTGGCTTTCTCTCCCCTTGTTTTTACCAAAAAGTGCATCTGCCTGCTTGCTTCCTGTCAGGTTCTACATCAAAGATCTGTCAGCTCCCTGCCTGAGTTATATACCTGGACTCCAGAGTCAGACACCTGCATGCAAATCCATCTCTGCAGCGCACTTACCATTTGCCTTTGAGCACATGCTCTAACCTACCTGCCGTCCTGTCAGTTCCCCACCCGAGGGCCCCACCGCACTAGTCTCCTCAGTCCTCACTCTAGACTGTTGCAGACTCAGTGGTCTCTCTTGCTTCCGCGCTACCTCTGTCTCCCTCCAGTGAGACCGGCTGCACAGCAACAGTGTCGCCTGTGTTCCTCTCCAAGGACTGAGCCTCACTCTGAAGTCCTCTGTTCTTCTCGCCTACACCTTCACTCCCCTTCCTACACCATGGGGAATTTTCTCCTCATCTGAACAGGGCTGTGGGAAGCCGTAAAGTTCTGTTCTTGGCTTTCCCAAAGTCAGCTGGTGAGGGAACCCAAAGCTCGATCTCTGCTCCAAGCTCCGTGAGGTAAGGAAGCAGAGGGAGGGCAGAACAGGGTGCAGTGCGGGGATGGAGGGGAGGAAAACGCACAGAGAGAAAAGGCAGAAGGCTAGTGTGCCAGGAGCAGACACCGTGGCATGGCGGGAACACCTTGGGGTGAGGCACGCGAGGCTCTGGACTGCATACCACTGCACCACTTCCCAATAGTGAACAAACTCCTTCGCATTTCTTTTTCATTTTTTTTTTCTCTTTTTGGGAGATGAATAATGTATTTCTTTAAGAGTCTTAGAACCATAAAATCTGAGAATTTTAAATCTGGAAAATACTAGGAAATACTATTCATGTTTAATATACTATCAAAAATTAACCATTGTTCATTTAATCATGACAAGAAAGAAATATGTTCTTTGAAGAATCAATAAATGGAAGTCTTCCAGGATTTTAGTCTTCTTAAATTACGAATATTAGTGTGGATACAATAATGGCTGATTTAAGACAGTCTTTTTAATTTAAATGTTTTATATATTGTTTTGTATATGTTCGTGGTGCATAATAATTATATTTGGGGGGAAATTGGTAAGCATCTTGAGACTTTTGATCTCCTTGCAACATTCCCCTTTCCCCTTCCCCCTCTTCAAAAAAAGTCTACTTCTCTGTTTCCTACCATTTCTTCTTTATTGATACAATGGGACTCTGATATAAGTGAAATTGTGCAATATTTAGCCTCCTGTGTCTGATTTAATTCACTTAACACTAAAAAACATCCCTACATATGATTCGAATTATTTTTATGGTTAATACTCCATTGTGTGTGCACATGTGTGCATGTGTGTGTGTGTGTGTGTGTGTCTGTATGTGTGGGTATTTTTTTTTCTGGATCCATTCATCCGTCCATGCACATCTAGGCTATTTTCATAGCTTGACTATTGTGTATTGTGCTTTATATAAACAATGTGGAATGATGCCTTCAAATCTTTTTAGTAGAAGGCCAGAGAAGTGTGACTGAGTCAAAGGGAGTTTCTATCTTAGTTTTTTGAGGGACCTCCACTCTGATTTCCATAGTGGCTGTACTACTTTACATTTCCACCAACAACACAGAGTTTCTTTTTCCCACAGCCTTGTTCAGCATGCGTGTGTTTTTTATAGCAGTGAATTTGACTGGAGTTAAGACTCAATCTCGGTGTTGTTTTAATTTGCATTTTCCTAGTGGCTAAAGATGTCGAACATTTTTTCGTGTACTTCTTATTTGGAGAAGGGCCTATTCATTTCATTTTTCCACTATTTTGAATCATTTGTCTTTTGGGGGGTCTAACTTTTTGAGTTTTTTATATATTCTAGATATTAGTCCTCTATCAAAAGAGTAGCTACCTCTTTCCCACTCTATAGGTTATCTCTTCACCAAGTTAACTGTTTCTTTTGTTCACTTTTCTTTAAGGATAATAGAATCTACCTCCAAGGGCCATGGTGGGAAGCACATGGGATAATGCAATGGGACAACAGGCACTGAACCAGTCTCCTGGCCTTCCCATTCCACTTACAGCTACAGCCTGAAATTTAACATCAATCCATACTAATGCAGCTTAAAGGACTTAACCCACCACCCTTTGTCCGAAGGTGTGAAAGGTCAATTATCCAAGCATGAATCTCGGGCTCACATCACTTACTCTAAAGAATGAGAGACTGAGAGGGAAGTCCCCTTTTATAGTTGAGCATCCCTAAGAAACTTCCAGGCCACCACCTCTTTAGGAATGATAATTTTTCCCAGAGCTGAGAAATGCAAGGGTTGGAGCTTATGGCAGGAACTACTCCAGGTCTCATTGGGGCTTAATCTCATAGTTCTTGCTCAGAAAGTCTTTACATATATATCCTATGACATCTTGAGCTAAGGAGCAAATCTCTCCTAAAAACAGATGAAGAAAGTACAGCAGTTCTCCTTGCCTTGAGCTATAGTGGAAGATGGTGCAACTTCCTCTGATCAGAGGCCTTTCTTTAATATTGGAGCCAGCTTTTGCTACTTCCAGGTTTAATGTGCAGAATCCCCAGGTGGGCTTGTTCAAACAGCTGCTGGGCCCCAGCCTTGCTGCGTCTGACTCTGCTGATATGGGAGGCAGTGTGGACTTGCATTTCTAACAATTCAGAGGCAATTCTGCTGTGTTGGTGAGAGACCTCTCTGGAAACCTCTAGATCAGGGAAATTTATGGCTTCCTAATAAGGAGGACCAGCAGGGACTCTGAAGCAAGACAAGGGATTTGCATACGTAACCAGCTCCCCCTGGGGTAAGCCTACAGCTAGCTACCAATTATAACAGAGTGAATCATGGGAAAAGATATGTGCTGTACATCCAACGGATATGACTCAGCACCCTGTCAGTCATGTTGCCAATCATGTTCTGAAAGCCCCAGAAGGAGGTGGCCTAGGCCTGGCATGCATTTCATAGCCTTGTGCACAGCATATTCAGCACTCGTGCCATTTTCCTTTCTGCCAGCATGAGCCTGCTCATTACAAGTTTCTCTTCATGCTTTAAAATTCATTAGATTTAGCTGCTCTTTCCTTACCACTGAGGGCAACATCCAGGTCTTTGTCATCACTCACAAGAACCTGGAAACCTGTCCCAGGACCCTATCACTCGCAGGAACAGTTCTGTTCTCTGCAACCAGAACACCCTGGTATAATCACTTACATCTGTCACAGGACACAAACAAACACACACACACACACACACACACACACACACACACGTTCACACAATTAGAAAAATATCATTTGTTGAGTACCTACCATGTGCCATCCCCCACTATATGCGGTTGTACTTTCTCTCACAACCTTATGCAGCAAGGGCTATTGTCATTGCCATTTGCTCGAAGATACACAGGCTTCAAACCTAGGAATTTAACTTCTCAGAGACAAAAGCTAGAAAGAAGGGAACGCACATGTGCACACACATTCACCCAGAATTTTCTGGCCCAGCAATACCAGCCCAGACTCAGGCATCCTCTTTTTCACAGGCACTGGCCCTTTCTGCTCCATCTTTACCCGAAAACTAGCAGGGAAAAAATCAACTTCTTGCTCTTAAGAAATAACCTTGAGGAGCAACTGGGCTCTGTAATACTTTAATTGGACAAGAGCCTTCCAAATGTGGCCTCCTGAGCACAGCAGGGATGCACTTCTATCTGCCTTTTAGAAAATGTGCCCTCCCTAGAGTGCATATCAATGCTCTTAGGGTAATACCAGAGAATCACTTCAAGACTTTCCACCAGCAGGTCAGCACTTACCCACTGGATGCCTCCTCAGGGGGCCCCATTCAGGCTCCTTTTCAGTTCTGTGCCAGCCTACTCCCTGCCAGGCCCTGGAGAGCAGGAGGCTCTGTTCCAGGTAGAGAGAGGCGTGCATGTCTCCTGCAGCAGACTCAGGGTGGGAAGGCAGAGCACAGGAAGACCGGCCAGAACCTCAAGGGTGTAAAGCCTGGGAATACTCAGGATTCTTAAAGAAAAGGTGTATTCCTCCAGAGAGAATTGGGTTGTCCAGACCCACTCAAGCTGTATGCACCCAGCCTGGCCACCTGTAAATGTGGGGCTCTCAAATCTGCCCTGCCTGGAATCTGACACCAGTTAGGGAGCACTTTTTAAGAGCCAGGCACTAAGCCAAACAGGTTTGCAAATTATTTTTAAAGACTCTAACTTGACAGTGATAACTGCCCCATTTTTAAGGGACAAAACCAAGGTTCCAAAAGGTAAAGGTGGTTCCTGTAGCAAATGACAGAACTGTCACTTCCCAAACTCCATTCTCTGAATCACTACATGGTTTCCTTTGCCTTCTGTAGAATGAGCAGCGAGGAGAGAAGACAAGGCCACCAGAACATTGCTAAAATCTGACAACATTAGGTCCATTCTAGATGGAACTCTGCTTCCTCTCCTCTCCTCCCCAACCATGAATCACCTCCTAATTCAGCCACTGACTTTCTAGAGCTGTGTGCAGGATGCTAAGTGAAGCTGAACCTCAGAAGGCCCAGCCGCCAACCAGCCCAGCAAGTGCACAGGGCATGGACACAGAGGTGCTGACAAATTCACTCTGACAACATTAGGTCCATTCTAGATGGAACTCTGCTTCCTCTCCTCTCCTCCCCAACCATGAATCACCTCCTAATTCAGCCACTGACTTTCTAGAGCTGTGTGCAGGATGCTAAGTGAAGCTGAACCTCAGAAGGCCCAGCCGCCAACCAGCCCAGCAAGTGCACAGGGCATGGACACAGAGGTGCTGACAAATTCACACCCTATCATACAGAGCTGTGTGCAGGATGCTAAGTGAAGCTGAACCTCAGAAGGCCCCAGCCGCCAACCAGCCCAGCAAGTGCACAGGGCATGGACACAGAGGTGCTGACAAATTCACACCCTATCACCCTGTCTAGAGATTTTTAAAAACAAAACTGAATAACAGCCACAGCAAATAAACATATGAAAAATATTCAATACCGCCAGTTGTTTGAGAGACGCAGGTGAAAACACTGAGATTCCACCTCCACCAAGAAAGAATGGCTGCTATGAAGAAATCAACCACTTGTAAGGCTTGAATGAGCTAAAGTGACTCCCTGCTAATAGGCCAGAGACTGTGCTTCTTCACATGCTAATTGCTAACTTAGTCAACAGCCCACCTAAGCGGTAAATGGTATGACAAAAGGTGACCACAGAACATTTCCTGCATAAGATAAGCAATGTGTTTGGAATCTTGTCCTCTGACTTTTTGTTTAGAAAAACCCTATAAAAAGGACCTCAGCCCCTGAGCAGTTGCCTCTCTGAGCTACTTGGCTGTGGGAGTGCCGTCTGGCCAAACTAATAAAGCTCTGTTTACCATCTAGCCTGGTGTGTTTCTTCCTGGGTGACTCTCGTTCCTCCTTAGAGCTCCTGGAGCCTGGCTGAACTATAGGTCCCAGCATCGTGGAGGCCCTTTTGGCTGTTCACGGCTTCCGGAAGTAAGGCCCTGGGTCTTGCTTCCGGAGCCATTGTTGGGCTGGCTATAGGATTCAGCATCACAGAGGCCTTTCGGCTGTTCACGCTTCGTGGAGTGGAACTGAGACTTTAGGTCTTACACAATAACAAAGGCTGGCAGGGTGTCGGGAGAGAGGAACCCTTCTCCATTGTTGGTGGGAGTGCAGACCGGTGCAACCACCGTGGAAGTCAATATGGAGACACCTCAATCAACTAGGATTAGAGGTCTCATTTGACCCAGCCATCCCCCTGCTGGGTATCTTCCCAAAAGAATGAAAAGAACCATATCACAGCAATATTTGTGCACCCATGTTCACAGCAGCACAGTTTGTAACAGCTAAAATTTGGAAACAGCCAATTGCCCATCAACTGGAGATTGGATAAAAAAGATGTGGTGAACGTGGTGAACGGGGTGAAGGGAGGGCAGGGGAATGGGGAAAAAAATAAGAACCAAGGTACGTCATGTAAAGGTACAGTATCCCAATGATGAATGTAACTGTATTGTATACCTAAAATGTACCAGTAAACTTAATGAGAAAATAAAAACTCTGAGATGTGCTGGAGGAACTGGGGACAGCAAACAGTATCAGAGGTTAGACTGAACATTTCTCTAACTACAATAGGAAATATTTGTCTTAAGGGCCCAGAGACAGAGGTTAATGATAATTTGGAGGAAACATTTTTGAAACCTTCTCTGCCTCCCCATCTTCTCTGCTGGCAAGAATCAGCATCTCTTGCTTTGCATTCACACAAATTTCAGAATGGACTGGCTCCTTTCTCTTCTCCTTCCTGAATCCTCAAGATTCTCAGAAAAAAATTAAAAATAAATAAAAAGAACAATATCTAGTCCTAAGAAAAGAAATCATCAGAAATATGCATCCCAGATTTTTTTTTTTATCCCACAGCAAGTCAGGCATATGTCCAGGTGCAAAAGAGCACAGCCAACACCTTAGAATCGATTGGAACTCATCGGTCTTCTGGAGTCTCTGTCCTTGGCAACCAGAGGAAATGGAATGTAAATCCATTACAGCAGGCACTTCAGTCTTTTTCCCTCATTAACACACCTGCAGTGCCTAGAATTGTGCAACTATAAGTGCACAGTACATGGACAGAAATGTACACACCCCTCAGTCCTCAGTGGTGAGCACACTTGCACTACAGTCCCCAATGATTCTCACCATTCACATCCTCATATAATTACAATTTCAAAGGAGTGTAGCCTTTGCCTAGCAACTTGTTTCTGACCAAAAGAATACGCAAAAGAGCAAGGCGTTCTGACATACACCTGTAATCCCAGCACTCTGGAGGCTGCAGTAGGAGGACCAAACATTCTTAACCATCCTGGGCAACTTAGTGATTTAGTGAACCACACTGCAGAACCCATATGGAAAGGACCAGAGAGGAGCTTTGAGCTAAAAGCCAAAGAGGAAACACAGGGCTCATTCCAATAGCTATAGGGGAACTTCAAACTGGTCTTGGAAACATAACCTTCCTATGTTGAATAAGATCCCAGCATGGCCAATACCTTGGTTGTTGACTCATAAGAGACACAGCAGACCCAGAAAAGCTGTGCTTCAATTCCTGAACTGCAGGAGTATAAGATAATAAGTATGTTTTGCTCCAAGTCCTGTGGTAATTTGATACATAGCCACAGATAATTAATACACCATTACCGTAATAGCAATTCAAAATCTTTCTGCAAATTTCACAAATCACGGCTTGTTCATGTTCTCATGTTCCCTCTAGATTCAAACTTCCTAGTTAATTTGATTTATGAATCATCTCACTGTTCCACCTCCATAATCTCTAATCCATATGCTCTAATCCAGTCATGCATTCATTCCGAAAAGCTAAGGGAGCAGCCACAGATCAGTAGAGCAGCCACAAGTACCTGCATTCAAATCCCATCAGATTTTCTGTGTGGCTCAACATAGCTCAACTTCTAGGGTCAGAGGGCTTCTAGTGACAGCAGAGCCAGCTCTGCCTGCTCTCACGGGAGGCAAGAAGGCCGAGAAATAAGACATATCCTGCAAGCGGTCTCCAAGCAATAATTATCAAAATTTGATATACAAGTACCCCAGATCCTTCCTTTCTTTAGATGGCATAATTCTTTGGTACATATTTTATAATAAGCTCAGAGTAAAGCATCAAAATTAAGTTCCAAGTTCCAACAGCGGTAAAAGTGACTTAACAGTACCTCCTATCAGAAGTCCTCCCCTTTCCTTTCCTTACTTCTTTACTTCCTTACTGGTATGCCCTGGAATTGCTTGCTAAATAAACTACTTGCCCTCGAGATCTATTTCTGGAGGAATACACATTAAGACAATCTCTTTGTTCTTAAAAGTTTGTATGCACTCTACTCTAGAATATTCTTGTTACCTACCGACCCCAGTTTGATGCCATCCTATGTCTTCATCTCCCTCTGCTCTCTCTATAGCAGAGACTGCTGGGTGTTTTCAATATTTATTAGCTCCTTCTTACTCAATGACAGAACCCCTGATTTTTACTTGGGCACATGTTCTAAGTTAGGTCAATTCTCAGCTTCCCATACAATCAGAATCATTTATGTTGCAGCTTATGAGATGAAAGAGGAAACTGCTTTGTTCCTAGAAAAAGCCCACAATGGCAGAGGTGTTTTCCTTGGCCCTTGCCACATACTGGCTAGAATGTGAGGAGTCTAGTAGATGCCTGGACCTTGGGAGGAACTAGTGACACTAGAATAAGATCAGAGGAGACCAATCCCTTATAACAGCACCAGCCGCATCCATTTCAATGTGAAATGCCTCTTTAGTTTATTTAAGCCTCTGTTATTTTTGCTTTGAATTACTTTCTACTAATCCTAATACAAGCTGTTACAGCGTCTTATCTCTCACCCCCACATCCTACTTAATTTTTTTGGTATTTTCTTTTATTGGGTATAACTCACTAATTGAATCGTACATATTTGAAAATACATAAGCACTGTGAAATAATTTCTACAATCAAGCTAATTAACATATCTGTCACCTCACCAATTCCCATTTAATTTAAATGTAAAACAGTTTATCCACCTGCTTTGGTGACCTGTAGCCTTGGAATTTCACTTCCCCTGCCAAATGGATTTTCAGATTATTTCCCTAAAGTAAAACAATTCCTTTCCAAGGAGGACCTATAGTGCCAACTAATAAGAAAATATTTCACTGCCCTACATAATCATAATTTCACTAATCTATATTATATGCAGAGACTATACGCAATGCCTATATGATTGAATCATCTTTATGAATCCACATTTTCATTTTGAAAAGCATGGTAATTTACTATGCTTACCTTTATAATCTACAGTGCTACCTCAGCTCATGAACTTAATTTGTTCCACAGTTCTGAAGAAATGGCCATGTTCATGCTTGTGCAAAAAAGATAGTTGCGGTCAATGCTCTTCACCCAATGCAGAGTTCACACACAAAACATTGCTAAACACTTCTGTTTGTGAACCAAATTGTTCACAAATAAAAGTCTTCATGAAGCAAGGTACCACTCTCTATATCTTAGTATATTAAACCAGTTGGTCAAGGAAGTTTTTCATTACACAAGAATTTCAGTTATTTAATCATTGCCATCTAAGGTGGGTCTTTGCTTTTAGGAATAAGAGAAATTAAAACCAAAGTACAAATTTACAGAAAAAAGGTTTAATTGGAAAGTAAGAAAATATGATAAAAGACTCTAGCTCAAGAAACTGACAAAGGTCAGGCTGGCCCCTCGCAAGGAGAATAAGAAAAATGGGAAAGGATTCCACTTTGAGCAGATGGAAGTGGCACACTGAAGAAGGAGGTCAGACTGACGCCCTGCAAAGGCAAAGGGCAGCTTTAAGGCCAGCTGTTGATTATTCCTCTGCATTCTGGTTTCATAGCTCTGGAATCCTCACAGCTGAGAAGTGGTTCCATTCCTAGAAAAGGGTTATCTCTGTGGTAGTTTCACTCACAGGGCTCTTCTTTCCCTGGAATCTAGGGGATCACAAGTTTAGGATAAGGGCTTGAGATTTCTGCATGTAGCTGAATGTCCCTGTAAATACTTTATCTTGGTGTTCTCAATCCTGAGCATGGATGAGATCATGTAAACTCAGAGAGTTAATCAACCCTGTTCCACCAGTGCCTAGACAGACACTCCCTAAATGAGCAACACACCATATGCAGAACTAAGGAGGGATTTGCTTCAAGATTTACAGTAACAAAGAATTCAAAATGAAGGCCATGCTTTACTATTTTTATTTCCTCAATGGACATCTACAGGCCTAAGTGAAGTTGGGGGAATATCACCAACTGCAAAATCAGGGCTATCAGTGAGGCCATGGTACTTATTCACCCAAAAGTACCAGACCCATACACCCTTATAACATAGACTCCTGTCCTGGATCTCAGGGGATGCTTTTTTTTCTATCCCTGTGAATCCTAGTTCCAAGTATTGCACTTGTTTGCTTTCAGATGGGAGGATTTGTTTGCCCAAAACAAAACAGGCAGCATGGACTGTCTTGCATCTGGGTTTCAGAGATAGCCTCTATTTGTTGCACAGGATTTAGCTCAAGATCCAAAAGATAAAGTTTTAAAAGGAGGGCCTATTATAATACATAGATGACTTCCTCATTTGCAGCCCCTTTAAGGAGTTATGGGACCAAAATCCACCATTTTCTAGTGAAAAGGGGTTACAAGGTATCCCAAATAAGGCACAGATTTCTCAATAAAAGGTGACATATCTGGGATATATTTTTATTCCAGAATAAAGAGAACAGAGGCAGTTTTCCATCTGGGACCACCCGAGTACAAACAGCAACTAAGGGCTGTCTTGGGAATGGCAGGCTTCTGATGGATAGGGACACCCCATTTTGGAGTAACAGGCAAACCCCTGTATAAGGCAATCTGAGAATCAAAAACTGGAGAAAGGCTCATTAAAAATCAGGCCATTCTTATTGAAAACTATGATGTCTCTCTTCAGTTTTGCAACATCTTAAACCCTCCTTAAAACTTCCTTAAAGCCAACCAGCAGATAGAACATGAGTGTGAACAAACCATCACTCAAAATTATGACTACTTCCCTGATCTGAGGGACAGCCATTAATAGAAACTGCTACTACATGGTTCACTGATGGCAGCAGTTTCATAAGGGATAGCATGAGGAGAGCAGATTATGCAATAGTCAGCCCACTCAGGTCACTGAAGCAAGACAACTCCTCCATGGGAGTCCAAATACACCTTTCTGGTCTTATCTGCACATGCATCTGTCTGGAAATAAAAAGGACTTTTGACTAGTTGCTACTCTCCAATGAAAAATGGGCCAGAGATCCTCAACCTCCTCGAGCTGGTAAATCTCCCAAATTAAGTAGCAGCTGTCCATTGACAGGGACATCAAGCCTTCTTGGATCCTTTCACTCAGGGTAATTCTACGGCAGACTCCACTGCCAAACAGGCCACTCTACAATAAAACTCAGGCCCATCAATAGCTCTGCCCATGGTCCCATTCCAAGATCTTCACTTCAAACCAGGATAATCATGGCCCAAGGATGTAGCTCAATGGCTCTGTGCCTGCCTGGCAAGTGCAAGGTCCTGAGTTAGAACCCCAGTATAAAAACAAACAAACAAACAAACAAAAAAAACCAGGATAATCTATGATCTTCAAATGATCCATAATGAAGGAGTTCAAAAGGGCAAGTGGTGGTATGTGGGACCCCAATTTTTCATGCCACAATGTGTACAATGGAAAGTCACTAAGTTCTTACATGTTGCCTTCTACCTAGGATGAGATGGCATCACTGCTAAGGCACACAAATTCTTCGTGGGGCCTGGAATCCATGACATTGTTACCTAGGCCTGTAAGTGTGCTTTTCATAATCCACAGACTCATTCTCCTCAATCCTTCTTTAAACAAATGTAAAGGTATGAGGCCTCCCTGGAAAAGATTGGCAAATAGATTTCACTCATATGCCTATGTGCATAGGGTACACAAAATTGTGTGTCTAGAGGATTCCTCACCAAGTCAGAGCAGACCATTGAGGCGGGAAAAGTTCTCCTTAACCACTTACCTGTTCAATGATTAAAAAACAAGATGACTGAAAAATACAAAAGTTTGTTAACTTCATAAGACAATATAACAGCAAACACTAAAATGACAATTCTATCAAATTTATTTAAATCAAGAATGGACTAGTTGAAATGACACCTACCTCGGTGATGCTCAGGATAGTTAGTACATAAACAAATGCTCTATCCAAGTGATGCTCAGGATAAACTGAAGTGTTTAAAGCAGTCCCTAGGTTTGGACTTCCTAGGTCTATCCAGAGTGATAATGGACCCTCTTCCACATCCCAAATCACACAGAGTATCACCAACACATTGGGAATTAAGTATTATCTCCACACTGTGTGGAGACACCAGGCATCAAGAAAGGTCAAGTGAACCTTAGCCAGCCTATGAAAAAAAAAAAAAGTGGCTAGATCTCCTTCCAGTTGCCTTCATGAGACTTTGGGTACTCTCCAAATTCAAACCATCTCAGCCCAATTGAGATGCTTTAAGGGAGGCTCTTTTTGACATCTGATTTAATGACCCTGAAACTTTCCAGCTCCTGCGATATGTGACCATCTGGGAACTTCCCAATAGCCTCTCAAGGAATATAAAAGTAAGCTCCCTCAACTCCCAAGGAGTAATAATAAATGTCATCCCAAAGTCCCCCCTGGTAACCAAGTCCTAATCAACACCTGGAAGGAGGACAGGCCCCAGGACCAACTGGAAAGACCCTTACACAGCCCTATGAACCACTCATTCTTTCCATTAAGGTCCAGGAAATAGATAGCTTTATTCATCTCACCAAGGTTTTAAAAAAAAAAATGCAAGCAACCTGAGATAGCAAAAGATGAAAAAGACGGACACAAATATCTGTGAACCACTAGATGCCCTCAAACTTCTTTTCAATAAAAAAATATCACCCATCACATTTGAACCAGGTAAGTAGAATATTTTGCTCCCTCTAAGTATATTGTGCAGCTGTTCTTACTACTCTCTTTATTTTGGGTTTGTTTCCATTTCTTTAGGTATCCTTCTGGATTATTCAAAAACTGCCTCTAATTGAAAGGGAACAGCGACACTCAACAACTAGGCCACACACACAGAGAGGTCTGTCCGACAGGAGACTTTATTCAGGAGGGCAGTGCAGAGAGAGAGAGGGAGCAGAACAGAGAGAGAGAGAGTAGGGAAGTGAAGTGTTGGCTTATTTACAGGTTTGGGGTTGGGCTATTACGTATCTGTAGCATGTAACCTATTGCAAGCCACATCACCTTTTAAGGAGGGAGCCTTGCAGAAACTTTAGGTTCCAATTCTATGTGCTGATGTGGTCTTCGGGAAAAGGAAACTTAGGGTAGAGGTATGGACATGGGAAGAATCTGGAAACATGGTCCATAATGGTGGCATCAAATCTGTAACACTAATAGAGATTAAAATAAAGTGATTACTTACAGGAGAACTTAAAGCTAATCACATTTTTCTCCTATCATCAACAGCTACCTAAGAACTTGACAGACAGCCTAGATAAACTCATAAAGAGTATTGCTGTCCTTTCAGACCAACCAGACTAGCAGCAGTGGCCATACAACATCATAGGGGACTAGATGTCCTAACCACTGAAGCAGAGGAGTTATATTTGTCATTCAAAGGAGAATATTGCTCTGACATAGGGCATATGATCTATGAACCTCCAGATCATATAAGGGAAATAGTATAATACTCAACCTGCTAAATATTCAAAAGGCCAAGTTCATGTTCTCTAAAATAGCAGAATGAATTCTAGGAACAATAGAGGTTAAGAATAGGAAGAATTTATTGAGAGAAAGATAGCTTCTATCTAAGAAACACAGAACGGGTCCTAGAAAAGTGGTAGCCCACCAATCCCACTTCTCAAGGGTGCTTTATTAAGCAAAGCCATGAGGTGAGGCAGATTTAAAGTGAAACAAAACTATAATCAACTAATATAGTCAACTAATAAGACTAAAAGTATAGTCACTTAGGTAACACTGATCCAGTGGGAAACCACAAGGTGGGAATAAGGTAAGACAAAACTATGGTTGGCCAGGGCTAGGGATTTAGCTCAGTGACACCAATGCCTGCCTCATAAGCTCAAGGTCTGGAGTTTCATCCTTGGTACCAAAAACAAAAACAAACAAACAAACAAATACTATGGTCAACCAGTAAGATTACAACAATACTTACTTAGGTAATATTAAATGGGGATAAAATGGGGAAGCAAGTCAGGCAGCAAGAATACATGGAATGAACAAGGATTTTCCGGGAAGGAATCGGCTCAGGAGGTTTTGGCCCCCACCCAATGCCAATTTGGAATATCAGTCACTGCTATTCATCCCTAGAGGAAGTATGTGAGTACAGTAGTTCCTCTTTTTTGAATCCTGGCCCTCAGTAAATGTGTTTCAATTGTTTTGTACTGACCTGTCTAACTGCCTATAATATATGTAATTAACTTAGCTGTCTACAATAGTTCCCACGTCAGTAGATCTAAAATAGTGAGAGCCATAGCACAAAAATTGTCTGACCATGCTTCTAAAATCTGTGAAGAACATGCAGAGTCATGGACATCTGTACAAATGCCTAGAATTAGGGATTTTCATTACTGTCCTGGACATGGCCTTTATTAATACTTATCACTTTAGTACTTCGATCTTACATACTTAATCTCCTAGGCAAATTTGTTTCTTCTTATTTGACAGCCATCAAATTACTGGTGTTGGCCCTAGCTCAAGATCAGAACCTGTATCCATATTCATGATTCATCCAGAAATTCTCAGAAGAACTCAACCCACTTGAACTCTTAGATCAGCCAGAATAAGGGTTCCTTGGTATTAATGTAGTAGGGCCAATGCCTATATTCAGCCAGAAGTGGCTATACAGGAAACTTCCTCTTTAGTATCCTTTACACATTTTCAAGGACCAGGGCTCTTGGAGTGGAATAGTACAATTAGAAACAATGGACCTGAGGAAGTCATTTCTTTTAATCCATTTAAATTTAAAACAGCACTTTAAGGTCATTCCATCTTCCAGTGTCCTAAAAGAGATAGAAAATAAAATAACAAAGGCTCAGGATATGACCAGTGCTCCAAGAGAGAACACGCATGCACTTGGATTTCCCAGCCTAAACTTCAACCACCTTCACCCTACTCCAACCTCACTAAGGTACACAAATAAGCACTACAAGTCATATATTAATTAAGATCAGAATGAATGCTGGAATAAGAATGCATGTTGAGAGAACCTGACATAATACAGGCCCTGTCAGTCTTTCCTGTCAATCATACCTAGAGGTTCAGGGGGAGACACCTAAGTGGAGTTGCCTGGCCTTTAAATTCTGAAAACCTCCCTTGATCCACATGCTGCTGTCATGTGCTGTGCCTTGTGCTACCCAGGCAACTTTTCCTGTCTGTGCTATATCTTTTGTTGGTACGGGCTTGAGCACAACTTCCCATGATCTTCAATAAATGTAACTTTTTACTTGCCATCTGGATTATATGCCTGTAACTCTTTGCTCATCATACAAAAGAGCCTGGATTACATCAGCCTGTTTTACCATTATAGTACAATTCATAACAGCTAAGTCTTAGAAACAGTCTACAATAAGTCCCTGACTTGCAAACAATCAAGCTGTGAAAGTTCACAGATAATGGATTTCACATTACGAACATTCACAGATGGGAACAAACCACAGAAGTCACTCACACGTCTGCCAGACACTTGTCACCACTGTGCTGCTGAGTGCTCACTGCACAGTGTGACCGTGCACAGCACTACAGTGCTCAGTCAGAGCTCAGGATGACAGGAAGCAAGAGGAAAAGCAATACTGATGTGCAGGGGACTGCTAGGAAGGACAATGCAATAACCATGGAAATAAAAGTGAACATAATCGATAGATTAGACCAAGGCGAAAATGTCATAGACGTCACGCTACCATCTCCCACTTTCCCTCCCTCCTCCAGTTA
The DNA here is from genome assembly GCF_012274545.1 of Fukomys damarensis. Classification (NCBI taxonomy): domain Eukaryota; kingdom Metazoa; phylum Chordata; class Mammalia; order Rodentia; family Bathyergidae; genus Fukomys; species Fukomys damarensis. Next base: position 8,703,802 of record NW_022900921.1, on the reverse strand, counting down.
GTAACTCTCTTGTCAGTTCACCCAATGTGATCCCCTATATGCAAGTTATTGTACTGTACTGTACCACCATTTTAAGGTAACTACAAAAGTAAAAACAGTTTTATTTACAGTTATACCATACCACCATGTTCACTGTAAAAGTAAAAATAGTTTATTTACAGTATTTTTTGAGCTTTACCTCTTATATTTCTGTCAAAGATATATAGTATATACAACACACTTCGTTACACTTACAAACAAATATGACTTATAAGTGTCCTCCTGGAATGGAACTTGCTCCTAAGTTGGAGACTTACTGTATGCACATGAACAGATGCACGGATAAAAAAATGTGGTGCATATACACAATGGAGTACTACCCAGCCATAAAGAAAGACAAATTTGAGTCATTTGTAGGAAAATAGATGCACCTTGAGGCCATAAATCTAAGTGAAATAAGCCAGACACAAAAGGTTAATTATGGCAAGGTTTCTCTTCTATGAGAAACCCAAAGTATAAATCATGTGAAGCGAAAAATAAAAGATAATAATAGAGAACAGGGAGGTAGTACTTTTACAGACAGGAAAGGGATCTAGAGATGGAGGCAGAAGGGAGAGGGCAGAAAGGAAAGTAAAAAGGATTAACATATGCTAAGTACATATATCAACACCCCACAATGAATGTATTCATTACGTATCTCACGTACGTATGTACTAATTAAAAACGAGACCGGAAATAGCCAAAGGTTTGCAGCAGTCTGAAGAACATTTATTTAGAAGAAATTGGATACCCATAAGGGCAATGAGCTTTGTGGCATTTTAACTTGCTCCCTTTTCCTCCCTTTTCCACAGCTCAGAAGTTACTGAAAACCCACAGCCTGCAGTCATGGTGAAAAGCAGCACCCCGGAAACCACTGAAAGGAGCACAAAGGAGTGAGAGCTCCTCCGAAGCCCCTTTTCAGGGAAGTATCATTATTTAACCCGCTGGTTGTTCCCTGGAACACTCCACTTCAAAGTCTGCCTTTCTCTGTGCTAGCTGGGGCTCGCTCAATTTGAACAGGCTTTTCTCTAGGGCATTTGTTGAAAGTGATTGTTTGACATCCTGGCTGCCTGTGCTAGTGGATAACAGTTGAGACAATACGCCAACCTAAAAGCCCAAAAGGAAAAAATAAGATATAAGATATCTATAGATGATTTTGAAAGGCTCCAACATACTGCTGCACACAGGGCTGTGTCCATGCTGAAAAAAAGACCCAGAATGTCCTAAGTTTGATGTACTCAGAGACCACTAGAGAGACAAAGGACAAACAAACTCCTGGGCCCTTAACCTGTTAGTCATTAAATACACAATTTGTGTTTCCTCCTGAGACTGCATAAAAAGCAGTTTTTACTAAAACCTGTAACTCTTTACTTGGGCCTACAGATGCCCAATAGGTAGCTAAAAACAGAACAAAGCCTGCCTTCATTTTTTAAAAACTCCAGGTCAAACCCTTCTTAGTTCTGCATACAAGCCTGTTAGTCATTTAGAGAGTGTCTACAAGTAGGAAGTTTACTAGCCTCAAATTTTTCCAGACTATTTCAACTCCCTTCAAGACAGAAGACACAAAGATAAGAGTAACTAAAGCAGGTTTCAAGATTTAGAAGGGAATCTGATTAACAGATTTTACTACATCCAATTCCTAGCCCTTTCCCTTCCTTTGGAGAGATGCCTAGAAGTCTCCAACCACTGTCCTGAACTGGTAGTCACTGGGACTCAGAAGAAGCAGATCCTCACATGACCGAAACCACCAAAAATAGAGACAATGATTTCCTGGAGATGGGGTTCCATCTCCCCAAGTCATGAGGATTCCTCCAGAGCCACGAAACTAGGACAGAGACAATGACTGCCTGGAACCAGCCTACTGCAATACCCAGAAAATTGGTCTCCATTCTTCCGTGGGCACACTAATACAATCCTCTTCATCAGAGTGTGCCCCTGCAGCTACTACTACAGCTGAAGTCCTTTCTCTTCTGTGGTGGATTAACGAATGCTCAACTTGGAACATCCAGCTGAACTGAATCAGCTTTGTTGAGCATGAAGATCCACCTGAGGATTGCTGCCAATGACATAAAAAGAGAACTAGAGGGGACGATGGTGGGGGTGTTGATTTTCTACGAGAAGCTTGCTGTGGTCGGTTTTCCTGATGTGAACTTGGCTGTTCTCGGAGGAGCAGCTCAGGTCCTCACTGTCCCTGGGAATAGCTGCTGTTCTCATCCTGGGAGCTCTGATCTTCACCATGAGCATCACTTCCGGGCTCCAGAATAGATGCCTCAGCCTGGTGGCACAAATCCTTTACCCCATCAGCACAGGTTTTCTGGCTTCCACCACTGGCCTTTGGGCCTTCCAGGTGCAGATCCTTGATACAGCATAAGACATTGTCATGGGCTCTAGGACTCGTGGAGGACATTGCCTTGGACTCTAGGCCTTCAGCTGGACTTATGAAGGACATTACTGTGAAATTCAGGCCGTTAGCTGGATTCTTCGGGTCTTTAGATTCAAAACGGTTAGATCTCTTACACTCCTCTGCATTTGACTTGTTGGGTGAATATTATAATCTATAAATTATGTGCCCTGGATTTAAAACTATTCCTTTGCAAGCAATGCCCACAACACCTTTCTTGTCTCTTACTTTCCAATTAAATCTTTACCTATAAATTCATACTGTCACTTTAGTTTTAATTTCCATTATCACTAAAGGAAGGATCCACATTAGTCAGGAACAAGTTCTTACCTCCAGCTAACCCTGCAGTTCTATTCAAGATGGAAATTAAGGCTAATACCAAACTATAAACTCCTTCGCTGGGTACCGTGGAGGTACCTCAACACAAAGCACCTCAGCAAAGCCTCGGAGACTCACTCCAAATGGTTATGAAGATCTCTTTCCATCATTAGCTGATCTCTAAGCTAAGTGAACAGAGACTGCAATTGTGAGAGATGACAAAGAACACAAGCTACAGAAATTAGTTGTGAACAACACGAAATAAACAATAGTGAAACCAAGTGACAATAACAGATCTCTTTCTGGAAAGGGGGTTGAATGGCCACATTCTATTACTTAAAATACCCATATTTCAACAAAGAAAATGTAACATGCAAATAAGAAAATATGACCCTCATACAGAAAAAGCAATCAATAAAAACTGTTCCCACAGAAGTTCCAATGTTGAGTTTACTAAAAAACTTTAATTGAGTACAGTAGAATCTTGGTTCAAAAACTTAATTCACCCCACAGTTCTGAGGGAGAGTCTGCGTTCGTGTTCATGTAGGGAAGACAGCCACAGTCAAGCTATTCACTGGATGCAGAATTCATGAACGGAAGCAAAATTTTTCCAAGTGCTTCTGTTCACAAACTGAATTGCATTACTGTATTGTCAGTATTAAAGAACTAAAGGAAGGCATGAAAATGATGTGTCACAAAGTAGAGTTTCAAAAAAGAGATAAACATTATTTTTTAAACAACTATAAATTCCAGAGATTAAAAAGTACAGTAACTTACATGAAAAATGCTATTGAGGGCTGAAAATATTTGGGCAAGCAAAAGACATACCTGAGATAGTTCAATTAAGATTATTAACCCTAGGGCCGGGGATTTAGCTCAGCGGTTTGGTGGCCTGCCTTGCAAGCGCAAGGACCTGAGTTTAATCCCCGATACCAAAAAAAAAAAAAAAAAAGATTATCACCCCTAAGGAATAGAGAAAAAAAATGTAAATAAAAATAAACAGACTCAGAGAATGTGACATACTGTCAAATGTACCTCATATGCATAGTAGGAACCTCAGAATAGAGAAAAAAAGGAACAGAATATTTAAAGAAAGAAGGGCAAAAACTTGCCAACTCTCATGGAAAAACATTGATATACACATCCAAAATTCTCAACTCTATGTAGGATAAATTCAATGAGATCCACACCTAGAGAAATCACAATCACATTCCCAAAGAGAAAAAAACAATTCTGAAAACAGCAAGAATGAAGTAATTTTTCACCTACAAAGTATCCTCCATGAGATTAACATCTGTTCTCTCACCATAAACCACAGAGGCCAGAAGGCAAGAGAGTGTCATATGCAAACGACTGAAAAGAAATTCTATCAACTGAGAATTCTATAGTTAACATAGCTATCCTTCAAAAATTAAGGAGAAATATGACATTGCCAAATTAACAAAAACACGGCATGTGTTGCTAGCAAAACTGTCCTACAAAAAACACTCTGGAGTATCCTTTTGGCTGAAATGAAACCACACTAGACAGTAGTCTGAATTCACAGGAAGAAAGAGGAGGGTGAGACGTATCTCAGCTTTGCCAATCAGCTATTAGTTACGTGACAGTCTCTGATCTCTCTCTGGGTTTGGTCACATGAATCTCAGTTCCACATGTACAGCAGAGAAGCAGGACCACATTTAGTACAGTGGCTGCAATATGAAGATCCTCAACAAACTCTTCAGAATCACATGCTCTTATTTTGAACAATGTGTAAATGTGTTCAGAAAATTCTGTTATTAATATCCATATCCAAGCTCGGGTAAATTTGTAGACCCCTACTATGAAAGAAAAAAAAACCCTATACAAAGCTCTATGTATTTACCTTTCTTGAAAATTAGTATTTTTAAATGTCACCTTAAAATATTATCTAACATCTTCTAGGGTTTTCATTCCAACAGCAATGACAGTAATAAATGTGTGATTTCCCCATTTCCCATGAAAATGCCACAATCATTTCTCACAAATTCAGGCAGCTCATCATCACGAGATCCCACAGAGAACAAGTGAGAGAAATAAAAACATTCAGGGGAAAAGTATCTCCTTAAAGAGTTAGATCCAAACTCTGAGGACCTCAAGCCGGATATATCTTTACAACTGGATGCTCTGCCATGTTCAGTAGTGTTAATGACATCATTCCCATGACCACTGCTAGTCGGCTGTTTCTACTGGATTTTACTCTGTGTGATGATTCAGTTGTGGATTCAGAAGATCTTCTAGATATCAACTATTCCACTTCCCTTCCACTTTCAGTTCCTGGGTTCAAAAGATAAAAAAAAAATAGCCCAAGGAATCACTCATGCAGTCAACTATTAGCTATTGAGTACTTACTATTTGCTAGGTTTTTGGACTACTTTGGCAAACAAAACAAGAACACCAGAAGGAAATCCCTGCCATTCTTCATGGCTCTTACATCCTGGTGAGGAGAAGAAACGTGTCCAGACAGGCCAGGGTCAAAGCTGGGTCACTCACTGTCTAGTCCTGGACTGGCACCTCTATGCTCAGTGGCCAGTTTGGTTCATCTCAACGTTTGATTGTATTTCTGTTTAGGATTACTCTCCCCACATTTTACCCCATAATCCTTTAGAATGGTCTTCAGTTTTGACACAGACACACGTACACACATTTCATTGGAGGCTGTTTCTAGAGATTTATATGGTTCCTTTGTTTGGAAGGTATTTTCTCGTTCCTTCATTTTCCTTTATTCTCATTAGTGGCTGGGCACCCAACGAAACAAGTCTGTCTCTTCTAAGAAGAAGTTTAGATCTCAGATTTTTCCATCTGTCCACAGTACACAAGCTACGGGGAGGGGCTATGGTGACTATTTGTGTACCAGATTAAACTGCCGTCTTTATTCTCACTGGCACTCAGGGGCTTAGAACATACCATATTCCATTGGTGCTCTGAGATAGTCAAGACAGAGCCCAGCTCTTTGGACATCCCACAGAAAGGCTGGAATACTGGATGTGTGGTTCAAGTCTTTCCCTCCCCAGGGAGACGCTAGGACTGGGCTTTTCACCTGCATACTCTGTGCTGAGTGGGGGGAATAGCTATAGCAATTGCCAACCCTTGCTGCCACCACTACTCTTCTCTGGGCATTAGAGTGTGCCAGGTCCAATCAGCAGCTCAAGGCTGGCAAGACAGAACCACTTCTCTGGGCAACCCCTGGAAAATTTAGGGCACTGGGTACACAGTTCAACTCTTTTCTTCTGGAGAGAGAGGCTAGGAACAGGAAGGCTCCTCCCAATCACATAGAGTTATGGCAGGAGCGAGGATTTTGGCAAGAGGACACCTCAGAGTTACCTACCAGCATGTGTCTGCTTTTGCATTCACCCAGGAGGGAAGAGCTTCTCAACTAGTTTCTAGAATCTTCCCCAGCACCTACCATACGGGAATGGCCCTATCTTAATGGATTCTATCTGCAAAGACTTTATTTCCAAATAAGTCCACATTCTGAGGCTCCAGGTACACATGCACATGTTGGGTGGCAGGTACATAATCAGCCCAGGGCAGGGATTCTCTGTCAGAGCATTTGGAATCAAGACTTGGAAATGCCTGCTTGTTGTTGTTGGCAATGAGTGGAAAGGGCATATAAACATCTAAAGTAACCATTTTCTATAAAAGTAGAGAAAATCAGTGTGCGGAAAGAAAAGAATGAAGAAGTTGGTTAGGGAGAAGCAGACAGGACAAATTATGCAAAGCATGCTACACCAGATGGAGAGATAGACAGAGACAGCCTGCCTTGGTTACTGTGGGTTTTCAGAGCCTTGGCTAAACCCTTCGAGAGACCATTTTGCATTGTCTAGACTTGAACACCAAGAGATACAATAAACTTCTCATTTGGGGGTAAGTTCACTTGTATGGATTTTGTTTGTTGCCACCTAAACATTTTCGTAATGCCCAAGATAATGTTATTACCCTCCCAAGATGCTACTTGCAGTCAGTATAGGTGGGACTGTGTCAGGAAATTATCAGTCAGGGAACATCAGGAAGCTTTTGTCCTGGATGTTGCTGCCCTCTGTGCACTGTACAATGTTACATGCGGCGGTGAGGTTCCCAGGCTCACCACAATAGCCTCTTTAATCCCACCATGCCATTATCATTAGCATGCTAGCAGAGTTACAGAACAAGAAGAGAGAGATGTACAAAACCCCGCAGAAATCAATCAAAAAGTGCATACAATCTTTTTTTATCACCTGCCCAAATTAGAGATGTCTCCCCATCTTGCTTTGAATTTTCCAAGAAACTAAGAAATGCAATCAAAGTATTTTCATCCTTAATCTTATCTCACTGCAGTACTTAGTAATATCATACATGTAACTGTATTGTTTAAAAATAATAGACATATTACCACCATCTGGAATCTTATGAACATGTTAAAAGTCCAGAATTCATTTTTCCAGTTTCCTTTGCAACTCAGGTTTAGGTATAAGATAAACCTCTTCCAATCAGACATATAACAAGTTTCATTTTGGAAATAAACCATATGAAGAAGTAGACATTAAGCAAAGCCATATTTTAATGAAGGAATGAAAATATTTCCATTTAGTAGATGACTCCTTTGATGCAGTGGCTAACACTGTTGGAGAGAGCACTGGTATTTATGCTGAGTAAAAGCATGGTCCTCATCTCTGGGTCTAAATGAATACTCTCAAGCTGTATCTCTGGCCCTCCCTGAGATTCTGTGAGGCTCTTCCATACTTTAATGGATTATTTGCATAAACCAACGAAAATAAATTCTGTTTGCACCCAAAAACTCTCACTGATACAAGATATTTCTGGCACTGCCTGACCTACAGGTTGAAGGTGAAATTTTTCAACCATCTAGAACAGGGATAGTGAAACTTTCAGAGACCAAGTGCCCAAACTACAACCCAAAACCAACTTATTTATCACAAAATGTCAACAATGAAATTAAACCTAAATGCGGAGGTTTTAGATTGGAAAAACCACTCTGCATTAACATCTGTCTTAGAAGAAAAGCAACACCTGTGCCACTACTGATCTAGAATGTCCCAGCAAACACATCTAGCAAACCCTGAAGCTTTAAACAATACAATTCCAAAAATTACATAATCCACGTCTTATTGAAAGAATGCAGCTTTGGGGCCAGGGATTTAGTCCAGTGGTTCCCCGCCTGCCTCCCAAGTGCAAGGGCCCTAGTTCCATCCCCAGTACTAAAAAGAAAGAAAGAAAGAAAGAAAAACAGTGCAGCCTATCTTTTGTGAGGTATGTCAAGACTTAGCATGACTGGCTTGGCAACAGTAGTCATAGCCTTTTTGAAACTATGTCCTCAATGGAAAGAAAAATTATCAAAGGCTATCATTCCAAGGGTCTTCCAAAATTCAGCACATTAGTAAAGTAGGTGCATTCTTTCCTGTGAGCTGTTAACATATTCAATCATGCCGCTCACTGAGTGAAACCCTAATCATTCCATACCAACTTTAAAAAGAGTTCAAATTCCTTCGCATTGAATGTAAAAAATGTCAACAAACAGCTCTGTCTACACTTGAAAACTATACATTGCCTTTCCAGCCATGACCCATTACTTACTCATCACTGCTTGGATGAAAAGCACTTCTGCAGCTTTCTAGAAACTGTTCCCTCTACCTGGAGTCACTTCTGTCTTTTGTCAGAATCATAAGCACCCTTTCCCTACACTCAACACAAGTGCCAGTTACTCCAGAGTATCTATGTACTCATACATGGATTTCATCTTGATCAAAACTCTTTCATGGGCCAGGGATTTAGCTCAGCGGTTCGGTGGCCTGCCTTGCAAGCACAAGGACCCGAGTTCAATCTCCAGTACTAAAAAAAAACAAATAAAAAAAAAAAACTCTTTCAAGTAACAAATCATTCAATTGCCTTTAAATGGGCAAAAAAATGAATAGACACTTTATAAATGACATATTATAAATGATCATTAAGCACAGGAAAACATGCTCAAAATCATTGGTCGTAAGAGAAATGAAAATTAAAATCACAATGAGATACTACTGTATATTTATTAGAATTCCTTAAATTACAAAAACTGACAACCCCACATGTTGGATAAGATGTGGAATAGTCAGAAGTTTCATACACTGCTGGTAGTGTATACTTAAGTACCGTTTGCTGGTTTCTTCCAAAGTTAAATTTATATCTATTTACCTAGGACCCAACAATTCTATTCCTGAATATTAACCAATACAAAATGAAAACAGATCGATAAAAAGAATCATACAAGTATATTCATGGAAGATTTATTCATAATAGTGTAAAATGGAAATAATCCAAATACCCATAAATCAGAGAATTGTGATAGATAAGTCAGAGAAAAAATAAAGACTTGAATACTACTCAACCATACAAGGAAACCAATACTAATACTGTATAATACAGCAGCACGGATAGATCTCAAAACAGTATGCAACTCTAATACCAAACCCAGGCAAAGATATTAGAGGAAAACCATAGGCCGTTATCTCTACTTCACATAAATGCAAAAATCTTCAACAAAAGATTAGAAATAAAATGCAACAATATATAAAAAACTTAACATTATAACCAAGGGATTTATCCCAGATATCCATTTTCATGATTTGAAAATCAATTAATGCAGTCTTACAAAATACGGCTAAAAATTTAAAATCACGATTACTACATCAATAGATGAAGAAAATGCATCTGATAAAATTCAATATCCATTCATAATAACATAGGTCAATAAACTAAAGCTAGAGGCGAACTCCCTCTACTTGATTTTTAAAATCTATTTTAAAAACTTACAGCTAACTTCACATTGAATAAGAAAGTATTCAACTATCAAATGATGCTCCTCACCATTCCTTTTCAACATTACTGGAAGTGCTAGCTAATGTAATGCAACACACAAAAAAGTTGTAAAAGGTACAGACACTGAGAAGGAAGAAATAAAACTAAATTTGTTCACAAATGACATGGTTATCTAAAGAAGGCACAATCCACGAAAGAAATAATTGATACTCTGAACTTCATTAAATCAAAAGCTTCTACTTTAGAGCTGGGGATTTCACTCATGACACTGCACTCACCTTGCAAGCGAGAGGTCTTGAGTTCAATTCCTAGCACAAAAAAATAAAAAATAAAACAAACTTCTACTTTACAAAACACAATGTCAGGAGAATGAAAAGACAAGCTACACTTTGAAAAAAACATTTGCAAAAGTAACATTTTATAAAGGATTATTACACAAAATACACAAAAATCTCAACAAAGAAAATACACAAGCTATACATGATAAAATACCCTTTAAAAAGCCAGGTGCCAGGGTGCACACCTGTAATCCCAGCACTAGGGAGGCTGAGGCAGGAGGACTGCTGTGAGTTGAGGCCAGCCTCAGCTGCATAGTGAGTTCAAGGCCAGGATGAACTACAAAGTAAAATTTTTTAAATCCTATAAAAAGATGTTCCACTTCATATGTTGCCAGAAAGACTTGAAGTAAAACAACGATGACAACAACAACAACAAAAAAAAATACATCTATCAAAGCAGCCCAAATGTGAAGCACTGATAATACCGAATGCTAGCAAGGATGTACAGCAACACATTCTCGTTCAGTGCTGGAGAAAATGCAAAGGGAATATTCAATTGGCAACGCAGTTTGGTGGTTTCTGATATAACTAAACATACTCTTATCATGCTATTCAACAATCATGCTCCTTTGTGTTTACCCAAAGAAGCTGAAAATTTTTGTCCACACAAAGACCAGCACACAGATATGTATAACAGCTTTATTCATGATTTCTAAAACTGGGGAGCAACAAAACTATCCTTCAGTAGATGAATGGATAAATTGTGGTACAAGCAAACAATGGAATATTATTTAGCTCTATAAAGAAATGAGCTACTGAGAGATAAGACACAGAGGAGATTTTCACTGACATTACTAGGTGAAAGCAGACAGTCTGAAAAAGCATGATTCCAACTCCATGACATTCTGGAAAAGGACAAACTTCACAAATGTGTGTTAGTTACTTTTCTGTCATTGCTGAAACAAAATACCCGGCACTCTAAGTTAGAGGGGCAGGGGGTTATCTGGCTTAACAATTTGTGGAGGTTTCCTTCCATAACCGCCTGACTCCGAGGCTGGGACAGCAAACAAGTGTGACAGAGGAGAAACAACACAGTGCATACAAGGCAGCAAAGGCGACAAGGAAGAGGTTTAACAGCATCTTTCCGCCCCTTTCATCTTATTCAGACTTCCGGAATTATGGCAGTGCCAAACTAATCACTCCCATGTAGTCGTTTAGTAACCACACGCCCTTAATTCCAGCATCGCACAATCCAGACTCAACAACCTCTGAAAAAGAAAGTCCCACTCATCTGCATGAGGCTTTGGGGGGACATCTAAACACAAAGCACCACAGATAGTAAAAAAGATGACTCATTGCTGGGGTGTGAAGAGAAGGAGATAGGAACGAATAGGACGAACACAGATGACTGTTAGGGCAGTGAAAATATTCAGTGTAATAGGATAATGGTAGATACAGATCCCTATATTCGTCCAAACCCACAGAACATACATCAAAGTGAACATCAAACTGAAGGCGTTGCTCAGTGGTACTGCGCTTGCCCAGTGTGCACAATGCTCTAGATTTATTATCCAGTGCCACCAAAGGGGCTGGGGAGCACAGCTGCGGACTTGGGTACCTGGGATGTGTTAGTGTGGATTCATCAACTACTGAATACTAAATACAGCACTCTGGCAAAAGACGTAATTTTAGGGGCAACTCCCCATGTCCTGGGGAAGAAGGGACATGAGAAACCTTTTATCTTCCTTTTACTTTTGTTGTAAACCTAAAACTGCTCTTTAAAAAAAAAAATTAGTCTGTAGTGGAAAAAAATTAGAGTAAAAACTGTATGAATTCATATGAAATTCTAAAAGAAAAAGCAATAAGCTACGGTGGTAGAAATCAAAGTGGTTGACTAGGGTAATGGGGAGCAGGAGAAGGCTGATTAGAAAGTGTTCAAAGGGGTGCACTCGTGGGGCAATGGAAAGGTCAGTATGTTCTACTCCAGGGCTTTAAATCCAGGCATTTAGTTCAGTGGTTCTACCACCGGCCTCGCAAGCAAAAGGACTGGAGTTCGATCCTCGGTACCAAGAAAAAAAAAAAAGTGGCAGTATGTTCTACTTCAGATAATGGTTGATTAGTTCATCATGTTATTTAAATGAATACGTAATCTACATTTTTAATGTAAATGACATCTCAAATAAAAGTGAACTGGCTCTTTATTTTTTTTAAACCATAACTAGCCTTTATTATGGAAGGACCTACCAGGCTGTCCCAAACAAAAGAGAAACAGCAATATGGCCAAGACAGGGAGCTCTTCTTATAGGACTGGGCTGGGGTTTATAGGAGCTGGGGTGGGATTGAGTGATGTACTGGCTAGCGATTGAGGGATCTTGTGACATCACTAGGAGGGGTTTCTCTCTTGGCAGGAAAAGAGGGATGATGGGAAGAAGGCTGTCCTTTCATGGGAGAAGCCATATTTTTAGGTGAGAAGCAGGGCATTATGGGAGAAAGACTATTCTTTTTATGTAGCAGCCACCTTAAGACAAGGGAAATCTAACATTTCAGGCTTGTGTCTTATGGTTATTGGGCAAAGGTCTCTTCTGGAGCTGCTTCAAGCTGACTAAGGGGCAAAAGTTAGGGCTAAACCTGAGTCTGGTAGGGGCAGGAGTAGGTGGGGTTTCTTCCCTGTGCGGCAGTGGCCAATACCCCTCTATGATGAGTTCCATGACTGTCTAGTTGGTAAATGTCCTCATGCATCCCTGTAAGAAATTTTGAAAACAGCAAAATAGGCACACGCCTACCATGGCCCTAAGACACACACAGGTCAGTGGGCCCAATAAGGGAAGTAGCCAAATCTGTTGGAGCCAGAAGTAATCTTGGGTCATTCCCCATGTATCCCATTGCTTCTCAAGGTTTTCAATGTATTGTTGTAATTCTTTAACCTTTGCCTTGACTATGCCTGATTGGTTAACAAAATAAAAATACTCTTCACCTAGAGCCTGGCACATTCCCCCTTGGGCTGTTACTAGCATGTGAAGGGCACGTCTATTTTGGAACACAACAGCTGCTAGGGAATTAATCTGGTCCTGGACAGTGTTTATGGAATGGCTTTTTTGTCCATGTCTTCAGAGGTCTCTTTTGACAATGCCTGAGAGAAATGTATAGAGGTACAGATACCTGCTATATCCATCATCATGACAGTGATGACCCCCACGCTTCCATCAAGAAGGGGACGAGCCCTCTTGTTGACCTTTGACCATGGGAGGATCCTTTCAAACATCTGGGATTCCATATAGATGGTCAAGGGAGGGCTAAGAAATGCTATGTAACAAAAAACTCCAGATTGGCTGCGGCATCAGAATGCCTCCTCCCTGCATATGAAGTATAGGCCATTGGATAGGCAGACCAGGTACTCTTCTGAGATAAAGAGGGAGTGAGCAAGACAAGCAAGGTTGTCAGTTTGCCCACGCATGTCAGGTTAGTGGTTTGTGTAAGGAATGGGAGGCCTGTAGCAAAGGGTCCCAGAACTGCAGATAAATTACCAGTATTTGAGTCGGACAGGTTAAAATCTAGGGGGACATGAACTGGAATGACTCAGCAGGGGTAAATGGACATACACATCCAATAGTCCGAGATATTGACAGGGGGAGAGTGGAGGGTGGTATTAAATAGGTGTTGTAGCCTCTTTTGAGACTGGGTTATCTGGTTTACCACTTGGAGATCTATCCCTTTATAGGGAGGTGGAGTGGTGGGCCTCAAAAGTCACTCTATTGCTACTACCTGTTCATTGACTGACTCTTTTGGTTATTCTTTTCTGCTGTGTATTTAAGACCAAGTTAAAGTGACACCTGTGTTAATCAATATAAATATCTTGCTATCCCTCAAGGTCAGTGAAGTTTCTTGAGGCATTATTTTGGAACCATGCAGATAGTCTCTCAGCTCCTCTGTCAGGGTCATGGCCTTGCTTGACCAAGTTGCTGTCAGTGAAAGCATGGGAGATTTTTTTTTCTTGGTGACCCTCCTTTAGCAAATGTTACATTTGCCCTCTGGTGTCCAGCAGTCTCCCTGCTCAGGAGGTTGGGTGACTCACCAAAGATGTAAGGTGCTGTAGAAAAGGTTTCTTCATACCTTGGGTGTTTGACAACCCCACAGTAGGGCCAAGGTCAAAATATCAGTAGTCTTGTTAGCCCATTTAGCTTTTGGTGTTGGCCTCTATACTTTGGTGGTTGAACACCCAAAAGAGAAGATCAGTGACATCAGTAGTATAGCAAGCTCCCCAGAATCTAAAATATTGTTACAGGGCTGTTATTTTTATCAATCATGGTGGTGCTAATAGTTGATTTCCTGTAGAATATTAACATAAAAAACTTGGAATCAAGGGCCACACATAATAGTAAATATTTTAGCATGACAATCATGATGATATTATATTTGCAACAAACTTAGATATGCATCTTAGTATAAAACAGCCATTGTTAACTGTATTTATTCCCCTCTAAAAACACATAAAAAAAAAAAACAGGAAACTCTCACTTGAGTTATTACCTTCTGATAGGATGCCATCTAAGCAAAGTGGGTGGGCCTACAAAGGTACCTGGAATCATGAGTAGGTGGAGCAGAAGAGAAGGGTGAATACCTGGATCAAAAGCTTATTGCCATAAACAATATGTTGGAAGACCTGTATGGTCAGACAACATGAATACATTCTATACACCAGAAAAGTAGAAATAATAATTATTACAATTATATGAAACTTTATGTCCTTGGTACCAAAAGTATCTTTTTTAATGACACCTTGTTTTTCCACAGAAAATATATTTTGAAGAAACTCTCATGAGTTATTACCTTCTGATAGGATGCCATCTAAGCAAAGTGGGTGGGCCTACAAAGGTACCTGGAATCATGAGTAGGTGGAGCAGAAGAGAAGGGTGAATACCTGGATCAAAAGCTTATTGCCATAAACAATATGTTGGAAGACCTGTATGGTCAGACAACATGAATACATTCTATACACCAGAAAAGTAGAAATAATAATTATTACAATTATATGAAACTTTATGTCCTTGGTACCAAAAGTATCTTTTTTAATGACACCTTGTTTTTCCACAGAAAATATATTTTGAAGATGACCAATATAGATATATAACAGTAACATATTTAGAACTCTTCAATGATGACCAATGTAAACATTTTATAACAACGTATTTAGCAATGATTATTGGGGGTATTTCTTAATTATCTGAACAGGCTTTATACGGATCTTCTCCATGGATTTATTAATATAGACACACATGCATGCAACATTCTTCTATAATTCTTCCTGTACCTCAAAATTTCACAAAATCCAGATTAAGACCCCCTGGACTAATGACTTCTAAGAGCTTCCAATAGTTCATACTCTAGGTAAAAAAGAATCAGAAATCACACCACACTCATAGAGCTAAAAGGGAAAAACGATCACCCCAACTTCTGTTACCTCACATTTTGCCTGTGATGTAAAGCAAGAAACACATCTTTCTTTAGTTATCTGCAAAGCCAGTAACTTCATTCTGGACTGGGGGAGCAGAGATGGAAGCAGCAAACTCAGGACACATGGACTAGAGAAGGCTGCTAGCCAGCGTAGATGCACCACGGCTCAGAGGCGCTGTGGTTGGGAGCCCGAGACCTACCACGAACAAGCAGGAGCACGCACGAGGGGACCCCAAATGTCTACCTCAGTGCTAAGCACCTGGAGCCCCAGAGAAGATGGGGTGGCTCAAGTTCTAACAGCACATTAGTGGCATGTCCCTCCTTAGAAGCCTCTCTTAACAAATCTGAGTTATCCTGTAGCTTTGTTTGCCTGGTCTCTATTTTCTAGGAATTTCTTCTTCCCGTTACACACAGGGTTGGGCTAGAAGTTGCTGTATTCTTTTGACGTGAACCACCTCCCCTGGCCCACCGTTTATGGATCCGGATGTGAGCATGTGACTTAGATCATACCAATCTGTCTTTTCCAGTCAGAGAAAACGAAGCAGACAGGGAGGAGGAAGACGAGGAGGAGGAGGAGGAATGGAAGATTAAATCTCCTATTAGACGCTTACACCATACAAACAAACTCAGGTGCTCTTTGCAATGATTACTTCGCCCCACTGTCCAGAAAAATCCATATATTATAGGTACCCAGAGATGACATCCATATATTACAGGTACCCAAGGATGATAAATGTTCTGTGGATTCTTTCTATTGAGTTCGTGGGAGTTCACAGGTAATTTAAGGAGATATTTACTGCAGAGACCATGAAAAGCTGTGGGGAAAATTAAACCTAATGATGACACTGAAGATGATACGTTGGCATGTAAACAATAACGACCACAACAAGTACCTCTGAAGCTGAGATTATTTACCCTAAGGAAAGGGTGTGTGAAAAGATAGGACTATACATCACACAGTTACTTATATTAGCAAAAACATAGGAATCACTTAAACGTCAAAAGTAGGAGGTATGTTAAAACATTTTGATGTCAACCTATGATAAATTATCATATAAACATTAAATATCATGTCCTAGAAGGATATTTAATGACTTGGCCATTGGCTTCAACAAAAGTATAGCAATAAATATAAAACTATATAGAACAACATAATCCCAACATTATACAGACCAGCCCCTTACTTCTATGCATGAGGAAAAGACTGGGAGGAGAAAACATGCTGCTAAATGTTGTCACTGGTGAGTCCAACTCTGATGTTGTTTCAGTTGGCCCCTGGTTACCTGAGAGGATGAAACACTGGGAAAAGCGATGTATTTCACTTCCACCCAACTAAATTAATTTCACCAAGTTCCCTAAGTAAAAGGAGAAGTGGACTTATCTGTGTAGCTGTAGACAAAGAAGGAAGAGTTAGCGTCAGCTCCTGGGCCAGGCATTTGTGAGTCCTGAGTCTCACTCTCCAGATAGCGCTGCCAGCAGTGACGGCCACAGAGTCACCTCCTGCAAGTCCAGCTGGCCTGAATGCTGGGGACACTTGTCCCAGAGAAACCTCCAGGGTCAAGGCAGCTCACAAGGTGCCATCTAATGGAATGGACGCGAGCTGCAGCATCCGAGCCTGTCACCTGGGCTTTGTTTTGTCACAGTCACCTAACCTGCTCTTGTCATCACCAGTCTCTCTGTCACAAAACTGTCTGAACAGAAGCCAGGGCACAGTCTTCGCTCAGTGTGTACCAACAAGCAGGGGAAAGTTCAAACCATTTAGCAGCCTCACTGACTGCCCTGCCATCCATCCCGTCCCAGTCAGCACAGGCACAAGCGATAGCTCTGGAGCGGCATTCGGGGAGGCCCTGGCTGTGCACGGCATTAACCTTCGGATTCGCTGGGTCATGGAGAAGTAAGGGAGGTGGTCCTCCGGGAGAACCAAGTGGGGAGTCATGGGGATAAATCACTGGGGACACGGAGAAGCAGCTCTCACCAAATGAAGGGACGGAAGTGCAATTATAATAACCAGTACGGGGCCACCCCTAGACCTGAGCAGGAGGAGTCCCTGCTCCGGATCCTGCATTTTAGAAGGCTCCACAAGCCACAAAAAGTAGGTGTATTTATTAGGGATACAGGGGCACCTGCATCCATCAGCATTCAACACCAGTGAGCCTGACACAGCCCTGATCACCTGCTGCAGGACCAGCACCACGCAGGCCTTCGGGAAGCAGCTCTGCTCTTGCCCCAAGACCCCAAATGGAAAATGCCAAAGTCTGAACACCATAGAGGTTCGCGCCACTGCTGTCATCAAAGAGACTAACTCAGCGTGTGAGGAGGATCTATGTGGTGGGAGGGCTTAGGTCAGAAAAAGATACATTAATTTGTCACATCTTTCCACACTCATAGCGTAAATGTGATAGATTCTTGAATAATGAATTATCATTTCCCAGTAGTGCTAAGTGCGGGGTTCTTTTTTTCTTTTGCTTCTCTTTGTGTTCTAATATATATTCCAGAGACAAATTAGCATGGTGTTCATAAGTGCACACAGCAACTAAGGGATATTTATCGTATTAAATAATCCTTCTGCGTGTATTGCCATGGAAAGGAGTCTGAAGTCTATGAACCAAAACAAACCAGGGCAGCTCCTCCTCTCTCCCATCATGGAGCAGGTCCCTCCACTCCATTCCTCACCGTGCCTTCTCACAAGACTCTCAGGATTAAGCAAGTCCTGGCCAAAATTCAAAAGCAAAATGGTCCCCTTCCTCCATGCATGCAGACAAGGACTGGGAACAAAGCCAGGTCCAACTCCAAGAGGAGGAGACACCAGAAGAAGTGGGGGGGCTATGAGAAACGGAGAGATGGTTCAGATATTTATACAGGATCAAGGTCACCGTCATGGTACCATATCAAGCTGAAAATGTCACCACTGTCTAGACGGTTGGACGTGTTTTATGGGAAAGGTGATTTTTTTTTCTCTTTGTTTCTATGTTCTGCACTGCTAAGTTGGTTCAGTGATAAATATTTGAAATTTTTCAGCACAGTATGAACATTAGTGCTCCCATTTCAGTCTTCTAAGCTCGCATCCATGGACATGTGCATTTGTACAGTCATAAGAAATTTCTGGGTTTTCTGTCTCAAGAGAAAAGGATTAGAGGTCCAATGACAGATTTATCCTTTATTTCATGTCCCCCATCTGAAGTGTTTGAGTATTTATCCTGTTCATAGATTACCTTCCCCATTGAAGAGAAAATGCTAGTATTTAATAAAAAAGAAATTCCTCATCCATTGAATGGATTTCATTTTCTCTTTTATCAAGCACATTTGACTTCTCTGTGTGAAACATGTATTACCCCATAACTTCCTGAACTCATATAAGTTACATTCAATGGTGGCTTTCCCTCATTAACTGGCCAAATGTGCTCCTGGGAGACTGTCTCCAGCTCCAGAGCGGGGACTGTGTAGGCCCCGGCTGCGTGGAGAAGGGCAGTCAGTGCACACGTCAGGGTTCCCACGAGCGCTACGCAGGGCGTGCAGGTTGGGGTGAAAAAGAATAACTGCAACACTGCCTTGAATAAGCAAATCCAGGAAAACAGCCAGGACCAGGGCACGAGGTAACGGATGCTCAGGGACTCTTCCGGCACTGACCTCTGAAAATCACAAGTTCCAGGCCACTCAGGTGGCATGGAGACTGTTAAGAGGCACTGAGGCAGAGAAAGCAGGCAGCCCGGCAGCCACTGGGAGGTGAGGATCAACCTTTTGGACCCAGTCCCACCCCCTGGCTACCAGCCTGCTGACATTCGGACAATCGGAACACGCTGCAGCCCACACAAACTGTCAGAGTGTGAAACCAAAGCAAGAGGTCCCCTTGACCTGGAGGTTTACACTTCCAGCTCCAAGTCCCCACCCTCCTCTTCTAAAAATGCTTCCTAACTCCATTTCATCTCATTCTAAAATCCACTGTTGTCTGGGGAAACCAGGCTCTTTTTTATTTTATTTTATTCATTCATTCATTCACTGGCACAGGAGACTGAACCTATGGCTTTTGCACTAACCTACATCCCCAGCTCTTTTTATTTTTTGAGACAGGGCCTGGCTAAACTGCCCAGGTCATACTGCCCGATCTTGTGATCCTCCTGCCTCAGCCTCTCAGAGCACTGGGATCAAAGGTGTGACTCACCACACCCACCTTACTAGGACTCTTTTGATCTCTCATTGCCAGCCCATTCCTAACTGATCGTTTGTCTGGGAAAAAAAAGCAGTCATCATTGGTTGTTGCCTTTGATATTCTAAGAACTAAAATCCTGGAAGTCTCAGAACCTTATTCAAATCTGGTGCATCAAGAAGGAAAGAGCACGGGCCCAGGGATTTAGCTCAGTGGTTCCGGTGCCTGCCTCCCAAGCGGCAAGGGTCTGAGTTCAACCCCCGGTCCAAAAAAAAAAAAAGAAGAAGAAGGAAAGAGCATGTGGTTGGAACAAGAGAAAGAAGAGTAGAAAACAGAGCAAGAGTCTCACCCATAGATAGAGTGGGAAGGGGCGGGTGGGTTCTCCTTCAAACCTCCAGCAGCACAGGACAGTTTCCAGCACAACAGCTCATGTTAGTTTCTAAACTCAGACTTTGTAAACCGCCCCCAGCACCTCTCCCTTCCCCACAGACAAAAGGGCCGGGGTGCTCCTCTTCCTGACAGGCGGGGCTCTTTGTGGGCGTCGGTGACCTTCGTTGCATGCACAGCTATCACCTGAGAGGCCCCCTCTTCCCGCAAGCCTGCGGAGTGAGCTACGCCACTTAGTAGGTTCCAGCGGTAAATTTGGGAGCAGAGTAGGGGGGGGGCACAGAAGTGGTTCCCAGGCACGGAGGGGGATCTGGAGGACAAGCTGAAAGGAAACGTGCTTTGCTACCAAGAACCTGGGGTGATCGGCTCCTCTTAAAATACTGCATCTACGCTACAGCGCCATCTGTGTGCGCCCAGGTGCAATCCCACCCCTGAGGAAACCCGTGAGGCGTCTGCCGGTGGCAGTGCAATGCCTAAGGTATCCGAGCTGAAGGCTCTTTGTGAATTCTTCTATTGCAATGCAAAACGCGCACACACACCACACCACACACACACACACACACCCTAACCCCAAGATAGTTTCATAGCTACTCAAGAGCCCCAACACAGGGACCCGCCCATCCCTACAAAAGACAACTTCCGGTCGGCTGTTGCCGCTGCTTAATTCTCATCGGTATGCTTGGAAACACCCTGATGCGGGCATTTGTGAACGCTAAACTGGGGTAACTGCAGGGCTCCGCGGGAAATTTGATCAGCAAGATGCTTGCTAAATTCAAAGTCCAAATCCCTTAATCCCAGGCAACATGTTTTCACATAATGACGCCACGGGGAAGTCGCACAGTGCTCCGTATTTCCCAGGCGCCTTCAGCCTCATGGTCTCTCACCTGGTCCTCTCCCCCAGCACTGGCAGTGGGCAGGGCTGGGGACAGGAGGCACCTGGGCCCAGGGCTGTACATCTCCCTTACATGGGAAGTGAGGCGCCAACTCCGGGGACTTGGCTGTGCCGCCTGGGAGATCCTGCGCGTTGCCTGAACCTCCCGTTTCAAATGTCTACTTTTGAAGGAGTCTTCGTGCCTGCTCTCCCAGACCCCCAGGCCTCCACTCCTTCCAGCCCAGAGTGCTCAGCCCTACCCTGCACGGGGAACAGTGACCCTTCTTCCTCACTCTTTACATCTGCCCTCAGACGCTGCCTCCTCGGAGAGGGCCCAAACCATCCTTTTAAAGAGTTCAGCCTCCTCTGCTGCGTCTTCTCCCACAGGGTCTTTAGGGAACTTAGTGCTTTTTGGAATCATTTCCTACACTGGTGACCTTGTGAGTCAACTGGTCCCCAAAGAGAACAGGAGCTGGCCCAGGTGTTCACCATGCTACCCCAAGTGCCTAGAACAGTGCCCAGGATATAGCAGGTTACCCCCAAACATTTTTTTATTACTAAACTATTTTGCTTATAAACAACCCTATAAAACAAACAGGAATGCATCATCATTCCCATTCTACAGAGAGGCTCAGAAAAGTGAAACGAGTTGCTTAAGCTGACACAGCTAGAAAGCGGAACAGTTGAGAAGAAAAATAACCTGGGATTTTGACATTGAGCCTCATGTTACTACCACTATATAACTTTTTAAATGCAATATTGGAAAATGAGAACCTCTTAATAAGCAGGAATTGTTTTTATACCATTCATTCATTCATGAAAAAGAAGGAGGATTTACTAAGTATAGGAAAGTCTATTAAACACCATGGGTAATAATTAAGTATATAACATTTAAGGAACTCACAGTCTTCCAATATAGTTAAAATAAACATACAATTAGTCATAAAATAAAAGGAGAGTCTGAAATGCTGTCATGGACTGAGCTGCACCCTGCTACAAAAAGAAGTTTCTATGTGGAAGGCACAATCTGCAGTAACTAAAAATAGCCGAATTGGAAGCAGGGTTTTCAAAGGAGCGGTGATCTGTGATTGAGGTTAAAGGAGATCATGTGGGTGGGTCTTCCCCGGGGCACTGTACTCGAGGTGAGTCTTTCAAAGAGATGATTAAATTCAATGCGGCCAGCAAGGGGCCCCTAGTCCTAGGTGCCTGGTGTCCTTGAAAGAAGGGGAACAGCCAGGATGCACACAGGCAGAAAAGCCAAGGGAGGGCACAGCGAGAAGAGAGGCGGAAACTAAACCCGTCAGCTTCTCAGGGAACTCTCAGCCTGCAGAACTGTGAGAACACAAACTTCTGCTGCTTGACCCACCAAGTCGACAAGTCCTCTTTCACTACAGCAGCTCTGACAAAAGACCATAACAGCCGTAATGGAAATGGAGGACACTGCTCCAAGGCCAGGCAAAACTCTAGCTAAGAAGACATCTGGGAAGGTTCTTAGAGACAGTGAGTTCAATTTAGACTTTAAATGGATTCAATCCCCAGTACTGATAATTCATCTGCCTCTTGCTATCCATAGCGTGTAACCAGGTAAACATTCAGACCTCAGCTGTATTGACTTATAACCAACCTGAGTTACAACCGGCCCTCAGGAACTGATTGGGTTCATAAGTCAAGAGACCACTGTACAAGGATGGCAGAAGCTCGAAATTGTCCCATAAGGACAGTTTAAAGAGCTGGATCTTCCTCCGTGGATTTGGAGAGTTCCTGAAGGATTTGAGTGGCAAAATCAAAACGTAAATGAGGAATAATCTCTAACATCTTGAATAAGAGGGCTGGAAAGGGAAGAAGAAACACAGGAAGGGAAGGTGGGATATTAAAATAAACATACAATTAGTCATAATTGCTGTCATGGACTGAACTGCACCCTGCTACAAAAAGAAGTTTCTATGTGGAAGGCACAATCTGCAGTAACTAAAAATAACCGATTTGGAAGCAGGCTAGAAGGGCTGGGTATTAAAGTTATAGTGGACACCTTCATATTTCACGTGCACAGCATCCATTTCCCCTTCTCTAGCAAACACTCCCCAATTCTCCTTATGGAGCTGTCCATGCTGGCCATGCACCCTGGTATGGACAGGGACAGTTGCCTCATTCTATTCTCCCAGCAACAGTGGGTATATCTGCTTCCTAGGACCACTGTAAGAAAGACATACTAACTAGATGGCTTAAGACCACAGAACTTGATCTTCTCACACTTCTGCAGTCTAGAGGTCTGAGATCAAGGTGTCTCAGGGCCCTAGAGAAGGAGATTCTCTTATGGTTTCCAGCATTCCTGGGCTTTTGGCAGCATCTCTCCCATCTCTGCCTCCTTCCTCGGTATCTCTGTCCAGGGGCATCCCCTTCTCTGGACCTCCCTTTCCTCTCCTTTGAGTAACACCAGTCCTACTGGATTCGGCATCTGCTCATCTCACCAAAGATCTTACCATTTCTTAATTACATTTTGCAAATAAGATCACATCCTAAAGTACCAAAGCATAGCTTTGGGTGGGGACACAATTTAACCCAAAACATGAACCATTTCTAGAATTTTGTTTCTGAAAATATCAGGAAAGGCCAACCTTACCCTCCTGAGGCTTGACGTGAAGATGATACAAGCCCTGCACTGTCAGGCCCACCAGAGCTTCATGGAGAAACTGGCAGAAAACTCAACCCAGAGAAGGAGGAGACACAGCACAAGTCCCGATCCATCTGTGCCTGGGACTGAATTCGTTTTTGCAAGTCATCGTCTTCTTTCTGTTCATTATTCCAATCAAAGCGGATATTTTAGTCACTTCAGGCAGCCACAACTTAGAAGGAGAGGCGTGTTTTGGCTCACATTTCAGAAGTTTCAGTCCATGTTCAGCAGGCTCAAACACAGGGATGGCATAATGAAAGGTCTGGAGAGAGGAACAGTTTACCTCCCAGAAGCTGGGAAGCAGAGACTGAAAGGGAAGCTGGGAAAGAGAGCAACCCTTCCAGGTCATGCCTACAGTGACCCGCCTCTTCCAACCAGGCCCCATCTCCTAACAGCAAGCCAGCTCTCACACCCTTAATCCAGTCACCTGCAAACATCTGGGGATCTGGCAGCCATTTTAGATCTACCACAACTGGGGTCTACTCTGGACCCTGAAAGACTCATTCACATCTCTGTGCAGAATGCATTTAATGCCCCTCTTAAGAGCCACCAAAGTTTTAACAGTTCCAGCAAGGCTGAAAAGTCCAGTCCAAAGTCTCCTCTGATACTTCAGGCAAAGTCTTAACTGTGAGCCCTGTATAAAACAAAAAGTTAAACACTGCCCACTACAATGACACAAGGCAAACATTCCCACGCCAAAAGGGAGAAGTAGACCAAAGGAGCAGGGCAAACATTAAATCCTGTAGTTCTGTGTCCAGGACCCAAGGCAGGTGGTGACAAAGGGTTGGGAGCAAGAGCAATTGATGGTCAGCATAATCACTGCACAGCCTTCGCCAAGACTCTTTACACCCAGGGTTCAGTTTCTGCTCCTCTAAAATGAGGCAGCCAGACCATGTGATTTAGAAACACAGCTACTTCTGAAAGCTGTGAGAGACACATCCATTCTGACTCAGAGAGAAGCTATTTTCTTCCAGGCCGTATTATCCTCCTGGGCCAACAGACCAGCCCCACACACTGGAATATAATCCTGAAACACCTGGCAAGAAATATCAGCACCCTCACACACACATACACAGCCTAATCATTCAAATTCCAGTTCAATCCCTGTGAGTTTCATAAACACATACTTTTTAGAATACAGTCACTTCCTCTGAGCCAATAGCGTTTTTGAAAGGGAAATTGCAATGATTATCTTCAAGAAACAGGCACAAAGAAAGGCATCATATCCCTCTTCTCTCCTTACTTCCTTTCTCTCCTTGTTACATAGGAAGCTTCTAGCCAGTGTCACACAGCTTGGACTCTTCCTTCTCTTTAACACAAGCTACTCCTCATCTCATCATTAAAATGCATCCATACCAAATCTTTGGGGAGCAGCGGTTTCCTTAGTTTTCATTCATTTCTGACTCGTTGCATGTGAAACTAGGGTCAAGTTTGATAGCAAGAAATGCAGCAGGCAGACAGTGGAATGTGTGGCTTTGGACATTCATCACACCTTACTGCATCTCTGGTTCCTCACTGCTCAACCAGGAGATTGGATTAGGTTAGGAATTATTCGCCTGCAGAGAGTTATGTGTATAGGGTGTTTCATGTCCTTCCCTTCTGTTTGGGAAATAATGTGGTCCCAGGGACACTAACTTCATATCAGCTTCAAGGCAGAGCAAGCAACCTAAATCTGGCAAATGGTCCTCTCTATCTCCCAGGTGAAGTAATGATCTAGGGATAAGTGTGTCCATACCTTATAATCAGCTCAAATCTTACAGTCTTTGCTGGGACTATCGAAATAGAGACATTCTTTCTTTCTGTGGTGAACACATAATAATGAAGTACCAAGGGACCACCAGTCACCTTGGAACCCACAAGTGAGCCCGCCTTGGGATGAAGCTGATATTGTAGGTGGCATAACAGAGAAACAGAAGAAATTAGATTTTTTGTGAAACTGTTCAAGTGCTCGATCAAGCTTCACCTGATATCCCTAACGTTTTTGGTTTTGTAAGCCAGTAAATTTTCTCCATTGTTTAAGATACTTTAAGTAGGGCTTTCTGTAACTTGAAACTAAAAGCCATTTAAATGACAATATAT
>NW_022900921.1:8677639-8678041 GCF_012274545.1 Fukomys damarensis | reverse complement strand
AAGAAACCATCATTTCTAAAAGATCTTCAAAGGGATCTGTAAGCTCACCAAAAAAAAAAAAAGATTTAAAATCCTTAAATAAGGGAAATATCTAAGGTTTCTTGCAGCACTAACATTGTGTAATATCATATATCTATGGAATTCTAAATTGTTGGTTTGACTACTAATGTATAATCCTTGCCACTGTAAAAAGTTCTATTTTTTTAAAATAAAGTTGGATTAGATTTTAAATAAAGATGGTCAGCCAGGCATTGTGGCACATGCCTATAATACAAGCACTTGGGAGGCTGAGGCAAGAGGATTGCTGTGAGTTTGAGCCCAGCCTGGGCTACACAGTGAGTTCCAGGTCAGTCTTAACAACATAGTGAGACCCTGTCTCAAAAAAAAAAAAAAAAAAAAAAA
>NW_022900921.1:8671030-8677507 GCF_012274545.1 Fukomys damarensis | reverse complement strand
GAGGGAGGGACTAAAAAAAGATAATCACGGTTAATTTTTTGGGGGGAGTACCAGGGATTGAACTCAGGAATTTGTGTTTTTGAGGCAGGAGGCAGAACCACTGAGCTAAATCCCCAGCCCAACCACGGTGAATATTTCAGAAAATTCTTCCCAAGATTTTCAGCAGGGGCAGGCCTGTCAGGTCAGCTACCTGGGGACCCAGCTCTGTCTGAGAGAGGTAAGAAGCCCGCTGGGGTTCAGCTGCAGGAAATCCCTTTAATCTCTGGAGTCAGCTTGAGCAGTACAAAGGTAACCCTAGCTGCTAAGGCTGCTGTCTGATTTTTCAGTTGGTTCAAGACTATCTCAGGCAGGGAAGAAGGATGCTATGTGCTGGTTCCTTTTGGAAACAAGAACCAAGGCTATAATAACCTCGGTTGTTTCCAGGTCTCTTCTCTCCCCAGCTCCACAAAGTTTGGAAATGCAATGCATTTGGAATTCCATTTAAAGGGCACAGCTGAAAAAACAAGTCCTTCTCTACCTGGATCCACACTGGCTGCACTCGGGCAAATAGAGCACGTAACAGAATGATTATTTATAAAATCCACTCTGCTTATTGAGTGGTAGTACTGTGCCCTGCATTGTGACAAATGCTCTACTGTGTTTGCACAAACAAAAGCATTCTAGGTAGATACTGCCATCCCCATTTCACAGCGGGGAAAGTGAGGCTCAGAAAGGCTCTTCAATACCCACACTCAGAGTCAGGAGTTGCTGGGCCCAGGTTCACACTCCACTGAAGGAGGAAGCCCAGAACTATTACCACTCAGGGTTAGTGCCAGCAGCTCTGTTTGTTTGCTTGTTTTGTCGTACTTGGAGTTGAGCCTAGGGTCTTCTCACTGAGCTACATCCCCAAACCCATTTTTAAATTCTGAGCCAGGGTCTCACTAATTTGCCCAGGCTGGAATCGAACTTGCAATCCTCCTGCCTCTGCCTCCCTCAATGCTGGGGTTACAGGTGTGAGTCCCTGTAACAGAAGGCTCTGCGGGTTCTCCTGAGAGCAGGAAAAGAGAACAAGTCAGAGGAAATGGGGACCCCATATTCCACAGCGATCAGTCAAGGGCTCCCCACCAGCCCCCAAGCCCAGCGGAGGTAACACCACACTGCAAGGGGCTTTTTAGTTTCTGGTTTTTAGGACAAAATGCACAAAACATAAAATTCACCATTTAAAATTGTACTATTTAAGGGTGATTTAGTACACTCACTATGTTGTGCAACTACCATTTTTATCTAGTTCCAAATCACAGCATCTCAAAGGAAACCTCATTAACTCCCATTCTTCCCTTCCTCAGCCTCCAGCAACCACTAAACTGTTTCCTGTCTCTGTGGAATCGCCTATTCTGGATCCTCCATATGAATGGAATCTCCTTAGGAAAAACTCACAACTCACAGGCGGTGTGGTCAGGACAGATTCTCCACACCCAGAGTAGACCAGCACCTTTCCATGCCAACCTTCTCTCCTTGATCCGGTTCTGTGCAGCCTCCAGAGCTGACCAATGCTTCCCCTCCCTTCTCCTCACATCCGCTCTAAACAAAACCTTCCTGACCCATGAGCGGGGAAAGGTGCCTTCTCCTGAGCAGATGACCTACAAAATCCTAAGATTCAACCCTTCTTCTCTTGGTTTCAGGGGTCAGGACCAAGATGGCATTGAGTTCTATGCAGTCCAGTACTTCAAACCCAAGGGTACTGCTGGGTACCGCAGTCCTCCATGGATTAGCACATCACTGACCTGTCTCTTCCACCCCCAGCCCAGTGGCTTCACCCTTGGCACAGCAGCTCCAAAAACCATGCATCCTTAGAATGTGTTATCTCTTCTTTCACAACTAACTCTAGTGCTTCCCCTAGTGGTAGCTTTGGCAACGAATGAGATGGTTTTACCATTTCTGTGGATTTTTTCCCTTCTGGTTTGAGAAGGCAAGAGACAGCTTCAGAGCTGCTTATAATGTTATTTCCAGGTGCACAGTAGAAGAGGCAGAGAAGAGAGGGCTTGGGGTGTGGCTCAGTGACAAAGCACTTGTATAGCATGTGTGAGGCCCTGGGTTTGAACCCTAGTGCGTGCGCACACACACACACACACACACACACACACTCACAAAGAGGCAGATAAGACGTAGCTGACAGTCAATGGGGCATGGGGGAGTCTGACCTTAAAAAGGACATTCCATCTCTCAGGACCATTCTGTAGACAGTGAAGACACTGACCATCCAGCTGGCTCCTTGGGAAATTAGTTGAGCACATGGCACGTCCTTCACACAGTGGGTAGAACAATACTCTCCCAGCCCTCCCCTTGCTCAAAAAGGCATTGGCCAACACTTCATAAGCATCCAAAGTTTCCCAAATCTACGCTGATTTCTCTCCCTCTCACACAACAAGAAAGCTGCCTACATTCACATGACAGGGAAAGGGAAGAAAGGAAAGGCAACAGACCCAGGACAAAGTATCACCTCAGCGTTCTGCAGGGTCCCTGACTTTTCCAAGTGTGCTGTCAGTATTTTGTATCCCGAATGTCCACCCATGATCCAGAAGTTATGATTCTCCCAACTGTGGCCTTTATATTCCCCACAACCACATGCATGCGTGCATATGCACACACACAAGACACACAGGCCTACATACATGTGCACACTCACGTGCATGCAGTCACACTTCCTTTCAAAGCATTATGGGAAGCAATTGTGCAATGGTCTCACTTTGCAGATGCAAAAAACCAAGGATCAGCGTGAGAGGTTTCTATCTGTATGTGGCTGTTCCCAAGGCCTCGTTCCTCTGCAATCTAGGGTCCTGATGATCCCCAAAGACAAAACAGTCGCCTCCCTCTTTCCAGAGCTGACATCTCCACTGGTGTCATAGTTGCCAACTTCCAAGGCCATATACCTTTTTAAATAAAGGATGATAGAAGACTTTAAACTAAAGAAGCTAGTCATGATAAAACCCCTGAAAATAGAAACAGAAGGTCTTTATCTCAATCTGATAAAAGCCATCTATGACAAACCAATGGCCAACACCATACTAACCAAAGACAAGCTGAAAACTTCCCCTCTAAAATCAGGAACAAGGCAAGGATGACCACTATCATCACTCCAGTTCAATACTGATTTTGTAATGATATCAACCAGTAACAAATGCTGAGGAGGCCATGGAGAAAAAGGAACCCTTCTTCCTTGTTGGTGAAGTATAAACTACACAACCACTATGGAAATCAATGTAGAGACTCCTCAAAAAACTAAAAATAGAAATTCTATTTGGCCTAGCTATTCTCCTTCTAGGTATCTTCCCCAAAGAGTTAGATATCATACCACAATGATGTATGCATAACCATATTTATAGCAGCATAGTACATACTATCTAAATCTTGGAAACACCCAGTATGTCCACCCAAAGATGAATGGGTAAAGAAATGTGGCACTTACACTCAGTGGCATACTACTGTGCCACAAAGAACAAACTTGAGTGACGTGTAGGAAAATGGATGCACCTTAAGATCACAATGTTAAGTAAATCAGATACACAATTTTAGATCACATGGTTTCTCTTATATGAAATACTATATATAAACAAAGCATAAAATAAAATAGATAATAGGAGAAAAGTTATTGTTATCCAGCATGAACAATGTATCAAAAGCACTTAACGTAATTTTCTTAAGTGTTTTATACATTTTTGACCTATTAGTCTGGTAGTTAATCTGTATATATAACTAACCTTATGACTTATGAGATAAATAAATAAACCTGATGATGGCTGTATAAGTATTTCCAAAAGAGACAGATTTAATGCACGACACAGGAATCCACAATATTAGCATACAATATTCAACCACAGAGTTAAATGTGCAAAAGTGAGAAACATAAGTTCACAAGCTAGAAATCCACAGATGAAGGGCTGAGGCCCACAGCAAGGTCCTGTCCAAGTCCGTATCAGAAGGCTGAAGGATATGCAAAGGAAGACTGAAGGATCTGCCTCAGAAAGGCGAAGGGCAGGTGATAGAGGTTAGAAAGTCTGTGCCAGGAAGACCGAAAGGCTGGTACTGAAGCTGAAATGTGTGTGCAAAATGCCAGGAGATGAAGCCCAAGGCAAAAGCAAAGACCCGAGCTCCTCTGAGAAAAGCTGAAGCCTAAAGAAAACCAGCTGCACAAAGCTCTTTCAAGGAAGAGCAGTGTGAAATCCTCCCCTCCTGTTCTCCTTTTACACCATTCCGACAACAATCCCCCATAAGGGAGTCGGGCACACCCAGAACCACAATGACTCAGTTCCGCTGGGCATTCCCACTCTAGTTGACTGACCAGTAATTAATTAACCACAACACTTGCAAAATAGAAGTAGGGCGGAAGAAAGGGAAAACAAGAACTGAGTTGTGTGTGTACGTGTACCAATTCCTTACCACAAAAGTAACCATTGTATAATGCAAACGTGTACTAATAAAAATACTTTTAGCGGGCCGGGGATTTAGCTCAGTGGTTCTGCCACCTACTTTGCAAGTGTAAGGACCCAAGTTCAATCCCCAGTACCAAAAACAAACAAACAAACAAAACATACTTTTAAGTGGGCGAGTGAAATCACTTCTCAGCCTTTTGGCTAAGATCAAGTGTAAGTGGGCAAGTGAAATGATTTGGTATGGGCAGCAGAAGTGACTGATTCATGTGTCCACTGTTTATAATCTTCTGGATTTCTGTTTGCTACCTTTTCATAGACACTAATTTTTTGCACAGTTTGTCATTCATGTTTTGTATCATTATGTTTATCTCTGCTAGCTTTTTGTCTTCTGTAAACTTGCTGACCATTTTGTTTAAGTCCAATATCATTAGTTATATCTTCCTTGAGCTCACTAAGCAATGTATTGATCAGTTATTTCCTTTTATCATTTTGGATAATTCATCTGTGTGGCTTTTTTATTTCCCCCTCTATGCCCCACGGATCAGCTTTGGGGTGTCTGAATATTTTGGAAGTATTTTGTTCCTTGTCTTCTCTCGTTTCTACTACTTTTGTTTGTTTTATTCTTTGTTTGAGGTTGATTATAATGGAAAGACTTTGCTGCTAGTATAGAGCCTTTCTTAGTCAGTGTGCAGACACCTCTTTGACATACTGACTTCACTTCCATTGGACATATATAACCAGTCGTGGGATTGCTGGATCACAAGAGTCTGTTTTCTGGTATTTTTTTAAAGGAAACTTCTTTTTTGTGTGACTATATTAATTTATTCGCACCAGCTAGGTGCAATGTTTCCTACTCTCTCCATCCTCATTATCTCTAGTGTTTTGAAGATAGCCATGAATAAAATGCTATCTCACTGAGGTTTTGATTTGCATAACCCTGAGGATTAGTAATGTTGACCATTTTTTCATACACCTGTTGGCCATTTGTATATCTTCCTTTGAAAATACCTATTTAGATCTTCTGCTAATTTTTTAGTTGAACTGAGGTTTTTAGATATTGAGTTGAGTTTCTTATACATTATAATTATTAGCCTGTTGCTAGATATATACTTTGCAAATATTTTCCAGTTTTAGGAAGTCTCTTTATTGATTTTATTTCTGTTGATAATTTTCCATATTTAGTTTGAAATAATCCCATTTATCTATATTTGCTTTTGTTTCCTGTGCTCTGGAAACCTTATCAAAAAAATAATTGCCCAATCTAGGTCTTGTAGTTTTCCCTATGGTTTCTTCTAGCAAATTCATGGGTTCAGGTTTCACTTTTAGGTCTCGAATCCATTTTGAGTTCTTTTTGATAAGACAAGATGTAAGCATGTAGCTTTATTCTTCTGCAAGTGGAAGTCCCATTTTCACGGCACCATTCATTGAAGATGCTTTGTTTATCCAATGTGTATTCTTTGTTTTGTTTTTGTTTTTTTGGTACCGGGAATCGAACTTGGGACCTTGCACCTGTGAAGCAGGCAGCACAACCACTGAGCTAAATCCCCGGCCCTCCAATGTGTATTCTTAACATCCTTGTTAAAGATCAATTGGCTAAAGATGCAGGAGTTTAACTTCTAGATTCTCTATTATATTCCCTTGCTCTGCAGGTCTGTTTTTATAACAATACCACTATTTTTATTTTTATAGCTTTGTAGTACATTTTGAAGTCAGATAGTGAGATGTCTCCTGTTTTGTTCTTTTTGCTCAATGCCTTGGCTATTTGTCTCTTTTGTTTTGAGTTTGCTT
The DNA here is from genome assembly GCF_012274545.1 of Fukomys damarensis. Lineage (NCBI taxonomy): Eukaryota > Metazoa > Chordata > Mammalia > Rodentia > Bathyergidae > Fukomys > Fukomys damarensis. Next base: position 8,671,310 of record NW_022900921.1, on the reverse strand, counting down.
ATTTGTTTCTTTTTGTGGCCCTGTATGAATTTTAAGACTTTCTAGATCTATGAAGAATGTCATCAGTATTTTGATAAGGATAGCTTTGATTCTGCAAAGCCTTTTGCTTTCCCCCACCCCTTTTTGTACTAGGGATTAAACCTAGGGTGCTCTACCATTGTGCTACATCCACAGCCTTTATTTTTTGAGACATGATGTCATTAAGTTGCTCGCTTCCTTTGGGCATTTTGGCAATACTGAGTTTTCTTTCTTTTTCTTTTTTTTTTTTTTTTTTTTTTTT
>NW_022900921.1:8628029-8671005 GCF_012274545.1 Fukomys damarensis | reverse complement strand
TTTTTTTTTTTTTTTTTTTTTTTTTTTTTTTTGTGTGTGTGTACCAGGGATCGAACTTGGGACCTTATGCTTGTGAGGCAGGCAGAAGAACTGCTGTAAATCCCTGGCGCAATACTGACTTTTCTAATCCATAAGCAGGGGGTGTCTTTCTGGGTGTCTTCTGGGAGGGCTCCGAAATTTCTTTAATCAATATATTATAGCTTTCATTGTAGAACTCTTTCACTTCTGTAGTTAAATTTACTCCTAGATAATTAAATTTTGTATAGCTATTATAAATGACAGCACTTTCTTGATTTGTTTTACATCATTCATTATCGGTGTGTAACTATCTGTATATAATACTACTGATTTTTGTGTGTTGACTTTGTTGGACATACTAGTTCTAATAGGTTTTAGAGGACTCTTTGAACATATTAGATCTAACAGGTTTTAATGGACCCTTGGGTTTTCTGAATATAAGATCATATCATTCTCTGTGATAATGTGACTTCTTTCCAATTTGGATGCCCTATACTTCGTTTCCCCCCCACTCCTAATTTCTGTGGTTAGGATTTAGTACTGTGTTCAGTAGAAGTTGTGAAAGAAGACATCATTGTCGTGTTCCAAATTTGAGAGTGAAAGCTTTTAGCTTCTCCCCATTCAGCATGATGTTAGTTATTGACTATTATAAGTGGCCATTATTACGTTGAGGGATATTCAATCTATCTCTAGCCTGCTTGGTATTTTCATCATGAAGGGGTGTTAGATCTGGTCATATGCCTTTCCTGCATCTGTTAAGATGATGGCATGTTCCAGTCCTTCAGTCTGCTGATGTGCTGTTCACATGTATTGATTTGCATATTTGGAACCATCCTTTCATCCTTAAGATGAATCGCACATGATCACAGTGAATAATCTTTTAAATATGGTGTTGTATTTAGTTTGTTTCCTTTTTGCAGACTTCCATGTGCCAAATGCTGTACTTCATTCAGGTCTCTCCAATGTCTCCCTTCAGGAAGCCCTCCTGCCTCTCCATTAAAAGAGTAGCCACTGTCACTCTCCATCTCTTTACCTTCTGCTATTTTTCTTTATAGAATCTCTTACTTCCTATTTAACATTTTATAAGTTCTTATTAGTTGTCTGCCTTTCCGGTAGAGAAATAAGATCCATCAAGGCAGGAAATTTTGTCTCTCTTATTCACTGCTATATCCCTAGGACCTCAACTAGTGCCTGGCAATTAAAAGGTACTGATAAAAGTTTAATAAATGAATAAATAGATATGGATATGCATATGGGTATAGATGATCTGGAGATGGATGACCTAGAGAGACATGATATAGAGAGACAGACAGAAAGCTCTATCAGGATCACTAGCAAGCCAGGCAGCCTTTACCTGCAGCTCCCTGCACAGGGTGAAGACAAAAGCAACAAAGTGATGATACTGATGTTCTACTATAGAAAATGCAGTGTTTTTGCATGAGGCTTACCTCTCCTCCCTATGAGATGGAAACCTCTGCCAGGTAGGAAAAAAAGAAAACTTCCACAAAATTAGGACTAAAAATATGAAGTCCAAGTCACCAGTGGGCAAACCAAGCCAAGAAAGGGGGTGTGGCCACACCCACAATAGCAAAGGACATTTTATTTTACAGAGCATTTTCACATCCTCTTCTCTCATTTACTCCTCACGATGATTCTGCTAGGCAAATGGTGGTAAACTGGTATGGCTATAATTGTATTTCACTATAATCATTAGCCTACTGAATTTGTGCACTTAGAAATGTTTGAATGACAAATGTGGGATGAGGGTGTAGCTCAGTGGTAGAGTGTTTGCCTATTAAGTGTAAAGGTTTTGGCTTTGATCCCCAGCACCACACACACAAGATAAAAAGATACATTTAGGGTTATGTGTATTTTAACACAATTTAAAAATGCTTATTAGCCAAAAGTCCTGTTTGAAGTAAAGCTCAAAGAAGCTATGACTTGTAAAAATCACACAACTAGGGAGGGCAACACTGGAACTTGGAAGGTTAGAACTCGACATTGGAACTTCTGAGTCCAGCTCCGCACCTCCCGCACAAGGAAAAGAGAACCCTCAGTGCAAAAAGAATTTTCACAACACAGCACCACACAAAGCACAGCCAGAAGCTACAAGCTCGGTGCCCTGAGCTTTCTAAGGCACCTTGTAATATGCTAATACAACAGCTACTCTTGAGTTTGGCTGCAGAACCCAGCTTTCTCTGCGATGTCACTCACGCGTGGGGCAGCTGATTCAACAGATGACAGTTCAGTAAGACTGCAGCTACCAATTCTCATTTTGTGACAATTAATTTGCTTGTGTTGTGCTCAATGGGCACATTAACATGCAAATTAAGATTAAACATGTATGCTTCTTTTATCCGCTGATTTCTGTAGCGATATTTCCAGTTGGTGTCTGCAAAACGTAATTCCACTGACATTGTTTACCTGCTCCACTTGACTTGAAATCGCACTTGAGAAACTAGAACAAACACAAAACAGTATTTTCATACAGGAGTAGTGACTAACAGGGGCCAGATATTAAAGAAAAGCCCTGAATGCACCCAGTCTTGACTGATCGCAGAAGTATGCAGGCATAGTCTCTGGGCCACAGAAGTTAAGTGTAACAAATGATGAAGAGTCAGGCTTGAAAGCATAGACGCTCCACAAAGACTTCTTAGAAAAGCCCATCTGAGCATCCCAGCACCTGTTTCACACACAGCACTGTGCCGGGATGGGCCAGGGCTGCTTTAAGGTCCCCACAACTGGGCTCAAGCAGAATCTGAGGCCTAATTACTACAGTCACATGAGGGCAAATTTAGATCAGGCTTCTCTTTTTCATACGGGCTGCCTGGCCTTACTGCAATCCCAGGCCTACAATTACATAAAGGTAAACTTTTTTTCTAAAGGGCCCTGTATTTAAATCTTAGAGTCACCATGTACCACCTGTATGACCTTGAAAAAATTACCTAATTTTGCTGATCCGCGTGCTAACCTCAAAAAGAGAAAGGATAATAGAATTGCAGACTTTACATGACTATTCTGTGAATCAAGTGAGGTGACAGGTATGTGCCAAGCACTGAGCACAGTGCCTGACAGCATTAAAGGTTCAATAAACAGGCTACTCATATACAAAATGCCCCAGTGCCTAGCACAATGTTAGTCACACAACATGCTCTTTATAAATATTTAATAGTGATTATCTCAGGGCCATGAGAGGATATGACCCCTTTGTGGTTTTTTGCTGTATTTTGTCCACTAGTTGTTTGTACTTATTGACCATGTACTATGTGCTGGGTGGGTCCTGTCCGACATACTATGTGTGTGCTAACTTGTATAATCTTTATACCCTCAGCCATTCCGGCACTTGAGGAGAGCAGGACTGGGCACAAAGTTGTCTGGCTCCCTAATGCCTGCCCTTTGACCACCATCCTTCCCAAGAAGCAGTTGTTATTTCTTTGTCATCAGAAAGACAAAATGTTATTTTAAAAACAACTTAAACTGGGCATGGTGGCACACGCCTGTAATCCCAGCACTCCAGAGGCTGAGGCAGGAGGATCGCTGTGACTTCGAGACCAGCCTGGGCTACATAGTGAGTTCCAAGTCAGTCTCAACTACATAGTGAGACCCTGTCTCAAACAACCAAAAAAAGAAGAAACAAAAAAGATTTCAAATCCCTATTTTTTAAATGACTATTGACTCCCACCTGAACTGATAAGAAATATTCTGCTATAAATATTAAGACACTGACACGTCCCTCAATTCTGACAAAAATGTGTAACACACAGCAGAAGGGTAAGGCACTGTTAAAGATGTTAAGCGGGGGGAAAGATGGTATGGGAAATAGAATAAATAGGAGAAATGATGTTTCTGCTGGGCAGCCGAGAATTCCTATTCACTTCAGGCTTACCATGTGCCCAGTCACTATACTAAAATCTTCACTTCCATTGTCTTAATCAATCCTCTTAACAAACCAATTAAATGGGTACAATTCACATGACCACGATGCAAATGAGTAAACCAAAGCCTTGGAAGGGTAACAATTTTCTTGGGGCTTCCAGGAGGAAAGCCTATTCTGTTTTGTTTTTCATTTTTTTGTTTTGTTTTGTTTTTTTCTTACCAGGGATCAAACTCAAGACACTGCACTTGCCAGGCAGGTGAGGTGTCTCTTGAGCAAAATCTCCAGCCCAGGAAAGCCTATTTAAGCTATGTAACACGTGGCTGCTGCAGGCAATGACTCCATTTTCCTCCCTGTCCTAAAAATCAGCACCCCTGAAAGGTACTTGAAACATTCCAGGCAGAGTGAATATCAACTTTTTAATACACTCCCATCGCTAAATATCATTGCATTTGGCAGACATGAAATTCTAAATGCAGGCACTTACAGAGCTAGTGAGTTCTGGAGAATCCCAACCTCTGAATTTATGCACCTCTTCTTACAAATTCCAGGAGAACATCTTTCCCCGAATTTAGCATTTGGCGATAGGCCTGAGGTGGAGGGAAACAGATCTTGCTGCTCTTGCTTGCTAATTCTCAATTTCAACATGTTCTAATACACCTGATTTACAGCCTGACAGGGCTCATTCCAGTCCACAACCTTGAGCTGGTAAAATACACAGGGGAGAATTTATTAACGATGTTCTCGTCTTAATGCACTGTAGGGAATTTTTTAAGTGAAAAAAGGCTCAAGAAGCAGGGCCTTTTCAAAGAGCCAATTATGAATAACAATCACTTGATGGCCAAGCGCAGTAGATCTTCCAGCTCACTCAGTTTTCATCTAATTAAATCTTTCCTTTCCACAGGCGGTTTGCCTGCGAACTTGGGCTGTTTGCCTTTGTCAGTAGGAGATAGTCAATAGGCGAAAAGGCTGGTGCATTTCAGCACTTATTAGCAACTCCATTGGAAATTGTTTTATTTTAATAACATCTTTGCCTTTGTTCTGTTCAAGGCAAATTGATAGCTTTGGAGAATAATAAACGACAGAACACTAGTTTATATTATCCCATTAGGAGCAAAGAAATCCTGGATGAAAGTGAGCTCAGAGAGAAATTGAAAAACACTTTAAAACTGCAATTTTTGTTACAAAAAAGGGAAAACAAACCAAATGCCTTCCATTCACTCCAAAGATCATCAAAACTATTTGACTTCCACCAGATAATACCTTCCAAAAAGATGACAATAAGCTACCTCTTTCTGAAATTTTCCACTTTTACTTACAGCTCATATTTAGTTCTTCTTTATTAACCTTCAGTGCAGCCACAACATGGATTAGGAAGAGAAAAGCAGCATTTGTTCCCCGGAAGCAAACCTGAAGTCCAAGGGAACACTGGTAGGAGGAGGAAGCCATAAGAACAAAATGGAGGTCCACCACGGTGGCTGATTGAGGACAATCACAGTGGCATGATTGCAGACATCCTACTGACCGACCAAGGATTCAAGCTGACCAGAGGGCCTCCTATGAAATCCTGACTAGCATAGCCAGCCATGAGTCTCCACTGCTATGACGCAGGTGAAGAAGCCAAAGGAAACCAAACTGAGGATGCTGATTGCCAGAAGCTGAGGGTGAGTGGGGGATGGGAATTTAGGGTTTCCAATGGGAACTGTTTCGGTATGGTAAGAATGAAGACGTGTTACACACATGCACAAACTTCCCATGATAACTGTAATCATTATGTACTGCAAATGTGGGCTAGTAATATTTTACATTAATTACGTAAATAAAAATAAAATTATCCAGGAAGAAAATATTCTGGAGATGGATGGTGACGCTGATAAAATAACAAATGCAGTGGAGATATATACTTAGGAAAGGTTAAAATGGTAAATTTAATGCTATGTTTATTTTACCACAATTTTAAAACTGAAATATTTTAAGCCCCAAATCTAGTGGTCCTCTGCTTCCCACCCTAAACATACTGCATAACCACTCACTGCATGGCTCAAAGCAGAGATCTGGGAAACTGCCCTATCATTCCCGACCCCCGCTGCCCCAGTCCATTTTGCTCCCTAAGTCTGTGTCCTGTCAGGGCCAGCCTTCTCCGTGGCCCACATGACTTTGTTGTCCCACCTGAGTTTGGGTTTTGGTTTTAGTTTATTTTGTTTTATGGTACTGGGGATGGAACCCACGGGGGTTCTCTATCGCTGAGCTACATCCCCAGCCCTTTTTCTTTTTTCTTTTCTACCTCTGAAGCTGAGACTCGCTAAACTGTCAAAGCAGGACTCAAACTTACGATCCTCAGGCACCAGCCACTGTCTGTGCTGGGATTACAGGTGTGTACCAATGTGCCCAGCTCTTACCTGAATAATTAAGTAACCTCCTCCTACCTGGTTTCTCTGCATTTGCTCAGGCCCTGCTCCCCAAAGACTGTTCCCATCAGCAAGCAGAAGCTGTAGGCATGGTGGCACATGCCTATAATCCCTGCATGCCAGAGCCTGAGGCAGGAGGACTGCCATAAATTCAAAGCCAGCATGGTCTACATAATGAGTTCAAGCCACTCCCTGGTTTCAAAGCTTCTTGTTAACACTCAGAATGAAACCTGGGCTCCTCCCCCAGCCTCCCTGACCTATTCATCCCGTGTCACCCTGTCCCTCACCCCGTACCTCCATCCTTCTCTACACTCTGTACTTTCTGTAGTTTCACAAGGGCCAGGTTTGATGCTCATCAGGGCCCTCGACCATGGTAATGCCTTTGCCTAGAATATTCTCCCCTTATCAGCTGCCCAGCCAAACCCTCCTTTCCCTTCAGTCCTCAGCAGAAGTGCACTTTTCCACAAGGTCCTTCCGGAATGCCACACTGCTGACAGAATCCTGCTGTCCTCTCAAGCACTCTTACTTCCCTCCGTGACACCTGTTTGCTTCTGTATTAGTAGATTCCTCCCTACCTGGTCTGACCCCGGAGGTCAAAAACCACGGCTGCCTTGGTTAACATCCCCAGCCCCCAGTACAATATAGTAGGCACTCCATAAACATCTGCTGGATGAATGAACAAATAAAGGACTGCACACTTACTTGGGTCACCTAAACGGAAGACCGGCCTTGCACTCAGCTTCTTCCTATCGTTTTCTTAGTCACCTGGGCAGCCCTCCAAGCAGTCACCTGGAGCCACTCAGCGGACACGAGGCCCTATTCTGCCCACACTCGAAGGCCCCCTTACAAAAAGACTTCGCCTTTCCAAAGATGGGGAGCCAAGGGCTACTCACCAAGGACGCGGTAACTGCTGGCTTCCTGCCCTGAGATAAAGCCGTGCAGCAAGGGCCACACACCCCCGCTCCTTTGCCTTGGTTTCCCACGCAGAGACAGACGAGATCGCCGTAGGGCTGGAGGGCGAAGGGGGTCCAGTGGCAGGGCCGCGCCTGATTCGGCAGTGCGGTCACGCAGTGGACACTGGCAGCTCATCGCCTTCTCCCAAGCCACCTCCCCTCACGAGCAGCGCCCGGCAAACCAGTGCTACGGTGATGATGACTGTTATTACGGGCTCTCCTTTATGTTTGTTTAATTGGTAATTATCTTAAATTACACGGCTGCTACGATGGGTATTTCCTGGCGGTCAGTGATTAATTTTCCATCAGTGCAGACACGGGCTATTCTGAGCTGGGCCACGAGAGGCCGTGGTGAGGGACGCCGCTCTGTGCCATATGGTGGAGTCTGAGCCTAGTGTCTCTCACGATGGTTTCACTTCCGTTACCTTTAAAGACAAATCTGTAAGAGCGCCTTCCCCAGACACGGCTCCCACACCGCCATTCCCACGGGCGTCTACGAGGAGGAAGCCCAGCAATCCCACGGTACAGATGCCGTTAGCGCCTCTCCTGTCCCCTCTCAAGGGTGCTCACATTCACGGCTAATATTTAATTGGCCACACAAGGCTCACCTGATGGGTTTGGACTGACGCTTAACAAATCCGGTTACAACCAGGGGTGAAATCGCAACTGCACCTGCGGAAGCAGAGGGGCAGCATGAGGAAAACTGGGCACCTTCCTGTTTTCACACTTCAAACATTTAGGAGTAGCTGTGTCTCGTTCATAAACGCACTACTTCCAAATTGCTGAATCCGGAGAAAGAATAAGATAAGCCGGGAGCATCTTTCTGTGTCATAAAAGAAGGAAGTGACCAAAGGACAATGGGAAATGTCAAGAGGACACCGGAGCTGGCCTGAAACGGCTCCCGCCAGCCACACTGGAAAATGCCAAGCATTAAAGCAAATGAGAGTGACGGCAATTTAGCTCAGTGGTGCTGCACCTGCCTCACAAGCACAAGGTCCTGAGTTCGATCCCCAGTATCAAAAAAAAAAAAAAAAAAAAGACAGTAGCATATCATAATCCATCAAATAAAGACCTATGAATGCCTGCTGTTAGATATGAATTAATAAATGAAAAGAGAAAGCTTTTCTTTATTTTAAAAAAAATAAAGACAGCCAGGCATGGTGGCACACACCTGTAATCCCAGCACTCGGGAGGCTGAGGGGGCTGCCCAGGGGCAGGGACTGAAGCAAATTAAACAGGCCAGCAGCTGTGACGCGCCCCCGAAAATGCTCAAGGCGTCCCTCACAGTGAGGAGACGGGACAAGACCACGGGAGAGAGCGCCCACGACAGGCTTCACCCATGCTCGGGCCTGCCAGGCTCCTGAGTAACTACTGTGCCGCCCACTGTGCCACGAGAGGTAACTCCTCCCTCCTAACAGCCTGTCTGGGAAGCCCAAGGCGCCAAGCCATGACATGACTCGCCCGGGGTCACCCAGCTGGTAAGTGGCAGAGGCAGAATTCGGACGAAGATTTAACTCCACAGCCCAACTTCCTTTAAAATAAATAAATAAACTTGCAGCAAAACACAGATGATATACAATTCATCATGTTAGCCTGTTGAAGTGGGTGGTTCTGTGGTATTAAGTACACTTACACTGAATCGCCAGGGGCACAAGCTGGCACGTGGTTCTGTAACTATGACTACCTTCCCGCTTCAGAACTTTCTAACCTTCCCCATCTAAACCCGGTATCTGTGAAGCGGTCCCTCCCTGATTCCCTTCCCTGCGGTCCCTGACATCCACCATTCTGTCTCTATCAATCTGATGGCTCAATTAAACGGAATCACACCAAATCTGTCTTTTGAGACTGCTTAGTTCATTTAGCCTGTTGTTTTTAAAGTTCATCCACAGTGCAGCATGTCAGCATTTCTTCCTTTTTCAAAGCTGCATGATATTCCACTGCCTATTTCTACCACATTTTATTTATCCATTGACCCATTGATGGACTCAGATCACTTTTCCTTCTGGCTATTATGAAGAATGTGGCTGTGCAAATATAAGTCTGGGTTCTGTTTCATTTTTTTTGGATGTCTGCTCAGAGGTGGGATTTCTGGGTCATATGGTAACTGTGCATAATCTATGTTTAGGAACTTTGGTATTGTTTTTCACAGTGGCTACACCATTTTGGAGTCCTCACCAATGCACCAAGGCTCCAGTTTCTCTAAACTTCGATGACACTGTTATTATGCTTTTTCTTCAGTACAGGGATTGAGCCCAGGGCTTTTGCACTGAGCTACATCGTCAGTCCTTTTACACTTTTTATTTTGAAACAGGGTGTCTCCAAGTTGTCCAGGATGGGGTTCAACCTGTGGTCCTCCTGTCTCAGCCTCCCAGAGTATATTTCAAAACTTCATGAATTTTTATTTTTACCAGAGAAATAAATACTAGCTTTAAAAGTCAGGTGGTACTAAGAGGTTGACAGAGAAAAGCAGAAGCACCCGTCCCCGATGCTCCTGGTGTCCCTCATACGGAAGCCATGCATCCGATGCTATTCTTCTGTACTGCTATTTTTCTTAGAATAATGCAAAAAGAGAGTTATTTCCTAGATCCATACTGCTATCAAAAATAAAACATAAAGAGGCTGTCCATTTCCATAAATATGAAGAAAGCATCTGCAGAATAAGTTTTTTTTTTTTTGAGGTACCAGGGCTCGAGCTCAGGACCTTGCGCTTGCAAGGCAGGCATGGTGCCACTGAGCTAAATCTGTCTTGTTTTTAATTTTAGTGCTCTTTTTAATTACCTCGGTAATATGTATTCCTCCTAGAAAATATCAAGTATTCAGAAAAACACTCAGAGTAAAATTAGTCACCCACAATGCTGTCACCCAAGTATATCTCTTAACACTCTTAAAATGCCAATCCTTATGCAGGAGTTGGTGGTGCATCCTTGTGATCCCAGCACTCAGGAGGCTGAGGCAGGAGGATCGCTGTGAGTTCAAGGCCAGCCTGGCTACCCAGTGAGTTCCAGGTCAGTCTCCACTACATAGTGAGACCCTGTCTCAAAACAACAACAACAAAAATCAACATCAATGTTTTTCTTCATGGCTTTTGTCTTTGCTTTACAAAAAGGCTTTCCCCTGAAGTCAGAGAGATTTCGTTTTTATTAAACATCTCACGTCTGCAACCCAGGTTCTTTTAATCTGGCCTAGGTTTACAAAGTTCAGAATCTGTGAACTTGTGTTAAACCTCGTGGCTGCTTCAGTTGGCAGAGCACTGGGCAGGGAAGGGAAAACTGGAGTGGGAAACGGGAGAAACTCATGCTCACCAATGGACTAGCCTCTTTGTGCCTCCGTTCCCCTGGACATAAAATGTGGGACATCAGAACCAGACCCCAAATTAGCCCTTTTCTCCTATGATACAATACGGACATACACACCAGGCTGCACAGTGTTGGGATGATCACAAAACACACTCTCTGGACATAACGACCATCCAGATTGCAGAGGGCAGCACCCAGGTCCCCGCTGAGGACGAGGCCCTCCCGCAGCCACTGCCTCGGACTCCGCGTCCGCCACCCTCGGGCTCCACGCTCTCATACTAGGTTCTCACCACGCACACTGTCCGCCGCTGTCTATGGTGTTAAGGTTCTTTTCATTCGTGTCGCTGGAATTCACCTTATATGATGGGAGAAAGCAAGTTCTTTTTCTTCAGATGGCTCACCAGTTATTCCAGCATGGTTTACAGCACATCCCTTCTTTACTTTTTTCTAGCATGCCTCTGCAGCACGTAATGACTACATCCACTGTGGGGAGCTGGCACGTGTACACAACACAGATTCATTCTTTTTTCATCCTCTTCACCTCCCCGCTTTCCCTCCTCCATCTCCTATTCCCTTTTGCAAAAGATCTACCTCCCTGTTTCCTAACGTCTATCTTATATTTTGCTCTTTAATTCTTATTTATTTATTTATCTATTTTGGTACTGGGGATCAAACTTGGGAACTCACACTTGCTAGGCAGGGGGCGGAACCACTGAGCTAAATCCCCGGCCCTCTTTAATTTATTTATACTTTGTGTTTCTCAGATAAGAGAAATCATGTAAATATTTCAACCTTTGTGTCTGATTTATTTCACGCAACATTATGGTCTCAGGTGCAACTATTTTCCTAAAAATGACTCCAATTTATCCTTCTTTACGGCAGCACAGTGCTCCGTTGTGCATAAATACCACAATTTCTTTATCCATTCATCTGTCGGTGGACATACACAGGCTGCTTCCAAGGTTTCACTGTTGTGAGTCGTACAGCACATTACTTCTTTCTGAACCATTTCAAAAGCCGTATTTCTTAAGATATTCACATACAAAAATTTTCATCCTTTAGAAGAACACTGACAGATGTGTACAGTCGCCCCCAGGACGCAGAGCAGAAGATTTCCATCATCTCCAAAGTTCCCTGGTAGTGGATTCTGGTCCCCAGCCCTGCACCAGCCTCTGGCAACCCCTCATCTGTTCTTCGCTCTGTAGTTGTCTTTTCCGAAACATCAACCCAGGTTGGCCTGCACCGCACAGCCTTTTCAGTCTGGCTGCTTGCAGCACAAGCCTCTGAGGCTCACCCACGCTGCTAAGAGCGAAGCGACGGGAGGCCACCCTTCCCACAGCCGTGTGCTACTCCACCAGACGGCTGTGCCGCGATTTATACATTCCATTTTCCAGTGTGAGGTATAATGACAGGTGTAGGTTTCTTCAAGTTATAGGTTGAACCTTTTTTTTTTAAACCGTAAAACAGTTACTACTGTTTCACTTCTTAATGCATCTGCTGAGCTTCGAATCCTTGCTGTCTGCTCTGGGAGTATCGGAGTCGGCCTGAGATTTTAGCCTACTATCCAAGAAAACTGTCCAGGGAATGGGAAATAGAAGTTTTCGGGGAAGTGGGCAAGGCTTTGTGCTTCTCCGCAGCCGGCCTGCTTGAGCTCCGCGGGAAGGTGAGCTGCCGCTCTCTCCCTGGCAGCCTAAGGCTTTCCATCCTGGAGGAGGAGACTCGGGGAGTCCGTGGCATTTCTCAGGCCGCGCAGCCGTGGACTTCCACCACCTGCCCGCGAACGGGTGTGGGCCGGAGACGGCCAGGGTCCTGCAGGGTCCTCCAGTTTTCTTGTGAGCCCCATTGAAATCTTTGGAAAGGAGTGTGAACTCCGCCGCCACCTGAGCTATTCCAGGCTTACACACGACCACACGCAGGCCTCGGCGGCGCTTTACAGTGAAGCTGCAGCTTCTCGCGTGAACAGCCATGGCCGCTCTTCTGCGGCACCGCCTAACTGCACAGCCCCTCCCCTGGGGGACTCGGCGTGTACAACCTCATCCGTCTCACAGGCGCAACAAAGGAAAGAATTTGTCATTTACTTGTCATTTTCTCCTTGTTAGGGTGGGAGTGATGTGTTTCACAGCTTTCTATATCCTAAATAGAAGTGCAAATATATTTAAATTCCAGCCTGGCCTAGTGACACAAACCTGTAATCTCAGCACTCCAGAGGCTGAGGCAAGAGGATCGCTTCAAGTTCAAGGCCACCCTGGACTACATAGCAAAGACTCTGTCCTAAAAAAAAAAAAAAAAAATCCACCTTTATCCTGTGCCAAATGTACACTCTGGGGGGCTATTTTTATTTTTATACAAAATTCTATGCTGCTTTAATAACCACTCTCTCTCTCTCTCTCTCTCTCTAGCAGTGTAAGTCACTCCTCAATCTCCCAAAATGTTTTCATCCTTTTATTAAGCTTCCCAGGTGACTAGAATTATATCATCCAGTAAAAAAATATTTTGACAGTTTTATTAGAACGGAAGTGGCTTACTGAGTTATGCCATTCAAGCATGTGATGTGTACCACATCATTCCCGTCTGCCTTCAATTCCCTCAGTAAAGTTTTACAATTTTAATTTATGCGGACCTTTATACTGAGGTTAACTCCTAGATATTTCAGTCTTTATCTTTAATGCCTTTTTAAAAACTGGGTTTTCTAGCCAGGGCTGGTTGCACATACCTGTAGGCACAAGGGTCACAAGTTGGAGACCAGCCTGGGTAACTTCACAATGTAGGAAGACCATGTTTCAAAATAAAAACTCCCCAGGTCTATTTTTTTTTGGTACCGGGGATCTAACTTGAGTCCTTGTGCTTGCGAGGCAGGCGCTACAACCACTGAGCTAAAGCCCGGCCCTCTAGCTTTTTTTTTTTTTGGTAACAGGGATTGAACTCGGGTCCTTGCGCTTGTAAGGCAGGCCACCGAACCAGTGAGCTAAATCCCCAGCCCACCTCCAGCTTTTTTTAAAAAGTGTTTTCTGATGACAATTTTAAAGGATAAGGCTTAAGTGCTGCATACGCACTTTATAACTGACTGCCTTATTAAACTCTCCTCCCTCTAGTTCTTCCGCTGGCTTTCTTGGGTTTCTGACAATTAAATGCAAGTAATAATCTGTCTCTTCCTTTCCAAAGATTTCTGTCCTATTTCACTGGCTTTACTGCTTAGGCTAAACTTGCAGAAAATACTAAATGACCATGGGGAGTAGGCACACTTGTCTGTACCTGACTTCAGGGGAAGCTCAAGAGCGAGCATCACCATCGAGTACGCTGAGATCCGCAGCAGGTACGATAACTGAGCTTACTCAACAATCCCATTCTACCATGCTTGAGAAAGAAAAGAGCAGCCCTGACATTCAGAAGCCAGCCGGCACTCCCCACTGGGCCACGTACTTCTTGTTAGATAGAAACCATGTCACAGAACACCAACCTCAGACAAGGTTACTCGGAGAACGTGATTACAAGAGACAAAGCAAGTCCACACCATAATTTTACCTAAGAGCAGACAAAGATATGGGCTCTGTGCCATCTAGCGAACACCAGACATTCCTCAGGCTTGGTTTAAAAAGGTGATTGTTAATTTTTTTTTAACCAGTGAACACCTTTTTTTTTTTCACTCTAGTTGGCCTGCAGTTTGAGATAGTCACAGGAGTGCCTGAGTGTCCCTCTAACATCCCAGCTAGAATAAGCCTCTGCTTCTTAGAGCAGGAAGAGCAAATCTCTTAGAGTTTTCAAAGACAAAAAGCAGCCCCCTGCGCCCCGAGTGCCAGAGGTTTGCCACCACTGCCTTCGTCTTTCCAAATGGCCCAGCAGAAGCCCAGCTCCTGTAACTGGTCCTGAAATCCTCTCACTGAGCCACCCTTGGCCCCTCGTGTTATATGTTCTCCCTCAGTGCACAAGCAAGAAACCCAACACATTCAAGTCCAGGTGTGTCATGCTGGAGGATATCTCTGGCTGGATGATAGCGACAACTTCGAACACTAAAAAGCTAGTAGAAAGCGCACTCCTAGACTGCCTTAGAGCTATGGTTCAGCCAAGCATTCGTGTCCATGCAAGTTCTAGATACGAAAGAGAATAATGTGAGGTGGTCACAACCTAGGACATGATATATTCTAGCACACACGGACACACGGACACCTGGCCCTTTGGGAGCAGCGGAGATCCAAGAAAGGGGAAGCAAGCAAGGCCTCAAAGGCCCAGGCTGGAGATTGGCAAAGGGCACTTCCGACAGTTTGCTAAAGAAATCACAAAGCTAACAGAGTCGCAGGTCCCCTCTTTGTAAGAGGAGCTGAAAAGCCACAGTGCAAAGAACACAGACACGGCAGGAAATGGAGAACCACAGCCAGAGAGACAGACAAATCATTAAACTCTGGATTGCTTACCTTGGGGTCCAACACGGACATGTGGCATTTACAGATGATCTTCAGGTTTAGAAACGTTCTCATACCGATTCCAGAGTAAGTTCCTCCACATAGGTATTAAACAACACTCTGAGGTTCATTTAACACCTTTTCCTCAACTTCTCCTTTGTTTCATATTAATATTGCCATCCCTTGCTTTCCAAAGTGCAGTTTTTATGAGTCCTCTTGGGCCAGAAGTGAAAACAATGATTCATACAAATCTCTAATGGAAAGACATTAAATAAATATTTATTTTGTGCACAAGTATAACTCATCTACAAATATTTCCTCTTCCGATGCCTTTGTAACACTATGAAAGATATGTCCTAAATTATACATTAAGAGCAATCACAGTAGGCTAGTTTAAGGAGAAAGCCCCTCTCTCAAACATAAATCAGAGCCTGAACAGTTACACCAGGGACAAAGATTTAAAAAGAGATACCCAGTTAAAGAAATATTAATGTTATCTATACAACTTTCTCCTGCTTTGGAGTCTGTATAAATGCTTGTCTACTCCAAAAATATTTGTTTTAAAACCACATATGGGTCCAGTGATGTAGCTCAGTGGTGCCGCACCTGCCTGGCAAGTACAAGGTCCTGAGTTCGATCCCCAGCACCAAAAGACAAACAACAGCAACAAAATACCCACATTTGGCCAGCAATCCCAGCCCTGAGAAGGAGAGGCAGGAGGATTGCCTAGTTCTAGGCCAGCCTGGGTACACAGTGAGTTCAAGGCCAGCCTGATCTTTGCAGTGAGGCCCTGTCTCAAAAATAAATTAATTACTTAAACATAAGTAGATAAATAAATAAAACCACATATGTAAAACAAGTATGGTGGCACATGGCTGTAATCCCAGCACTCGGGAGGCTGAGGCAGGAGGATTGCAGTGAATTCAAGGCCAGCCTGGGCAACATACCATAGTGAGTTCAAAGGTAGCTTGAACTACATAGTGAGACCTTATCGCAAAAAAAGCAATAACATGGGCCAGGATTTAGCTCAGTGGTGCCGCTGCCTGCCTTGCAAGTGCAAGGTCCTGAGTTTGATCAATAGTGCCCCCCCAAACAGCAACAACAACAAAAAGCCACAAATGTGATTAAGACCCTCTTAAACAACTAAACTTGTTATTGTAACTTCCGTTAAGATAAAATGCACAGGGAAAATTTAATTATTCTTTACACTCACAAACAAATACATGCGTTCTACATTGCGATGTTTATGGAACATTCCTTTCTCTCTCCTTGGGCTTGGTGAAGCCTTACAGCCTGTTGCATGTGTCAACTCTGCAGACAGTACAAATCCCACAATGCATCCCACATCCACTCATGGGGCATGCGACGGTCCTGTCACACTACACAAATAAAATTCAAGCTGATACAACTCTTTACTGACCCATATACTTGTTTTTACCCTTTCCTCTGTGCATTTTAAGGAAATAACTTTTTTTTAAAAAGCAGCTATTCTTCAGGACCTCAATATCTGTCCCCAGGGTCCTGTCCCTTCAAGGGTCCAACACACAGCACGGCAAGCCCTTACGTGGCTGATCTAGTCTGTCTTTCCCATTGGATGGCGAGCGCCCCTGGACAGAGGCTGTTTACTCCACTCGGTGCCTGTATTCAGACCAGGCATTTAGAACAGCTGTCCAATGAGTTACGTTGTTAAAAACCAAAGCTGAATACTTCCAAAATCTACCCTATGTTAGAGGTCAGGATAATGGTTACCTTTGGCGGGGTAGAAAGGGGAAGTAGCCAGGAAGTTATGAAGGGGCACTCAGGATTGCTACGAATGTTCTTTCCAGACCTGAAGGGCACATTCACCAGATGACTGTTTACGGAACTGCACACTTAAGATTTCTAAATGGGACCCATTCTGGCAATAAAGTGTAAGCCCATTACATTTCTTTGAAAAAGAAGGAAGGAAATTACAAGTATTCAGAGACTGCCGTTAAAGAATAATAAGTATTCATTTCTGAACACGTGAAGTTAAACTTGAAGTGGAGCCCACATGCTCTTTTACGTCAGAAAGCACGCTCTCAGCCGTGAAAACAGCAGATGTTACGGAGGCGAGTTCCAGAAACGGTATCTATCCTGGCCCTTTACTCTGTGGCTCTTTCCCACTCTCTCTGCTTTCTGGCTCCGCTGAGGTGAGTGGCTTTCCTCTGCCGCACCCTTCCACCGTGGTATTTTAGGCCTTGCCACAGGCCTAAAACCAATGGGGCCAAGTGACCATGGACTGAAACCTCTGAAACTATGAGCAAGGTAAACCTTTCTTCCCTTGAGTTGTACTGTCACAGGTATTTTGCCTCAGCGACTAAAAGGTAACACATCAGATGTTCTCTGTAACAGAGGCACCACGGGAAAGATCCATTCACTGAGTCTAAAGATGTAGGTGCTTAAACAATATGAAGTACAAGTAAGTGCTTGCTACATGTCAACTGTGACTACACTTTATGTACACCGGAAGCAGCTGTAAACAAAGGTATAACCTTAGATCACAAGCAAATGTTCTCCATTAGAATCCAGGGTCAGAACTGGGGATGCAGCTCTGTGGTGAAGCATGCGATCCCTGGGACAAAAAGGAAAAGAAAACAACCCAAGGTCCGCTTTTTCCCTTTTTCAAAAGAGCTTCCATGGCCCAACTGAAGTAGCATCTTCATTTACACAGTTTATACTCACGGCATTCATGTCGCCACCTGCCTTGTTTTAGTCTCAGCTGAGGAAGTCAAAGCATCAGAGCCGACAAGCCATGGCATATCTATGCTGAAAAAGCAGAGGCCTTCTGGTCCAGTGATCCTGCAACACGCAAATCACTTGGGCATTTGTTAAAAGGGACATGAGAAATCTGATGAAATTAGACTGAAAGTAGGAATGGATGCTTTATCGTAATTCCTCAAGTAATTCTGAAGGAGACTGTCCACAGAGTTTAGAGCCTTGTTTTATAGATGAAAGGCAGCCAACAAGGAAAGGAACCTGCCCAGCATCTTCTCTCGGTTCTGGAGCACACAAGGGTTACAAGAGGGATGGTGAACCTTTTAGAGAGCAAGTGCCAACTTCAACCCGAAACCCACTTACTTACTGAAGAGTGCCAACACCACAACTACACCTGAACACTGAGGTTTTAGATTAGAAAAAAATAGCCGCTATCTGACGCTCAGCTTCTGGGGTGACTTGGCTTGCGTGCCAGGTTTGTGTGCCACTGTGCCATAGGTTCACCATCACTGGACTAGAATGAAGGTTGCCTTTTACCACTCCAGGGTAACTTCCATGACTCCAATCCAATACCAGCCAGGACCAGAAGAAAGCTGGCCTAAACTCTGGCTTACTCCACTGAGCCCTGCTGGCCTTTTTGCTAGATGTTACGGTTTAGATCGAGAATACCCCCCAAAGAACTCATCATGCAGAGGCAGAGCTTATGGAGGGTGGTTGTTATCTCTGGGGTGCTGTGCTCATGAGTGGATTTACCCACTGGTGAGTCCAACCAGAGTGTGCTGCCAAGAGGTGGGGCCTGGCCAGAAGGGGTGGGGTGATCTGACGAGTGTCCCTCCCGCTGCTGTTTCCTGGCTGAGCAGATTTCCTCCACCCAGACCCTCCACCACTTTCCTGTCTCAGAGCCAGTGATCATGGACTGAAAACACAAGCCAAAATAAACCTCTCCTCTTTGAAACTGAGGGTGCTGGGTATGTGGTCCAAGTGAGTAAAGAACCTAAGACACCCGAGAAATAACTGGAGTAACACAAAAATACAGGTGCTCGTATATTAAGAATGCAGGAGCAGGTACTTTGGAAAGCTAATTTAAATTAACATGCCAATGTGTACACAGTGTGACTCTGTAATAGTTATTAGAATTTTGTGAGGGGGGTTTCTTTGCAAAGTGGCAAAATACTTACATTTGCATAATTTTCATATTTACACAAAAATACTAGCGTAAAGCTCAGCAAATAAAGCCCCAATAGTAGCAAGCACTCTTAATACCATCTTAAACACGGCACTAAAGCTACATTCCTCAGTTGGCTGAAGGAGTGCTCTCCAAGTACTTCCTTACGATAGAAAAATCTGGAAATGCCTGCTTAAAACCGGTTTCTGAAACTAGCCCCTCACAGCATACAGTGAATCAGAATCAAGGGGCTGGGACCCAGAAATCTACAATAACAAGTAAGCAGCCCCAATCTTTGCTTTGCCTAGAAAACTGTGAGACAAGGGAAACGGCTGGGGACAGTCTCGTCAGCAGTGACGGCCTGCTGAGAGGACACTGAGCGCCACCTACTGCCTTCTTGTAGAATGCATTGCTGAGGTGGAGTCCTCAGTACTACAATTGAATTCATCATGAAAAATGAGTCAATCCTAGACAAGGAAGCACTATTAGTAAGAAACATAAAAGAATTTATTTAACTAGCAGAAAACTGGCAAAAGTTAAAGTGTTTTAAGTATCTAGTAACTCCTGTAATTTCAAGGTACCGCTACATCAGGAAAGGAAAACATAACCCCTTATCCACTGGCCCGGGCCAACAGTGGAAGGAAAAACAGAATCACTGAATTCCCTAAAAAACTGCAATAAAACAATATGCAGCTGTGCTCACCTCCCCACATCTTCCCCTGTTCCAAGAGAAAACTAAGTGAAATTAGGACCAACTTGCTTCTCCTATGACACTCACGGTCCAATACCCAGACTGGCATCTGCAGGACAGTTAACATTCCCTTGAAAAGGTATTCCAAAAGCCTTGTGAATTATAGTCTGTTACTATGTTTAAAGCTGATTTCCCCTTTCAAGTTGCAAATGCATACCAATACGCCCAGAGGCTTTCAAAATAGATGGGCAAAGCCTTAAAAATATTCATACAAAATGTGCACAGCTATACATCATGTTTCAATAACTCAATCACAAATCATAAAAAGTATTTGTTTTAAATTTTTATTGTTAAAAACAAGTGGCAAAATATATACACTGCAAAGTCTGAACTCCCGGTCACAGAGTGTGAATGATGGTCCGGTTGCGAAGTTGCTGAACATACTCCTTAGCGTGGTCCATGGCAGTCTTGGGCGGCTCAGGGGGAGGAGGGGGTCCTTCCACCAACTTCACAAAATAATGGCAATAAACTTTCTCCATGATCCCGTAGCGACCTCTGCCGTGGTAGCGGATGCGTTTCAAGCACTGGCCTCGCCCTGAGGTGGACTCGGCTACAGAAGGAAGAAAAAGGAAGAATACAGGAAATAGACGTTATCGGTAAGACCACAGCTTGACCAGCTGGGCAATTTCTGTCCTTTCCCCAACTGCATCTGAAGCTCACATGAGCTTACTGTGGGCTGCAGCAGGCTCCTCTCAAAACAAGCATCATCTGAGCACTAAGAACCAGGGCCTATTTTAGGTGTCAGAGTAAAAAGATCTACGGTCTGGAGGGAAAGACAAAATACAGTAACTGGTTAGTGGCGAGTGCTAGGAATAAAGTGATAAGATGGAGACTGATGGGGCTACTGGGGCAACTTCGTATCGGGGGCACCAGTTGGCCTCGTGGAGGAAGAGACATCTGATCTAAGAGCAGAACGTGTGGTCCGCGCAGTCCAGGGACAGGCATCTGGGCAGTGGAAACAGCAAGTACACATCCGAGGCAGGAAGGTACGTGGCTTGACTTAGGAGAAGGAAATACAAGGGTACGAGTAGCACAAACAGGTGGAGAGGGTCAGAAGCGAGGACAGGGAACCAATACAGGGCCCTGCCACTCACAGGAAAGAGTTCCAATTCCATTCCAACTGTGACGATGAGCCACTGGAACCGCGGTTCCCAAAGCTGCCCAACTCTGACAGCCTTCATCTCTGCGGATTCCACCTAACCTGGCACGCAACAGGTGGGCCTAGGAAACTGCATCCCTAGCAGGGGATCGCACCACAGGGTCTGACTCCAGCCAGGGTCAGGACTCAGCCAACACCTCTGTGCTCTCGGCTCCCCTCCCGCATGCGCAGAGCACCATCCTGGCCTCCAAAGACACAGATGAATACGCAAGCGCTTGGGAAAGTGGCTGGGGTCTCAGTGAGACCAGGGGAAAGCTGCTGCCCCTGTATTAACTGTGTCTACCCAACACTGTGGAAATGGAATGAAGAATTTCCAAAGAGAAAGCAGCCCTATACAAACCACCTTATCATGGAGCACCACTGGGTACCCTGGAGCAGTGTGAATGGTGAGACTGAGAAGAGACTGGAAATGTTCTAAAAAGCATTTAACAAACACAATGGCTGCTCCTCTCTGAAATTGCTACTCCACTCGAGCGCCATAATGAAATGAGATAAAACAGTTTCCCGTATTTTATAAAAATCACTGAAATACCTACTAACAAAGAGCTTCCCAGGCCTGTCCACTCAGGTTTCAAATCCAGTGGGTCTGTGGTATGGCCTGGAAATTTGTTTTAACAAGAACTGATTCTTAAAGAAGTTAGCAAATACAGAGATAAAATGGCCAACATGTCACGGTAAGATACAACATCTGCCTGAAGGTACTCATCGCTTCACTGTGGATTCAGGCACCAAAATATTTAATAAATGAAAAGTTTTTTGGTTTTGTTATTGCTGTTCCAGTACTGGGATTGAATCCAGGTTCTTTGCACTGACCCATATATCTAACCCCTTTTTTAAATTTTTTAATTTTGAAAAAAAGGTCTCACTGAGTCACTAAATTGCCCAGGCTGAGAGTGGACTTACGATCCTCCTCCCTCAGCCTCCCAGAGTACTGGGATTACTGGCTTGTAGCCGCATGCCCAGCTTAAAAGAAAGTTTTTTACATCATAGGACAAATCCAAACTTACCAACTCCATTTAAGAAAACTGATTTAAAAAGAAAGAAAGACAGAAAGAAAGAAAGAAAGAAAGAAAGAAAGAAAGAAAGAAAGAAAGAAAGAAAGAAAGAAAGAAAGAAAGAAAACTGACTCTTACTCAGAACTACATGAAAAGAGTTCAGGGAGAGCAGAGATTTTTCAGCAGGAAAGTGAATACGAAGACCCCTAAATTAAAGGCTCATCATGGAGGATTGGTTAACTGCAGTTTTGCTTAATGGCAACAATGGACTTTGCTCCCTCATTTGGGATGACAGAATTAAATTCCTCGTCCTGTCTCTCCTCGATCACTAAAAAGGATTAAAGGTAATTTTTGAAAATGATTTAAAGACAAACCCAGTTTCATTTGTATCTGAATCCCATTACAGAGTCTATCAGCGAAGAATCCCACATTCCTATGAAACTGAATAAAATTAATTAAATTAGATTTGATAGTCAGAATCACATAGGAGGAAAGGTCACCCAGAGGTTTTAAAGAAACGGTCTTGCTCCTTATCCGTTTCGTTCATCCGGTGACCCTGGGCCCTCCTCACAATTAGTTATTTATGCTACTCCCAGTCGGGAGAAATGCTCATGCTGAACTCCTGTGGCCTGGCATCTTCTGAGTTGCCAATCTGATTTCCCTCTGCATCTGTGCATGTACCAGAATAAAATTAGTTATACAGATTCAGTTTTAAAGATACTTCAATTGAAAATCGTAACTAATTTGAATTTCAGAAGGCAGTATGGTGGATTGCACCAGTTCAAGTGAGCTGGGGTGAGACTTTTAACTTTACCAGAGGTAACACCACCCAAAGCGCAGAAGTTATGAGACAAAATAATATTTCTTTTTACACTGACTGGAGAAAAATTATAAAACACAAGTAATTTCCCCCTGCAAGGTTTCAGCCCTTTCCCCTTCGTCTGGAAGAACAGCAGTTTCCCATACCTAACATTTAAAATTTTGCATCGCAAGCACAAGGTCCTAGGTTCAATCCCTAGTACTCAGCCCTAAAAAAGAAAGAATGAATGAAATTTAAAGTATTTTTAAATAAAACAGTTCTCAGATAAGCAGGTTTTGGGAGACTGAGAAAATCTGGCTTCAACACCAACCCATTTCAATGAGGACAGACTTGCTGATGTTGGAAGCCACTGGTGCTGAGTGAGGAAAACAATAACCCCAGCGACAGCCTCCGTCTTGAGTGTGGATCTCCTTCCGGACAAAGATCCGTGGGAAGTACACTGTGAGAAGCCCTCACAGGTGCACAGCATATCCTCCTCCCCACAGCGCTATCACCAGCATTCGTCTACTCCGCTGCGGAACAAGCATGTACCAGTGGAGCCGGTGCTTCCAGAGGCAGCAGAAACAGGAACAAACACAGGTGGGCCATCTGAGCCCTCCAGGCGGAATCACAGGACATCTGGCTTGGTGTATTAAACATCAAATAAAGATAATAATAAAGATATTTAAATTCACATCTAATCCTTCACTTCTCTCCAGTTGATACAGAATCTACTTCTTCTCTAAGTCAGTTGTTCTTAGTTTTATTATGATTAAAGGACCAGTCTATGTACCAGACCTAGAATCCATTATTTAATAATTACTGGCAAGAGAGTTCATGATCTTAGGGTCATTACAGGAAGGAAAGAATGAAACAGTTAAGATACTATTACTCATAACAGAGTCACACTGATAAGCTTAAGGTTAAAGAATAAGCCAGCATCAGCAATTTCTACAGTCAAACCAAGTCCTGAGTAGTTAAATACAAAGAAAGTTGTCAGGTAAACAACATGATATCAGGATTCAAAGACATTTCCAATGCTAAGTATATCGAAAAACTTACCTACATACAAATTGGATCTGAATTCCACATTGTGGTCTTTCACGGCCATATCTTGTGCTTCTAAGAGAACCTTAAAGAAAAGAAATGCATTTTCATATCTGATCCTGAACTGAACAATTAAATCTCTCATCTCTTGTTCTCTGTAATATGACTGATAATCACAAGCCCTGTTTTATCATCATTTTTAAAAGGAGAAAGTCAAGTGACAAAAGTCGTAAACAGAAAGGATGCCACAAGCTCCTTTCTCAAACAAGTCCTGCTACTGCAGGGGCTGGATCAACCTGCACACTCTGCATGGTGGGGCAGCCCGCGGGTGCGGCCCCTGACAAGGAAGGCTGCATCCTGAGTCGGGGGCTTGTGAAAAAGCTCAAGAGACACAAGAACAAATTGTGCTGGGGATTCTTAACCTTCAGATCCAAAGTTACCATTAACAACCTCAGTTAAGTAGAGACTAGCAAACTCAATAATTTTAAGAAGCGAAAATTATTAAATCTACTCTCCACAGATATTTTGCATTAACTTCCTCCAGAACACATTTCTAAAAGTAAGAGGACTGGCTTCAGAAACAAAAGAAACCAGATGTTACACCTTTATAGACAAAGAACAAGGTACAAGGCTGAATACACAACAGAAAGTAAGAACTGACTTTAGAGCTGAGGGTGGTGGTACATGCCTGTAACCTGCTCACAGCACTCTGGGAAGTGAGGCAGGAGGATCTCAAGTCTGAGATCAACCTGGGCTACTTAGCAGGACAGCAAGACCCTGTGTCAAAATAACAAAAACTAAAAAGGGCTGGGAATGTAGCTCGGGGTCAAGGCATCTCCAGTATTGCAGGGTGGGGCTGACTTTAGGTAAATACTAACTAAGCATATAAAACATAATGCTGAAATTTCTAGACAATAAAGGACAACAATCAACAAAAGTTTCTGAAAAAGGAACATCTATGTGTCTAGAATGAAGCAGCAAAACTACTAACATGTCTGCACCCAGTGAGTCAACTACACTTAGACTTGTGAGGGTCTTTAGAAATCATCAGGTCTGAAGCCACCTAAGAGGCAAATACAAAGAAACAATCAGACAGGTGAACTTTTGCCCATGGTCATAAAAAAACAAAGAACAAACAAAACAGAACCAGAGAAAGGATGAGATTCCAAGTCTCCTGAGTTTACGTCAGTGTTCTCTGTATCCAACTAGTTAGAAAATGATAAGCTCTCCGGTATGGACCTGACTCCCCTTCCTAAAAAAGTCTTCTCAATATATACCAAGCCCCAAATCATTAAAAATAAACAAATACATCATAAGGTTTATCATTTCACTTGATCTCAGCCAAAAGGCCAAGAAGCAATTAAGGTTCATCATTTCACTGGAAAGTAAAAAATAAATGAATGTCTTTCGTAAAAAAATGAAGATTTCAGGAATAAACCACTTCAAGCCTCCACGTCCTCCAGGATTATTTAGGGAATCCTGGATTTAGGCTGAACTTACTTGCAACTGCGAGACAACTGCAGCCCCGGCCTCCTCTGACCCCAGTCTAGCCGGCTCACCTCTTTAATCACCTGAGCTCCTTTCTTATCATTGAATTCCAACTGCGCCAAAGCCTGGTCAATGGACATTCCTCGTATCTAGAATTAAAGGGTAACAGATGAGAGAAAAACAAATTAGTTTACAAAATCACTGTTCCCCTTGCAATGAGAAGTAAAAGCCTTACATAATCTATAACTTTTAGAAACAGTGGCTTAAACCCAGGCAGAAGAGAAGAAATGTTTGAGAAAACACACCATTCCCATTAGCTCAAAATCAAACATTTTGAATCTAAAGCTTAGAGTATAACAGTTCCAACATTTAAAGAGGGCAGACATGACAGAGGAATGACAAGTTGGCAATGACCTCAGTAGCATTAAAGACATCTCGTCCTCCTGCAGGACAAACGTGTTACATAGCATTAAAGACATCTCGTCCTCCTGCAGGACAAACATGTTACATCTATAGGTGCTGCTTTTGTCTCTCTTCATCTAAAATTTCATTTTCCAAGGAAAAAACTTAAAAATCAACAGTATTTAAATAGGCTGAATCAACTTTACAGATCAGTAAGTACCCTAGATTCTCTAGTTACAGCCCAACTCCTGGTAACTCTGTTTTAAATATCTATAACCAATGTGATTTAGTTTCTCAGGAAATGGGCGGAAAATTAAGCAAAATCACACATCTCTCAACAATCATTCTTTTGATTACATGTAACTATATTCCTTACTTTTCGGGAAAATCAGAACGAAACTGTTTTGTTATTGTTCCAATCCTGGGGGAAATTCATAGCTTCTTTTCTAAAGTATTATATAACAATACTCAGCTTACCAATTTTGCCAAATACCACATCTTGTCTTTGCTGTATTTGATTTGTCTCCGACAATGGTAGATTTCCTTACAAACAGAGGAAAGCAAGTTTCAGCAAGCTTATCGAAATTACATATGCTGCCAAGGTTCCCGCTTTCTGCTCCTGATGAATACAAGGCCGCAATATGAAAAATTACCAAAAGTCTGGACAGTGTCCCTACACAAGTTACTGTTCAAAGTCTCACTATAGGAAAAGTCTACTAAGGAAGAAGCAAAAACTACAAAATGGCCAATTCAGGCCAATACTTGCAACATTTCTGTTCAGAAGAATATTAAGAAATAGATGAAAGCATCTGGAAACATCTAGCTGATTAACATTTAATATCTTCTACTTAAAGTAGTATGTGTATCCTGTTTCATTTTTAATCATCTAATAAACAATTTATAACTCACAAAGAACTTTTTATTTTTTAATTAGTACCTGTTGTAGTACATAGTGCATTCCTGGGTGACTGGTATGTGTACATAATGCATCCTAATTCTTTTTACTCGTCCTCTTCCCTTCGCTCCCTTCCCACCACACCGCTTCATCCCCTTGTTTTTTGGGGCACTTGTTTGCCGTACATCACGTTTACAGTCTTTGTGGAGTTGGCACATGCACACAACACATCTGTACTTATTTCATCCCCTTTCCCTCGTCTCCCTCCATTTTCACACTCATTATTTCATTTAATCTAATAAAGAGTGGAGAGAGGAAATCCTCTATAACCCTTTTATAAACTGAAATTCTGAAAAAACAAGTAATTTGTTCAAGGCCACAAACCTAGTGAAAGACAAAGCTAGAAGTCAAGTACAGAGAAGTAATTCAAGGTCTAGCATGTACATGTTCAAAAGTTCCCTTCTGACTCTAAAATCCACTTTTTTTTCTCCATTATTATCCCTACTAATACTTTTTTAAAAAAAAGTGAACGCAAACAACAGAAAAGACATCTCAAAACTCCAACATTTTGACTCCTGCTAGAAATTTTCAAAAGCCTTAAAAATAACACAGTTTTGCCGGGCATGGTGGCACACGCCTATAATCCTAGCACTCAGGAGGGTGGGGCAGGAGGATTGCTGTGCATTTGAGACCAGCCTGGGCTACATAGTAAGGTCCGGGTCAGTTTCAACTACATAGCGAGATCCTGTCTCAAAAAAAAAAAAAAAAAAAGGAAAAAAAAAAAAACCAGGTCAGTCTCAACTACGTAGTGAGACCCTGTCTCAAAAAAAAAAAAAAAAAGGCAAAGAAAAAAAGAAAAAGGAAAGAAACAATACAGTT
The DNA here is from genome assembly GCF_012274545.1 of Fukomys damarensis. NCBI lineage: Eukaryota > Metazoa > Chordata > Mammalia > Rodentia > Bathyergidae > Fukomys > Fukomys damarensis. The sequence continues at coordinate 8,643,743 of NW_022900921.1, read as the reverse complement.
TTCTCAAGTGATCATTTTTTAAAATGTCACAGATTTCATTCAGTTGCAATAGATGCTGACAGGATGAAAACTACAGCAATAGCCTAATTACATTTCCAGCAACAAAGTATGCTAAAGAGCAAAAAAAAAGAAAAGCGGAACTGTCATGACTTACAATATTAATCTGCAAAAATTAATGTATTCAATAAGACCTCTACTATAGAAACGTTTCAATTCATGGGTTCCCAAACCTTAATTGTGTATTGTTATCTTCAAATTGTGTGTGTGTTCATATATTACTGTACTCATAGCCAGACTGTAGGAAAAAAGGAATAAGGTATTTACAAGAAAGGGGAAAGTTACCTGACAATCTTCTTCTACACTAAAAAGTTCTACATTAACTTTGTGCAGTAAAAGGACTAACATTTCCTCCTTCGCGCGCGTGTGTGTGTGTGTTGTTGTTGTTGTTGTTAGAGACCGAATCCAGAGGTCTCACACGTTAGACAAGGACTCTACTACCAAGCCACACACCTAGCCCTTAAGAACACTTTCCAAAAACAGACTAGACCTCATCTCAGTAAGTAAATCTATCACGGCATATAAAGTGGTAAAGTTAGAGGCCAGAAGGCCTAGTCATATATTACTGCTGTTAACATTAAGTTATGTAAGGATAGAATACCTAAAACAGTTATTCAGATGAAGTGAAAGTAAGTCTAAACTGTAAAATATCTAAATCAGTAACTTTCAGAGGATTCAATTTACTTCTAAATGCATAAAATAACATAAGTGAGGAAATAGTATCACCTAATAAAAAGTCTACTAGAAAGCTTTATAGGATCCAGTGATGACTATTATTATTAGTATGTTGATTAATCAATATATTAAAAGTATGTCTTTATAAAAATGGTTAAATTTTGATATCTTACTATATTTTTAATTTATTTAAGCTTTTTAAAGATTCTGCAAAACACTGAAGCCTAAATTAATAAAGTATGATTATCCCATAAAAAGCTCTTCAATTTCCTATTTACTTTATCATGATGAATCAACATATAAAATAAAGATGACATGAGAATATCGTTTAGGAATTTGTACTAGCTAAATTAGGAAAGTACTTAAAAAATACGAGTCAAGGCCTAACGCATGTCTGCCCCGCTGACATTCATTTACTTTCTCAAGTTCACTCACTACCTCACCCACCATTACTCATGAAGTGTGCACTGCAGGATCAGAACTAGATAAAATGGTAGATATTAACTGGCTTCCTTTAAACAAGAAATAAAACTAATCTTAAAATGTTAGCAGATAGACAAGTCTAAGGGACACTGCACAAAATGAAGTAGTAAGAAACTTACGGCTTGGTGAGGAAATTGTGCCCTGTAAACACAGTAGGTACTAAAGAAGGGCTTCAGTATTTCCAGTCCTAACAAGTATAACTGATGCAGTACTGTGCATTTACTAAATTCTACCTAAAGTAAAAATTGCTAAGGTATTTCCAAAGGTCATATTTTGTCCCCCAAAGGATTTCTCAAGCAAAGCCTATGCAAAATAGAAAATAAAATTAGGTTTTTCCAAAGTGCCAATATAAAATCAAAACAAAGGTATTCACAACGGCACTTATACAGAAAGAGGGGGAGAGAGAAGAGGGAAAGAGAAGGGCAGGGAGGCAGGGGGAGAGAGAGAGAGAATGAGAATAAATGCGCAAGATGCAAAAAATTCAACAAAAATAGTTTCTGTAAGTGCAACACAACAAATTACTACACTGACATTGTTCATTTTTTGCTAAAGTGAAGTAGATGACATACTGTCAACTCTGAATTCTGCTATTTGGAACCTATCTTGAAGTACTTCAGCTTTAAAAATCCAAAATTTTCATTTTGTACCACTGTATTCTTTTCCTCAAAAATTCTTTTTATAGTTACTGGATTTATTCTAGTTGAACTCTGTTACTTATATATGAAGCAATGCATAATATGATTTGTACTTTTTTTCTGAATTGTTATTCTTCTTTACATTATATATGGGTGGAATTTTTTTTGCCAAGAATACTTTTTTTTTTCAAATATTTTTATAGGGCTGGGAGTGCAACTGAGTGGTACATTTCATGCTTGCAGGTGCAAGACACTGGGTTCAATCGCCAGCACCACAAAGAATGAAGTTTTCTCGCCATAAATAATTTTTATAGTGATAAATCAGTTGTAAATTTGTAGCGAAGTTTTTCACTGGGGATATCAAAACCCAAAAAGCCTTTATCACAGCAAAATCTTTTAAAATTCTCCCTTGATTTCAAGTACTTTGAATAAACCAGTTTTCATATTTACAGTTGGAATGTGTTTTATTTTAATATTAACTATAAATCTAACTTCATTTTCTATAGCTATCTAGGCGTATTACCACCTTTGAATGAAGAAAACACAATCTCCCCACCAAGTTGAAAGGTCATCTTTATCCTCTACTAAATTCCCATATCTAGGTCTCTTTTTAACCTCTTTCTGTTCTAATTATCTTGTTACACGGCAGTATCAGACAGTTTTCCTGGCTAGCCTTCCTTTTTTATTTATTTATTTTTTTAAGCCTTCCTTTTTTTTTGACATCAGCTATTCCGTTTGTTTAATCCCAATATTCCAAGATTGAATTAAATTTGTAAAACTAAAATTGTGTCCAAGACTAAAACTATGCACGTGTTTGACTTTTTCTGATGAAACAGGAAGTTCTGTACTTGTGCTGCCGCATATTTCTTGTTTCCTGGTAGCTACTTTCTCCCCTTTGTTCTGATATGGCACGACGCCTTTTCTACTATATCCTCTCCTGGCTGTTACACATGTAAATAAAAGCTCTGGGTTTCTGGGGTTAGTTCCATACCCAGTGACCAGTGCCTGTTGCAAAACGGAAGTGCAGAATGCCTGCTCCGCCTGAGCCTGTCCTGCCTCATTTACCTGTACCACTTTCACCAATCCTAGACAAAAATTACCCCAAAACTTTCTTCTTAAGAAATTAATAAATTCTGTCTTTTTACAGCATGTACTTATTTTCCCTCTCACAATAAAATCTTTTTTCCTCACAAATACAGAAAGATTGGCAGTACACATACAAAATTCTGGTATTAGATTCGGGACCTAAAATGCACGGTCATGATACAATTCCAATTAATATCTAAGTTCAAAGAGCCCTGGCAACAAGTAAAGAAAGCACACTGGTTACACACAGTAACATTTTACTAATGACATTTGTGCAAATATATCACTTTTTCTAAATTTTGGTTAATTACAAAATGGAGTCAATACTTAGTACCCACATTCTGTGAACTGTCTTTCAAGTTCTGACACTGATAAAACACAAAAGCTTTAAAAGTTATTTTTTTAAACTACTTGCATCATTTTTTTCTACTCCTCTCTGTCTGGTGCTGGGGATTATACCCAGGGCCCCATCTGTGCCAGGTAAGCACTTTGCCACTGAACTTATATTCTCACTATTCCCAGTCCTCTCGGACTTTATTTTGAGACAAGAGTCTCACTAAGTTGCCCACACTGGCCTTAAACTTCCCATACTCTTGCCTCAGCCTCCCAAGTACCTGAGATAACAGAAATGCACTCAAGGCATGGCCTTTTTCCTCTTAAATCTTAGTCATGAGGAAGCGTTCTAAAAAACTCAGTAAAGTAACTCCCCCAAATCAGAAGAAAAAAGAGGAAATAAAACTGTATTCATTCAAATCAATACTCGGCAACTGAATCTTTTCTGTTTTGTGTTTTTTGATTTTAGTACCAGGGATCAAACTCGGACCCTGGTGGAACCACGGAGCTAAATCCCCAGCCAGCAACTGAATCTTAATGAAATGTATTCTGCGAAGTTCACAGAAAAACTAAGCAGACATGGTCCTTGTTGTTATTCAGATGAGACATTACCCACTAGTTTGAATACCAAAGGCCTATAAAAGATGCTTGTTGAACTGAATAATTTTAAATCAATATGAAAAAAGGTGTGTTATACACATGTTCCAACTTCTCATATTAGGCACTGCAAACATGTACTGTACTAAGAAAACTTTTTAAATTAACACAGTAATTCTATTTCTAAAGAACTTGCCAAACTTTATTTTCTTAAGAATGTAAATGTTCTGATCTCATTTGTGTTCTTACTTGCTTAAACATGTCTGCCTACACCACAGTAAATTCACATTTACCTAAATGCTAACTTTATCTCAAACTAGAGCATTCACCAGCAGTTTGGAGAGGGTAAAATTATTTCAAACATCTAAAGATAAGACAAGCATGGTAGAAATCCAGCGCTTTTCAAACCTTAGATTAAAAAGCTGTGTGTATTACAAAAAGAAAAAAATGTAACTTTAGATCCAAACAGACAATACTGCAAAGTCATACAGACTTACACTCTGGTCCCTGCCTTCAGTCTCCTTGCCAGTGTGTCATGCTCCATTATCAAGAGCTCCTCAGCAAGCCTGGTATAAAAGTCAGCGCATCTCAAACTACTAACCTGGTTTGAGTTAAAGCAGCTCTATCTAGGAAGCTAAGTCAAAAAAGTACAGCAATGACATTTTTTCTAAACAGCAAAGAGACAAATGATTCATTTTTTGCCAATTAAAAGGTTGTGTGAATTAAGATGTAATTTTTTTAATATTAAAAAAAATCATTGCAAGCCACCTAATAAATGTACTTGATCGAAATTAAGACATCAGTTCTACCCGTAAACTTACTGCTGGTCTGCGAGGTTCACCAGGTAGTTGTGGAGGATAAACAATTTTATTCTTCTTCTCCCATTTCCGAGAAATGTCAAGAGAAGCACTCATGTGGATGTGTGACTGGGGTAAAACATTGTGAGATGAAAGAAGCCTGTAAAACAAAAAACAACTTAGAGCCTTTTTGCAGACTTTACATATCCTGTGAACCACATAAGCTCCAGGATCACAAGCAGAAATAGGCCAGACGTGTTCATTAATAGAGGCTACCTCTACATAAAACACCACAAAGGGAGTTTTCTGGAGGTTGAGGAGAGTGAAAAGTTAGCAACTTGGATGAGTCAAATAGTAAGAGCTACTAAGCCAAGATCTTCTGCCCTGACTGACCAATAAATACTGACTCTATACTATAAATCCTAAAAACAATGTAAAAACATACTGGATCCCTGGTCTGACCTGTGGAGTTGCCCAACTTTGCTGAGTTAACGAGACAAATACACAAACAATTAGAGGATCGCATAAAACCACATGTACTTAAAACAAAGGAAAGAGGAGAGGATTTCAGGGTTGCTTCCTTTGGAGGAGTCCTGAACAAGATGCAGAGGATGGGGCATTCATTCCCACCAGCGGCAAACGCAGGTACAGTAACATCTACGTAGATGCACAGAGTTGAGTAGTAACCGAAGAGGTCTGACTGCATCAGGAAATTCCTTAGATACTGGAAAACATCAGAAATGTAATTGAGACTAGAGAGGATTTCCATTCATGACAAATTAACGCGCTGACATACGACACTGAAGACTTTAAATTCACAATTCCTCAATCCGCTCCACTCCAAATGCTCATTCTCCCAGACCCATCTTCCCCAGCATCTGCTGCCCTCTCTACCACAATAAAATAACTCTAGAATAGCGTCCTAGAGTTTACCTTCAACATCCTGATCATCTTTATCGTACCGGAGCCAGCCACCAAGAACAGATGTGTCCCGTGAGACGTCTCTCAAGCGCTTTACTTATCCCCACTCAACTGCCACCATCCGAGTTCAAGAAGTGCTCTCTCTCAGAACTACAGCAACAGCTTCCAACCGACTTCTCACCCACTAGCTTACCCTGTACAGCCTATCCTCTACCTGAGCACCAAAGGAACGGTCCTACTGTAATGCGAGGAGAGACCGAAAAACACAATGAATACTTCAATTAAAAAGTACTTATTACAGAGAAAGACACTGTCATTGATCACTCACTGCAAACACTCATTCCATCACTCTAGCCACTTTCTGAAGCAGTTCTGGAAGTCCTTTTTCACGACTGTCTTTAGCCGTGCTGTCACAGATGCCTCAATGTCCGGCCAATTCAAAACATTTACCTCTCACCGTCATTTTTACTTTGGGAGGAGTCTACAGTTCGTGGGCCTGATCAGTGAATAAGGTGAAAAAGGATGAATACCAGTGAATAAGGGGAAGACGCACCACGTGATTTTAGGAGCCTACTTTTCCTTTGGACAGTATTCAGCAGCATTCACTGAACTTTTATCACACCTTGTAAAGATACAAAAAAGGATTTCCACAGTTGCTTCATAAAGAGACAAGAGCAATAGGACAACTATGTTTAAAGTGAGGGGGAGGATTTGGAAGGAGATTAATGACAATTTGTGCTTTCCTATAATAATTTTTTTTAATTTAAATAGTCACTGTATTTGTCGACCACCCCTTGTACTGAGCTACTAATGTCATTCTCCAGTTTAAAACCCTTGACTGCTGGGTGTGGTGGCCAATGCCTGTAACTCCAGCCCTCAGGAGGCTGAGGGAGAGGACAGCTGCAAGTTCCCTAGTGACGTCAAGGTCAGCTCGAACTAATGCCGAGACCCCGTCTCAAAAATCTAAAATAAATAAATAAACCCTTATTGAGATAAAGCAAATGTGAATTTTAATTCTTTTTTTTTTTTAAGTGCCACTGACAACTAGGATTCTTAGTGGGAGCACGAAGATACCTAAGTAGGCAGAGAAGAGGTTCAACACATAGTGATGTCTAGAAACAACAACCAATTTAGGAGCAATTAGCACCGTGGTACCAAGTTATGATCTGAAACACCATTTCCTCTCAAAGAATCAAACTTGGGGAGAAATGGCTAATCACAACCTTGAGCAAAAAAAAAGTGAGAACAAGGAACATATTATCATATGAGAAAGTGAGAAAGCAAAGAGCTACCCTGTGGCTATTCCACAGATCAAAGATCGGATAACGGAAGGTCTGGATTACCACGCACTGTGTAAAATAGCAACTGCAGGGGGTTGAAACACATGAAATAGGTTTAAACCCCTGAGATTAAAAAAAATTTTTTTAAAAAAATCCCAGTTAGTTACCACTAGAAGATGCTAATGAAACGACTTGTTATTTTGAAAATTGGTGAATAAAGAGAAAAAAAAATCAAATGTTTATGTTTGTTTGTTTGTTTTGAGTACTGGGGATTGAACTCAGGAATTTGCATTTGTGAGGCAGGTGTCAGAACCACCGAGCTAAATCCCGGGCCCTCCAGCATTTATCTTATTTCACTAAATGGCAAAGTAGTAGATGAAGGAGTTTGATTTCTGTAAAGTTAGTAATGGAGAAATATCAGAATTATAGTACCAGCGCTGGGGATTTAGCTCAGTGATTCCGCCTCCTGCCTCGCAACACAAGGACCCGAGTTCAATCCCCGGTACCCACAAAAAAAACAAAAAAAGAATTATAGAAGCATCATTCTGAGATCCTTAAAAAATGGGTAAACAAGGCATTCCAGAAATCATCCATAAGTAGTCTTTCACATGGAAAAGGAGACGGCAGAGGTGGCAGTGGTGACGATGTTGATGGAGAAAAAGATGAGGGAGGAGGAGGAGGAGGAAGAATCAGCTGCTGAACTAATCAAACTTCTAGGTTCAGCATAGGAAATACAGAGAAAAAGAAACACAGTAAGTACTGTTATGGAGGTGCACTCGGCAAAACCCAAGCTGCGACAACTTCTACAAGACAAGTTGTTGTCTCCAACAAACAAATTACAAGAGGAAAAAAAAAGGAGAGAAGAGAACTGAATAAAGAACATACAGATTAAAAGGCCTCAGGGAGATGTTAATTTCAATACATGAACTGTTATATTTCAATAGTATAGTAGTTAGGAAGCCCCTGGAAATTTAAATATCAACTGAAAATGTTATACTTCTTAATGACACACAGCGAAGATTATGGATAAAAGTGTAGATTTGTTCTAAAATATGACAAGGGCAGGAGATGTAGTTCAGTGGTAGAGCACTTGCCCAGCATGTCAGCATGTGAGGCCCTTGGTTCAGTCCTCAGTATTCAAAAAATAAGATGACAGACAGTGAAGCATTAAGACAAGTCTGGCCACAAGGAATGACTGAAGCTGGGTGTTGGGATGTGGCGTTCATCTACTTTTACATACGTCTGAGTATTATCCAAAGAACAAGTCAACATAAAGTAATATTTCTGCATTGCCCAAAGTAGAGTTCAATTTCCTTAGCAAGACAAAAAATGCCTTCACAATCAGCCCCACCTTGACCTTCTCAGCCTTATTCACCTTGTGGCCTAGCCACACATACATTCACCGTTTTTGGAATAAGCTCTACACTTCACATCTTCACACTTCACTCACACTGTTTCCTCCGCCCTCATCATCTCGTGGGCAAAACGTCCTGTTAAGCTCCAGTTCAAATGCCAAGCCAGGTGAAGCATCACCTGAACCCTTCTCCAGACAGCAACCGCCCCCACTGTGATAATCCCTTGTTCTCGCCAGCCGCCTGGACCGCTGGACCATGTGACAGCACAGCACTTGGATCTTACGTGGCTATGTGCAGAGGTGGAGCAGCCTGAAGGCAGGTCTAGTATCCTTAATGTTCCAGCACCAAGGACAATGTCTAAACACACCAATAACGAGCAAATCTTCAACCGAGACCTAAACACTCAACGTGGTTCTACGTTGGCACATTCTCGTTATCCATCTTAATTATTTCTCCATCCATCTACCTACCTACCTATCTATATAAAATTTGGATGGCAGACTTGGTACAGCCTTTGTTTCTTTTAGTCTTCAAACCATGCAGACCACAGAATAAACCTATTCTCTCTCTAGTGGATCATTTCTTCTACTTCACCTCCAGCTAGCCATCTCATATCTAATATTAAAATCAGTACCATCAAAGTAATAAAATCTGTACCTTTGCCATGCATGTTTACTTCCCAATGTTTTCTTTTAGCACCAGGAAGTGAACTGAGGACCTTGCGCTTGCAAAGCAGGCACAATGCCACTGAGTTAAATCCCCAGCCCTCTAACGTTTTAAATGAAAAGTATAAAACTAAGATATAAGCTACTAAGAGAGCAGAATTTCTTAATGAAACTGTAAGGCAGGCGGTGAGGGCAGATGGTGCGGGAGTCCAGCAGACTTGGGTCTAAATCCTCACTCTCTAATTTACCTCATGAATGGCCTTGGGGAAATCCCACGACCTTCCAGATCTCAATTTTCCAACCAGGGAGTGAAATAATAACAGTAAATTCATATTGTTCTTAAGAAGCTCAAATGAGACATTGCATGTATGCTTGACCCGACACTTAAACGGGCTTAATGAATTTCATATATAATTACTTAAACTACGAGAATAAAACTACTAATTTTATTGGTAGATTGGTATATCCAGTGTCCAGGGTTTTCTTGAACATGATAAACTCTGCTAGCTAATGAACATAAATGAGAAGGGGAACAAGGGAGGAAGAGGGGGAAAGGAAAGAAGGGACCAAAAAATAGAAACAAAGCTTTTATAAATAAGGAGGGGTAGAAGAATTGAAGGTAGGGGAAGGGAGTGGGGAAAAAAAGCAGGATATATTATGGACAGGTACAAATTCCCTATGATGAATGTTATTATGTATATCTAAAATGTATTAATAAACAAAATTTAAAATAACACATCTTAGTTTGTTTTACTTTCCCTTCCCTTCTCCTCCCTCTTCCTCTTAGCTTATATATTTTAAAATTAGGCCCTCTGAACAGCTCTCCCTCTTAGCTCCCCTCAGAATAAATCCAGAATTTTAAGCTCTATGTTACATGTAATCATGAACCTTCATGCTTCTTCATAGTTGCAAATAGTGGGCAGAGTGAGTTTGTCACCTTTCAGGGCCTGGATTTAAAATATAATATGCCATTGCTAGAGTGTGTCCTAACTTTATTTTTTATTTTTATTTTTTAAAAATTTTTTTGGTACTGGAGATCGAATCCAGGACCTTGCACTTGCAAGACAGGTGGCAGCACCCCTGAGCTAAATCCCTGGCCCTCTAACTTTATCTTTTATCTATCACTGACAGAAACAAAAACCCCTTAGGTTTGATTTCAATTCTTCTTCGATGACACTACTCCTGTATTAACAATCAGAAAGATATTTTAGGGTAATATCCATGCCTTTTATAACCCATCCCATGTAGCACAGTGCCTGGTACTCCTCGAATCATCCATACAAATTGAGCAGCTACTTGGGAGGCCGACGAAGGATTCCAAGGGCGAGGCTGGCCTAGGCAGCTTAGCAAGACCCTGTCTCAAAATAAAACAACAAAAAAAGGCTAGGGATGCAGCTCTGCACTTTCTGGGTACGGTCCTGAGTATCAACATCAAAAAGAAGGAAAAAAGAAAAAAATTCAATAATTATTTGGTGAATTAAATACAATGCTTAATAAGCTAAACGTTATGCATTAGGAATGACAAAGCTTTCTGAATACCTGTAACACTTTCGAGGCTCAATGTTTATAAATTCAATTATAAAGCAAATACTAAATTAATATTATTCCAGACAGGGAAATTAATTTACAGTCCTATATATTAATCAAAAGCTCCTATATGTACCTTCTCCTGCCCACCTTTTGTAATAACACCAAATTAAAACACAAAATGAAGCAATCTTAAAATTGAAAATATAATCTAACTTAAAATTGAAGCTTTTATGAGAGTTTTCCTTTGGGAGAAGCTGTAAAGACTCACTAGAAAAAAACAAAAACAAATCTAAGAAAAGGGATTTGGTGGGATTAATAAATGATGACACAGGCTATTGTTAGGACTGTTTCCCAACAAATCTTTAAGTATCAAGTACTTCTCTAGCTCATTATTAGAATTATAAAGAATCAAAATAAGTGCAAAGTTTTGTTTTGTTTTGTTTTAGGCCCAGTCCAAGGGATTGAACCCAGAGCCTTCACAATGAGCTACAACCCCACCCCATACCCTACCTTTTTTTTTAACTAGGGATCAAACTTGGGACTTTGCTCTTTTGACGCAGAGGGAGGTACCACTGAACTAAATCCCCAGCCCTTTTTTTTTTTTTTTTTTTTTTTTTGAGACAGGATCTCACTAACTAGCAAACTTGCCTAGTCTGGGATAAAGTATTTTTCTTTGAAGTTTTGAAAGGCAACATTAAAAGGCACCAGGATCAACTTTTATCATTTTAAAACTCAAAATACCGTCACAGCTATACCCTTCCATTTAGTAGAAACCCAAATCCCCTGAGCTCCCCATCTCTCTAAAAGGGGTGAAAGGATGACAGATGTGCACTGTATTTAAAGGGTGTCTGTAACACAAGGGCCCACAGTCGCGTTAAACTTTCAAGGCTCGTGTGCAAAGGATTTTTTTACTCCTATTATTCAGGTGTTTTCTACCTACCAATACTTAAAAAGGGTACGTTTAAATATTATTTTTAAACTTTTTCCCACTGTCATCAGACAATGAAAAGTAGCAGACATGTATAAGCCAAATGTTAGAATTAAGAGTTAACTCAGAGAAGAGAGTATCTGAGGACTTTCTAAAGTCATAACTTGAGGAGAATACCTCCTATTTAATGCTTAAAGTTTATTTTGAAATTTAGTACAAGGTATACCCAAGTCCCAAATGAAGGTAAGACAGGCCTCAGGCTCAATCTTGAGAATATCGTGCTGCTCTATTCATCAAAGTGAAAAGTTCTTTGTTTCAAATTTACTTCTGAGAGAACTAGTGAATCCTACACTGGAGACTGAACAAAAAGCACAGCCTCCCTGTTGCCTCAATTAAAATCTAAAACAAACAGGCTGAAGTGGTTATGTATATTCTCATAACTCAACATAATTTTACTTTGGGAAAGTCAAGGACAAACAAGGAAACAAGAGTTTAGCAAACAAAGCAGTGAAATTCCAGCAACTTGAATTATAACATGCTCAGAGTTTCTCCACCTCTGCACTGTCGCCATTCCAGACCAGGTAATTCCTTGTGGGGAAGCTGTTCCATGCCTTGCAGGGAGGTTAACATCGATCTCCCTAGACACCAATAGCAGCCCATGCCTGAGCTGTGACAGTCACAAGTGTTCCAGACAACGCACAGGGTTGGGGACACGGGGAACAGCAAAATTACTCCCGTTCTGAGCCTGGTGAATCACCACTGTACATTAACAGTAAAACAAGACAGTGTTTTGGATTTTTTTCGGCGGAGGGGGGTAACTAAGGAGAACAATGTATTCTGAAAAGTTCGTATTATCATCCGATACACAAGTGAATGAGTAATAAGCCAGATTTCCTCAATATGTATACCAGGGATAAAAACACAAATGGCTTACTTTTACATTTTCTAACCATATTCATAAACCGCATGGCCCTTAAGGCTGCCCAGCAATTCCACTGTATTTCCTCAGGCAATCTACCTTCCTAGTGCCTGTAGACCACAACAGTAAATGCCAACCAAAACCACTTTGTCAAGGTCACTGAAGGTATCTGTGTTGCACAGTCCCACGGTCCATTCCCATGCTCATGTGAAAGGGGTCGAACACCCTCTGGCCATTCACCTCCCCGGAATCACTTTTCTTTACTTGGACTGCAGTGCACTGCGTTTTCCTCCTGCGTCTCTGGCCACACCCTATGTGGCCTTCTTATCTCGTCTCCTTGGTCTGAGAAGGTTGGCTGCCTCAAGCAGGAGTCCATTCTTAGTTTCTGCTTCTTACCTATACTCACTTCCACAACGAAGCCAAGATGGCTTTAAATGCTATCCATACACTGATTAGTCCCAAATGTACATCCCTTCGCCAGCTCCAAGCTCCCTTACCCACTCACGTCTCCAGTGGGACACTTACTGGACTTCTCAAACCTTACAGGTCCTACACTGCTCTCCTGACGACCTCCCCAGAGCCTGCTCCCTGGGAAGTCTTTCTGTCTCTGGAGATGGTAACTCCATCCTTCCAGATGCTCAGCCGTAACTCTGAGGTCACCCTTCTTTCTCACACATCACATCCAATCCACCAGCAAGTCCTGTCAGCTGTCATTACCATTCACTCACCTTCACAGACACATACGACCAGAAACCACATTCTCCACCTGAAAGGTTCCAAGATCTCTGCTCCATCCTTGCTCCCTAGCCCCAGTCTGTTCTCAGAACAGCAGCCAAAAAGAACCACCCAAGGAATCCTTGGTGTTTAAAACACATCAAGTACAAAGAATCACAATTCCAAGCAAAACAATTTTAAGAAATAATCTGAGACTAAATCAAAAAGGGCAAACACATATTCTTGATCAATTTCTATTTCACAGACCTTAAATTTTCCCTCAGAGAAATTAATGGAAGCCTGGTGTCAATGATCACTTTAAAAAAATGTTTAATTGTTTCAGATCACTGCTACATCATTCAGAGTAATGGCCACAGTGTAAGCCATAACTTACTGCTTGGATGTACACAACTTCTAAAGGCTTCGTTTGGTCCTAAAGAATAGTTTAAAAAGTATGAAGAATATGGACAATCAGAACAAGTTCTGCTGTAACATAAAGCTAGAAATCTCTACCCATGATTAATTTGCAACTGGAATGGTAAAAACAAGAATCTCAATTCCAGGCAACTTTCCAGATTACAACTTGCATCTGTCAGGCTGACTTCTATTTTATCAGCGTATACCTACTCATCAGCTGGTAAGGACAGAGTAGTACTATGGGTCTTTCTGACACCAAATTGTGTGGAAATTTTCCACACCAACAACCAATTCTTCAACACCCATTGGCTGTCTAACAATTGAATTCAACTCTGACGTTATCTTCTCGGAGTTAAAATCAGATTTCACAAACTAAAGGGCTCTGTTCCACAGCACTGCCCCCACTGCAGACACCAGCTGCAAAAGGGGTGCCCAGACTGCCCACACGTCTCTCCAGGTGACTAATTTGGGGATTTGTATGACCACCCTCTGTTTAATAATATGCTACCACGGCTCAAAGAAGTGAGGACAACACTCAACTTACGTACCTTTTCACTGAAGAAATTCCAAACAATATAACCTTGTGCCAAGAACCAGGGAACAACTTCCTTCTATCCCCCGACTGCCACTCAGACAGAAGGACAGACAGACAAACAGATATGCACATATATGTGTGTATTTCTTGTAACTACAAGTACCATTCTAGGTGATGGACATGTAAAGATTTATAAAACATATTTCCAACGCTCAAATGATTTAAAATTCAGTTGGGTGCTCACTTCAGCAGCATATATGTACTAAATTAGGCACAATACAGCGAAGGTTAGCATGGCCCCTGCACAAGGATGACAGGCAAATGCGTAAAGCATTCCACATTTTCTTTAAAAAGAGTAACTTCTCACTTTCTTGAGTTACTGGAGAGGGTTACAGAACCTAGGTCTATCTTTTCCAGTCTCTTCTGCCACCATCACCCCTTCATGCGAGATTTTCTCTCTTGTCTTGATTCTTTGAGTTGCACACATCAAAAATTCATTCTCAGGCTGGGGATTTAGCTCAGTGGTTCTGCTGCCTGCCTAGTAAGCACAAGGTCCTGAGTTCAATCCTCGGTACTCAAAAAAAAAAAATCATTCTCCATCGATGGACGTCTAGGCCTACATGTGCATCTGCAGATGAAGGGGTAAACAAAATGCAGTATTTATACATAATGGAGTACTATTCTATGGTAAAGACGGATAAACGTTGAGAGTCATGTGTAGGAAAATGGATGCAACTGAGACCATAATGTAAAGTGAAATAAATCAGAAGTATAAGCTTAAATATTCCATGAATGTTTCTTATATGAGAAACCAAAAATAAAAGCAAAATAAAAGGTAACAGGAAACAGGAAGACAGATCTTTTGCAAAAGGGAAGGTGGCCAAGAAATGGAGGAAGGGAGGAGGGGAAAGAAGGGAAGGAGACATAAAAAAGAATTAAAGAGGGCCAGGGATGTAGCTAAGCCTGCTTTACAAGTGTAAGGTCCTGAGTTTGATCCCCGGTACAAAAAAGAAAATAAAAGAAAGAAAGAATTAAGATATGTTATGTACATGTACCAACTCCCCAGTAAGAATGCAATCACTGGCCTGCCTTGCAAGTGCAACAACCCGAGTTCAATCCCCGGTACCAAAAAAAAAAAAAAGAAAAGAATGCAATCACTATGTGCTGCAAACATGTAGTAAGAAAAATTTTAAAAACAGGAAATTCAGTTAGGTAGGCAGAATAAACTATAAACATGCAATAAGGCATAAAGATGTGTGAAGGAGCAGTACATGGGCTGAGGTAACCAGGATGACTTGAAGGAGATGGGACTTGAGCTGAGTGTTGAACAAAGCCAACTTCGACAAAGACCAGGTAAGGGGCATTCTGAGCCCAAGGAGCAACAAAAGTGCGATTTTCAGAGCATCTGTGTGGAAGTGGAGTCTAAGAACCTCTTTGGACAGAGAATGTAGCGGGCTACATCTTTGGACTCCTGTGAACACCTTTATGCCACAAATCTGTGAACGGCAAAATGTGATAGGTATCATCAAAGGAAGGAGCTTACCTTCGATGATCTGGTTCTGCATTAAATACAATCACATATGTCTTTATGAAAGAAGCATTAAGACAGAGAAAATCAATGTGGCTGTGAAGTTTTGCAGGTCATGGCAAAGAAAATAGTAAAAGTATAGTTAAATGAAAATCAGAAATAATTTCTACCCTTTACTTTAGGAAAGTCTGTGTGGAGTGATTTGACTACACAGAAAAGTAACTAAGTTGTTTCAGTTTCTTTTTTCCTCCAAAGGATG
>NW_022900921.1:8570488-8627632 GCF_012274545.1 Fukomys damarensis | reverse complement strand
GCAAAGAAAAGTAAAAGTATAGTTAAATGAAAATCAGAAATAATTTCTACCCTTTACTTTAGGAAAGTCTTTTAGGAGTGATTTGACTACACAGAAAAGTAACTAAGTTGTTTCAGTTTCTTTTTTCCTCTAAAGGATGACAGATAAAACATGTAACGTCATCTAAGAGGCTAATGACTACATCCACCATAGAATCTGATTCGTTTTTGGTTTGGTTTTTGAGACAGGGTCTCACTATGTAGTTCAGGCTGGCCTTAAACTCACTATGTTGCCCAGGCTGACCTCAAACTCATGGTGATCCTCCTGCCTCAGCCTCTAGAGTGCTGGGCTGAAAGGTGTTTCACAACTGTGAAAATCCTCCATTGTGTTTTTACAAGTGTGATCAAAAATAAAGTGAATGTTGCTCCCAAGCGCCATCAAACAGAAAAGCAAGCTTGTAAATACATTACAATGAGTCCTCACCCACCTTATTCACCAGGTCTGGTACCATGCAACTTCTGGCTCTTCCCAAAAGTCAAAGTGACCATGAAAGGTAAACATTTTGAATCAATTCAGAACACCAAGGCTGTTATGACAGTACAAATGAAGACCTGAAAGAGGACTTCCTGAACTGCTTTACAAAGTGGCCAGGATGGGATAAGAGTATTCAAAGAAAGAGGGAGTAGTTTGAGGGGTATTAATAGCAATGTATCTTTTACTTTAATAGTGTTTTTAATTTAAACATCCATTGTATTCTGTGATCACACCTTGAGTCTGCTACCAGATATTACCTGTAGAAAGTTTTATTTGGGCTTCAGCAACTTTGTCTTAATTCAGCACAACGCTTTCAGATAAAGATGCATTGTACAGACTGCCACAAGCCCTAAATTCTCTTTTATAGTTCATTTCTATTCCTTATCTAGCATCTGTATGCCATTAAATCTCCAATCATGAAATAAAATTATTTGTAAGACTTTACATGGTTAAAAAAGTATTTATCTCCTTCCACCTAATTTTCCATTTCCTTTCGTTCTTTGAAATAGGGCCTCACTATGCAGTTAGTCTATCCTTGATTTCACTGGGTAGCCCATCATGGCTCTGAACTTGAGGCAATCCTCCTGCCTCAGCCTCTCAAGTGCTAGACTTACAGCCATTAGCATTCATGCCCAGCTTCTACTTAAGTTTTCATATGGTTATTTCCCTAATTATAAAGTTTATAATGAGAATTCATGAAATTATATAACTTCAAAACTGCAAAAATCTTTAGAGATTATCTAGCAAAACCAACATTCTCTTTTTTTTAATACCGGGGATCCTTGCACTTGTTAGGCAGGCAGCAGCACCACTGAGCTAAATCCCCAGCCCCAAAACCAACATTCTTATTTTATATGGTTGCAAAGATTGAGGTCAAATTGCTCAAGATATTTGCCCAGAGTTTCCTAATATTAAGTCAAATGAAAACAATACAAATTAGAGTGTTGTGGTACAAGTCTATATTCCTAGCACTCTGGAAAGCTGGGGCAGGAGGATCACAAGTTGGGGTCCACTCTGAGCAATTCATCAACTAACTTAGTGAGACTATCTGAAAATATAAAACCAAAAAGGCTAGGAATGTAGCTCAATACAAAGGACCTAAATTCAAGCCTTGGCACAGAAAAAAAAAGTCAAATTAACAAACACGGTCAAAATACTCTTAGACCCAATGCTAAAACTAAAAAGAGAAACAAGAACTGTCCCTACCTCTCCAAGATACACAAGCTAGTAAAAGACACAGATACCCATGTACAAAGCCATTATACAAGTCAAACACAGCAAGCCAAAGGAGAAATTAATTTCTTTTCATTTTAGAAAAATCTTGCTGGGTGTGGTGGTACACACCTGTAATCCCAGCACGCCAGAGGCTGAGGCAGAAAGATCGCTGTGAGTTCCAGACCACCCTTGGCTACATAGTGAGTTCCAGGTCAGTCTCAACTACATAGTGAGACCCTGTCTCAAAAAACCAAAAAATACAAAAAAAAAAAAAAAAAAAAAAAAAAAAAAAAAAAAAAAAGAAAGAAAGAAAGATCTGAGAAAACTTTCTAAATGGGAACTATCTAAACAGGGGTTTGAATAACAAGTAGGGATGCTGTTACAGACAAGAAGTTAAGAGTCACAGCAAGAAAAAGCCAAGAAGTAAACACACAGTATCTTCAGAAAAAGTTAAGTTAATCAATATGGTTGGGAGGTGCAGTGATATAAGACAATTTCAAAAAGGAAAATTTAGACAAATCCTAAGAGCAGTGCTTACTATTTTCCTCTTTAGCCCACTACTTCATCCCTTCAGGTTTATGAATCTAGTACAGAAGTAAATATAAAGAGAATCCAATAATTTATAATAATAAAAAACACTAGTAAATCATGATAATAAAAACATGAGTAGCTACTAGAACTTACAGGGATTAGCACACACCACCAGCTGTGCTACTCACTTTATAATCACTGCATCTTTTATTCAGCTTTAAAAAAATCTATGAGATAGGTACTAATATTACTCTCATATCGCATGAGATAAGTGAAGCTTAAAAAGAAGATAAGCAACTCCCAAAAATCACAGCTTTTAAAGTCTACAAACTAAGACAAAATAAATGCTAACAAATGCATAAATTGGAAAAATTACCACAGTATCAATTTCCAAATATCAAATACTGTACCGCAGAAGAGGGAAAAAAAGAAGGCAGGCTTCTTGCAGGGCCAAACTCAATCCATCGCATTCCCTAACTTTTAAGGAACACTTTTGTCCTAAGACCACAGAATGCGCTGAAGAGTTAAAAGACTTCAAAATCTATAACTGAGTAAGATTGGACAAATTATGTTACGTTTGAGAATTTCAATTTTAATGTCTAAAAAATGGGCATAGAGTACCTACTGTGAACACAGGACAGGAAACGATAATGCACAGAAAGAGTTCAACACAGGGTCAAGCAGGATGTGAACAGGACCATCTACAAAACAGCCCCTGTTCACTCAAGCAAGTAACCAAGGAGGTAACTAAAAAAGTTGGTCTCTCCCATGAATACGTGGAAGAATCCAATTAAGCTCAGAAAGAGCCCTTGGGCAATGAGATATCCTGGTCCCCGCAAGGCTATACAATACGATATTGTAAATACAGTGTATCAAAGCAGAGAAGGAAGCTCTCACTGCTACCCTTGAGCCTGAGACAAAATCTAACACATAGGCGCTCAGCAAGTCACACACTAGTGGGTAGGCCTTGGACCGTCCTAAAACAGCAAAGGGAGACTTACCCCAACGCCAGAGTTCCCCGGCTCCTCAAATTCTGTCTCCATAACGTACCTGCAACATTAATTCAAGTGATCATCTCAGATTCTCGTCTTAACTCCCTTCTTCTGCCCTTTCATCCCTAAGAAATCCTTACCCAACTCTCTCAGCACGGTCACCGCCATCTTACTTCCCGCCCCCTACGGAAGCCTCTGCGATCAATTAAAATCGGACAATACGCTTGCGCAAAACTCCAGGTTTCGTCCCAATCCGGAAACAGGTTTTCCGGAGACTGCGAAACGGGAGAATGAATGATTTAAGGACAGAAAACTTGTGTGTTTTCCGGGAATTCCAGAAACATTGGAGCCACTTCACAAATGGTTTGAAAGAAATTGGAGAACAAAGTTTCTCAAACTGGTGGGCTTCAGGTTTCTTGTCAGTAATGACTACCTATACCCATCAGGGATTCCACTAAATTTCATTTACTTCTCCTAGCAATCCAACACGGCAAGGAGTATCTTCAAATCAGAAACATTTAGGATAGATTAAAGTCTCAAATAACTCCTGACAAAAGTAGTGATCAGTTTAGGGCTGGGTGCGTCCAAAGTCAGTGCCCCTCTCTGCCTCCAAATGTATGTTGACCCTGTCAGATTTCACTTTGCTACATATTCGGAAGTGCCACGGCCGAAAATAAACAAGCAGTACAGGAGGAGAGCACAATCTGAGCCCGTTAGCATATCTGAGCTGGAAGAAGGCTTCCATTCTTTTTCCTCCACATCACTTACCACAAAGTACCCTTGCCATAGCTGGCGCTCAGTCAAGCAAATTAAAAGAGCCACTCCATTCGGTTTCTCTGAAATTTTTGAATATCAAGAATCCAGATAAGAACCAAGATATATCATGTAAAGGTACAAGATGATCATACTGTACATCTAAAATGTACCAATAAACTTAGTTTTTTAAAACAAGAACCTAGAATCCAAATTCCCACCCAAATGCAGAAACTCTTCCTTTTCTGGCTCGTCCTTTTATCTTTTGCTTAATTAACTTTTTCAGAGACCTTTCAAACACCTCCAAAACTAACAAAGTGCTCTGGCAGACAGGTCTCAAAAAATAGGGGAGAGTAACAGGTCCAAACACCAAACCGGCAGTGTGGGGAGGTGGCTCCATCAGTCTCACTCCTTAATTACAAGCCTTGCTGGGAAGTAAGAATGCCTAACCTCAGGGCTGGATCGAAGCAGCACCAGCTCCCCCGCTGGGATGGCACGGACCTCCCAGCCCCGGCGCGGCTGGGAAGCTGAGCTCGCAGCGACTCCCCGTCACCCCGCCCCCAAGGAGCTAGCGGTGCTGCATTGGGCCTCCGCGCGCACCGTAGCGGCGGCCGAGGAGGCGGGGCTCATGGACCGCCCTGCCCCTTTCCTGGCTCTGGCGTGGGGCTGCGAAAGATCCAGCGATTTCATCCTCAGTGAATGATGGGGCCGGAGCCGCAAACGCTGCCGCCTTCCCCCAACTGGTACTGCACCCGCTGCAGCGACGCAGTGCCAGGGGGCCTCTTCGGCTTCGCGGCGCGGACCTCTGTCTTCCTTGTCCGCGTGGGCCCGGGCGCGGGCACCATCCCTGGGACGCCCCCGTTTCGAGGTAACTCCCCGAGTCTGGGCCCGAACTTTCCTATTCGCCCCGAGCGCGCCAACTGATCGTCAGCAGCCACCTCTTTTTTTCTGTAGATAGTTCCGAGCAGAGAGAAGTGTCTGCGCAGAGTCCCTAAGCGCACAATCGCGATGAATCCCCCAGAACAGCAGCACCGCGCTGTGGCGGACCGGTCCCGCCTCCTGGCGCCCGCACGTGGGACCGCGGACTCCCTCAAGTTAGCCCCGGCTGCACCCGGGTGTTTAAGACACACGAGGCTTCCCTCCCCTGCCCTAGTGCTCCTGGGGCCCTCTACAGCTGCAGCCCTAGGACTCTGCAAATAGGTGACACTCTCTCTGTGAGGTGTGCGGGTTGCGCAGATACTGAGTGCCGCGCTCCGGAATGGGGTTTGAGGATGCCTCGGGATGTGTCATACTAGACATTCCATTCCAAATAATCCCAGCCCTCGGGAGACTGAGGCTGGAAGATCGCTGTGAGTTCGAGACCAGCCTGGGCTACATAGTGAGTTCCAGGTCAGTCTCAGCTTCATAGTGCAACCCTGTCTCTAAAAACAAACGAACAACAACAAAAAAAAGCAAACGACCTGAGGCCAAACCCAAGTAAAAACGGCTTTCACGTTTTCATTTGCGCTGCTTCTCAACCTATGAACTAAGCATTGAGAGGGATATCAACATTATTTTACAGCTGAGATTACCTAGATTCAGAGAGAAAAAATGAATTGTCTAAAGTCACGTACCTACATCTGGGGTTTCTAGTTAGGGATTTGTGGATATTTTTGTTACACATGTGGTAGTAACTCCAGAGCACTTGCTCGCTCATCAGTCAGTAACAGTGGGATTCTGTCTGGAATCATGGCTAGAGTTTTAATTAACCTGAAGTTTGGTTTCACTTAAAGTTGTAGGAGAGTTGGTGGGACACACTGAGAGAGTCTCTGGCTTCACGTTTTCCCATCACCCCGGTCAGTACAATCTCTGTGCCTCCAGCTCTGATGACGGGACTGTGAAAATATGGGATGTTGAGACAAAAACAGTTGTGACGGAACACGCACTCCATCAGGTACTGATTTCTCACACCATTTTTTTGTTTTGTTTTGTTTTTTGAGATAGGGTCTCACTATGTAGTTGAGATTGACCTGGAACTCACTATGTAGCCCAGGCTGGTCTCAAACTCACAGCGATCCTCCTGCCTCAGCTTCCGGAGGGCCGGGATTACAGGCGTGCGCCTCCACACCAGCATCTCAGACCATTTTTTAAGTATCTGTAGTTCTTTTGTCTCCAATAATTTCCTAGCTCAATTGTGCAAGGTGACTTTTTAATTGTATCCATAAATGAAATACAAAACTTTATCCTTGTAATTTGTCTCAAAACTTTTTTTTAAAGGAAATGCATACTACAGGTATAAACTACAGGTTAGCAGACTGTGATGCTACCTGGTTTTGCAAATACCTACTAGAGTAACCACACTCAAGTCCTGTCTGTGGCAGTTTTCATGCCACGCAGCAAAGCTGAGGAGATACACAAAGACAGTTCAGCCTGGGAAGTAATATTTAATAGCTGGCTACTCAGATGAAGTAGTAAATATAAACTGTAAGTGAGAAACTGAAACCCATTTCTAAAACAGACATTATTTGATATATTTGCCTTTTGAGAGAACATGGGAAAGAAAAGAGGTCACTTAAGGTTTGTAAGAACTTTGTGTTGATCTTTTTTTTTTCAGTACCAGGGATCAAACTCAGGACCTAACACTGAGCAAAATCCCCAGCCCTATGTTGATGTATTTAAGGAAAGAAAAATGTTAGTGATTCCTTGGTCCCCACTAGTCTGCATTTTCTCATCACTTAGCTAATATAATATTGCTATATAATAGCATGCTGGGTATGGTGGCATACGCCTGCAATCCCAGCACTCAGGAGGCTGAGGCAGGAGGATCACCATGAGTTTGAGACCAGCTTGCATTACATAGTTCAAGGCTGCTCTGAATTACATAGCTGATCCTGTCTCAAATAAGTAAATAAAAGTAGCAACAAGTATTTATTAAGTACCTGTGATGTGCCTTGCATTATCCTGCTTTGAGAGTCAGGTTAAAAATTAAGTAAATGCACACCCATGTTTATAGCGGCACAGTTTGTAATAGATAAAACTTGGAAACAGCCCATTTGCCCATCCGTTGGAAACTAGATAAAGAAGATGTAGTTTTTCTATAAAATGGAATATTACTCAGCCATAAAGAAGGAGAAAATAGATTCATTCATAGGAAAATGGATACATATTGAAGATATACTCCTAAGTGAAATAAATAAGGCACACATGTGTAAATACCGAATAGTTTCTCTGGTGTGAATAATCTGCAATAATACAGAAGATCCTAATAAGATTTACTGACATTGAGAAATGGGAAGAAAGGAGCTAAAGGTATAGGGAAGGTGGGATGGGTAGGGGAAGGGTAATAAGGGAAAAGAAAAAAATGTGAGATAATGAAAAGATGGAAATAAAGTGTTTGTAGATGGGGAGGGGAGGAGGGGGTGAAGGGAGGGCAGGGGTAAGGGGAAAAAATGAGAATCAAGACTTGTCACGTAGAGGTACAAGATCCCAACAATGAATGTAACTGTACTGTATCCCTAAAATGTACCAATAAACTCATTTAAAGCTGGGAAAAAAAAAAAACTTAAACATTAAAAAAAAAAATTAAGTAAAAATCCATGCCAGGGATTAACTCAGTAGCACTGTATCTGCCTTGCAAGAGTAAGATCCTGAGTTTGATTCCTAGTACCACCCCCCGCCCACAAAAAAAATGAAGTAAAATTTCAGTATTGAATTGTGTAATTGATAATGTGAAATAGGAAGAAAAGGGCTAAAGGTGTAGGGGAAGTGGGAAGGGTAGAGGAAACAAAATAAGGGACAAGAAAAAATATGAGAAAAGGAAAACAATGGAAAAAAAGTCTTTGTATATAGTCGAGGGTGGAAGGGTTGAAGGGACGGCAGGGGTAAGGGGAATAAATGAGAACTAAGACCTGTCCTGTAAAGGTACAAGATCCCAATGATGAATGTAACTGTACTGAATACCTAAAATGTACCAGTAAACTCAATGAGAAAAAGAATGTACCAATAAACTCAGTAAGATTAAAAAAGAATTCAGTATTGACAAATGAGAAAAATCTATATTGTCATTTTGTTTTGAAGCACACGATATCTGCATTACATTGGTCGCCTCAAGTGAAGGATTTAATAGTATCTGGAGATGAAAAAGGAGTCATTTTCTGCTATTGGATCAACAGAAATGACAGCCAGCGCCTCTTCATAGAACCCAGGACAATTTTCTGTCTTACTTGTTCACCTCATGATGAGGACTTAGTAGCCATTGGGTAAGTACTATGCTTTTGTAGTGATGGTTTATGTTTGTTTATGCTCATATTTTTCCTTTGTGTTTCCTTTTCCTGTGCCTTTATTCCTTGATGGAAACTTTCTACAAATGTTAGCTGTTCCCCAGAACCATAAACAGCATCTTGCCTATGACCTCCAGGTTCTTACTGTCTTTCCCACTCTCTCTCGTTTTTGTTTCTTTCTTTTCCGTGATACTATACTTTCCTCATTCTTCATGCCTAATTTCTACAGCCAGCCTTCACATGTTGGAAATGTTTTCTTTCTTTCACATTTGTCACATGTCACATACTGTTCATAGATAAAACAGGAACAGCCGGAGTAAAATAACTGCTCCGGCGCTGGAGCCAAGCCCTCCCTCTCCATTGGGAGGGGATGTGGCAATGGGATCTGTCTTCTTATGCATCATCAAGGCTGCCTTTCCCTGGCATGCCATGCACTTCTCACCCAAAGATGTTTATTCCATCAGTTTGGAGACTTGGCACAGGCCGTCTTTCTAGACTATTAAAGAAGGAAGTCTGACTGGAGTGGAATCAAGAGACCAGTGTGTGTCTGGGGGAATGTATCTGTGGTGGAGACAAACTTTGCACAAAATATACTGTAAAAATATGCACGAAGACAGAGGAGATATGTAGGGTTGTGAGGGTACTAAATGCAAGGTAGAAGGGGAAGGGTGGGAAGGTGCATGTAGGTGAGTGACAGGAAGCTATAAAAGGTCTGGGGATCCATGGTCTCATGAAGCCGGAACACTGCTGTACCAGAGAGGTGAGCAGAAAGGGCAGTGCCCAGGAGTCTTCAGCAGCCTGACTCAAACAGATCTTGAAAGAAGAATCGGAACTCAGGTAGCAGAAAGTCTTCCAGTAGAGAGAACAACACAAATCATAAGAATTTGTTTTTAGGGCTGGGGATTTAGCTCAGTGGTTCCACCGCCTGCCTTGCAAGCACAAGGTCCTGAGTTCGATCCCAAGTACAAAAAAAAAAAAAAAGAAAGAAAGAAAGAAAGAAAGAATTTGTTTTTAGAGGATCTTTCAAAACTAATTATTTCCAGAAAGCTTACCTTCAAAATAGTTTGATATCATGGCAGTTAGTTTTCATAACTTTGTGATTCTCCAAGTCCAGGCCTTCAGACTGGCATACTATTATTTCTAGAGTCCTTTTGGTTGGTTTCTTTCTTATCTGTAATGGTGGTTTTCTGTAGAATTGTATAATTTGTAGGGAATATGGAGAGCTGTGAAGTACTGTGGATAATAATTTTGCACTTTCTAAAAACACAAATATACACATGCCTTACATGCTGGCAGTCTATCACTGGACATCAAATCTGAAATCGTCCTGTATATATACACGAATATTAACAGTAACCTTTTCGTTTGTATAGTAGCAAAAGCTGGAAGTCCTTTGTAAGGAAAATGGTGGTTAAACTGTGATAAGTGTATACAGTACAGCGGTAATGCAGTAGCATAGATGACTGAATAGAAGCTAGAATTGCAAGTGTCAGCATGGCCAACCCAGAAGGGATAAAAGAAGCAATCTTCCAAAAGACAGACTGAATGATACCATTTATATGAGGTTTCTAAATACACAGAATAAATCTGTATCTTATGTAGGAATATATACACAAAGAAGCTAGGAATGAGGTGATAAAAATTTTACAATTAGTGACTTACCTGTGAGAAAGGAGAGATTTGATTTGGGTGACTCTATAGAGCAATTCGGCTATTTGGATTATTTTTTCTTAAGCTGGATAGTAAATATTTATATGTCTGAAACATTTCATCGTGATTTTTCCTGAAAAGTGATTAGAAATTTTGTTTCTTTTGAATTCATAAAATGTCAGTGAGAATTTCACAGAAAATAGAGTCCAGTGGCTTTGTGAATTCTGTAGTTACAAAAGTGTCATTAGTTATAAAAAGTTCAGTACAGGAGGACAAATTCATCTCTAATCGGAAGAGTTGCTGGACTCCTGTGAGAACTGTGCTATAAATTCCCTTAGAAAAAATGCGTGACTTGTGTTGAAAAACAGAACTCTTAAGTAATTGCTTTATTCAACTATTTGGGTTTGTCTTTAATCCCTTAAATGAGAACTGTGGTCACTACGGCAATTTAATGAAATAAAAGATGTAAATAAATTACAAACAGCTTTATCCCCAAGGCTTTATACAATCAAATGATTTTTCTAAAAAAAAAATAAAAGCATGCTTACTGTTAAGAGTTTTATGCCAGAAAATATGTACAGCACTGGTGCCAAGAGTCTGAGCAGGAAGGAGGATTTTAATAACCAAGAAATGTGAAAGCAGGACAAAACTAAATGTTTCCTGTCCTCTTCCTTTCTCCTTTGCCCCTAGTGCACCTCGCTAAATTCTAGAAGTCCACAGTGGTAACTCCTAAGCCAAAATGTTTACTACAGGGACAGACTGTCTTGATTTTTCACTAACATTTCTAACTTGTTTTTAGCTACAAGGATGGCATGGTGGTTATAATTGACATCAGTAAGAAAGGAGAAGTTACTCACAGGCTTCGAGGCCATGATGATGAAATCCACTCCATAGCCTGGTGTCCCCTGCCTGGTGAAGACTGTTTATCCATAAATCAAGAAGAAAACTCAGGTAGAGATGATTAGAAGGAGAGTTTAGTGCCCTTCAGACCTAAAGAACAAAGTGGATAGAACTAAACTGTCTGAATTGTATTTTAAAACAAGGTTTTGCAGTAGACCTATGAAAAAGAGACAGTGAACCGGGGATTTAGCTCAGTGGCATTGCACCTGCCTCACAAGCGCAAGGTCCTGAGTTTGATCCCCAGTACCAAAAATAAAAAATAAAAGAAGAAGTTTTGGAAACCCTTGTGAGCTGATTTTTTAAAAATAACTTATGTATATGTTTGATGCAAATTTGAAATAAAATTACCATCTCTGTCCTAGAAGAACCTGAAATTGCCAATGGGAAAGTTACAGCACAAACTCCAGAGGCAAAAGGCTGCTACTTAGCCACTGGAAGCAAAGATCAGACCATTCGGATCTGGAGCTGCGCCAGAGGCCGAGGTAAGGTCCACATGTGACGTCCCTTGTGATGTAACCTGTATTGATCTGGCAGAATGGCCACCTTTTATTCCATCTCACTGTTCCGAGAGTTTATCATCTGTCAGAAATCTGTTCTTCTCCCCTCCTGTTCCAAACTTTGCTGTCCCAGTTTAGACTGGGCTAAAGCTTTCTCTGTGTTGAACATACGGCTTTTGTGTTTTCTGATGCCTTTCAGGAGAAAGCAAACATTCTTGCTTTAATAAGGGTTGCTATTGGGTATGAAAAGCAAGATACCGTAAGAACAGGAGTGTTGGAACTTGCCAAGGCCTGGGTCACAGGCTAGAAGAGCTGTAGTGTAAATGATATCTACCCACTACAGAAGTGTACATTTGCATGTTTACACCCGTCCAGACTAAGCTAGAAATCCACATGTGGCTCTTGGTCTGAGAATCCCTCCAGAATGATAACTGTCAAATACAGCGGCCTTCAGTTCTATAGAGCAGAATCAGCGAGTTTCTGAAGACAGAGGCTCCTGGACCCCACTTCATACCTGCTGAATCAGAGTCTTTGGGAGTTGGACGCTGGTGTATAAGTTTTTTAAAACTGTACTCGTGGCTCCGATGTAAAATACAGATTAAGAGCCATGAGTGTAGCTAGTACTGGTGGAGGTGCTCCCCTGCTACACCATTGTGACTGCCGTGTTTTCCCCTGGGTGGATTTATAGCCAACAAGAAGGAACCCCAGTTTCTGTCCTTCTGACTTTAGAAAGTCTTGGATTTTGTTACCACCTTGGGATCTCGATTCTAATTGGGAACACTTCCTCAAACAAAAAATACTCTCAACATGCTTGGGTTGCCAAAACAATGTGTAAGATCTTGTTTGACCTAAGTGTAGCCAGATTAGGGTTACCCACTATTTATAACAATGTTTCTGGGGAAAAAAATGAGGTATTTAGTCAAAGCAACCAAAGTAACAGACTTAATCACTGACGGTGTGCTGTTCACTGCTGGTGACTCCAGGTGAGCAGCTTCCCTACCCTGAGTGCTCACTCTCCCTCCCTAACTTGTAGGAGTGCTCGTTTTGAAAATCCCTTTTCTGAAGAGAAGAGGAGGGGGCGTGGACCCAACGGTTAAGGAGCGCCTTTGGTTGACCCTGTATTGGCCCAAGAATCAGCCGACACAGCTGGTGTCCAGTTGCTTTGGGTGAGTCTTAGGATCGTGCTATCTGGGATACACTTTGTTTCCCAGATGGCCTCAGTGATTCCCAGGCGTCTCATTGTAGAGACAGCAGATAAAGAAGGTGATGGCCAAGGCCTGCATTATGATGGGCCGTCTCAAATGGAAAATCCTCAGACTTGTTCTGTCGACTAGCAGAGTCATAAAAAGATCAAAACTACAGTGGGGGTTAAATCAGATGCAGATGAACTCCAGAATCAATCTGATGCTTGCCTGGTTCACGTTCATGTTCACGAGCAAGAGCCTTGCCAGTGCTGAGCTTCAGTTACTGACTGTACACACCTTCAGTGTGTAGAAAGAGGAAGTGGTAGTGACGTTTTTCTATTTCTTAGAATGGTTATGGCCCTTCAATAAACAAAATTTTTCAGCCCTTTCTATAGGAAAAAATTTTATTGCTCTGTTCTCGTACCACAGTGAATGAAGAAGGCTTCTGTGACCCGCAAATGGTAAGGGGATTTCTCCCCGTCAGCAAATGAGGGATTAATTCTGCAACGGATGCGAGCTGTGTGTTCTCTAATTGGATTAAATATGAATTCTGTCCCTGGAGAGTGTCACATCCTTCAGTTAGAGGCCTTGGTGCCCAGCACCGCCCCACCCCCACCCATACTCTCTTCCCCAGGTGGTTTTACCTGTGCCTGACCAACAGGCTATGGTGCAGGGCTCCCATGGGCCTCTCCCCAGGTTCACTTACTTTTCACACAACTCAGAGAACTCAGCGTCCCCATCCATGTCCAGGTTCGCTGTAAGGATATCAAAGGACACACATAAGATCATAGGGTGAGTGTGAGAGACGGCCAAAGAGCACCTCTGCCCTCTTGGGCTCCCTTCCTTCCCTCCAGTCTGTCCACGTGTTTGGCTGTGTAAGGAAGCTCGCAGAGCCTTGTCTTCTGAGTTTTTATGGCTGCATGATTTACATTTGCATGATTGATTAAACCCTTGGCATTTGGTGATCAGTTTACCCTTCCTCCCCTCCCGCTTCTGTGTGGAGGATGGGGCTGGCAGTCCTGATCCTCTAATTCTGCCTTAGTCTTTCTGCCGAGCAGATCCCACCCTGAAGCTACCCACAGGCTGCCAGCTACCAGTCTGCTCATTAATATAAAAAAGAATGTTTGTGATTCCAAGAATTTTAGGAGTTGTATGCCAGGAAAAGACAAAGGTTTAAAATATGGGCTGGGGGCTATGGCTCAGTGCTAGAGCATTTGCCTGGCAAGTACAAGACACTAGGTTCATTTCCCAGTACACAACAAAAATGAAAGGCCACGTGTCCTTTTAAAAGATAACAACTTACTCCTAATTGCTGACAATAAGTGGATTCAATAAGCAAATTCCCTGCTTTGAAGTGAATACTGTAGAGCATACATATTCCTCTAAATGTTAATGCAATCCTGCTTCTCGCTGCAACCCCCCCAAAGGAGATATTGTGTGCAAATTGGAGCCATCAGGTTATGGTGGCATTTATAATTAAAGCTGTTGGAGCAACCTGTTTAAAAGATGGTCTAGAGCCAGGCGTGGTTGCGCACCCCTGTAATCCCATCACTTGGGAGGCTGAGGCAGGAGGATCGCTGTGAGTTTGAGACCAGCCTGGGCTACATAGTGAGTTCTAGGTCAGTCTCAACTACATAGTGAGACCCTGTCTTAAAAAAACTAAATGATGGTCTAGTACATTCATGTTTGAAGAACAAAGGTGTATAATAAAGTATCCTCACAACCATCATCCATGGCCACTTGATTCCCCCCAACTGTAGGCAAAAGTACAGACAGTTGTGTGTGGCTACAGAACAGATTTGCAAATCGGAAAACAACTACAAGGGATACTTGGACTTCAGCTTTTATAGCACGGAGCAGTGGGTACCTGCAGCTCATCATTCTGGGGAAAATACAGAAGACTGAAACAAAACTAGCAATTAGAAACTGACGCAAATCAGGCTTTTGTCAGTCTGTGAGAATGTCTAGGTCCAAAGGCAAAGTGGTCACTCAGGTACTGTTAGACTCTCAATAATTGTTCCCTCTGGCAGATTCAGTTCCGAGCATGGTGGGTTATGGCAGTCTATTTCCTGTCAGCAAATCTGTAAAGCTCAGAAAAGGACTGTTCCTCTCTCAGCCCATTCTGCAGCCCTTTGACTTGTATTTGGTAGAGCAACAATTAAAAAAAACTCATTATATAATGAAGGGCCCAGACCCCGGCTCAGCAATCCCTTGTATCAGATTACTTATGAATGAGAACTAGCGCCTGTGTTCTTCTTTCTCAGAGGCGAACTGCTGCTGTGGGATCTCACCCAGTCTTGGAGACGGAAATACACCCTCTTTAGTGCTTCAGAAGGGCAGAATCATTCCAGAATCGTCTTTAATTTATGTCCTTTGCAAACTGAGGACGACAAGCAGCTGCTCCTGTCCACATCAATGGATAGAGATGTAAGAACCCCTTGGTTTTGTTGCCTGGTAGCGCATTTGGGTGGGACTGAAGATGTCAGTCCTCACACCCAATTCCTGTTTCCAGCCTTACAGTCACCTTAGTGATCACCTCTAAATATGTCCACAGCAACTGGTACGGGAAATGTGAGGAGTTACGAGATGCTTTTCTGCTAAAGCAGACTTTCAGAGTAGGTGCATCCATCCATAAAAGGGTGCGTGAGCTCATCGTGCTTTGGCTCATGCTCCGGGGATGGCACACGTGTTGTTTTTCTAAGACAGATACATTCTCATCGAATGTATAAGTTTAAAAAAAGTAAAACGTCAGTGTTCAGGGTAAATCTCAGCATTGGCACTTTCTGTTAAGTAAGTGGGTTTTGGGTTGCAGTTTGGGTGCCCCTCTCTACTCCATCTGCTCTGGTCTGCATCTCCATCTCTGCTGGTCTAGACAGTAACCTGGGCAACAAAACCCTCTGCTCTTGGTAAAAGTCTCTCCGAGGATGACCTGGCTGTATTGAAGTCTGTGACCCATTTTGCAACTAGGCTAGGCTTATTTGATAGACTTTTTCTCTCAAGCCTTGTGTTCAACAAGTAATGATTAAAACCTTTTCACTCCTCCCGACTTCAAGTTTTCTCTTTAGCTGGCAGCTCTTTGGTGCTTCCTTGTGTTGAGGCCACATTCACCCTAATTTAGAGTTTCCTAAGTGAGGCAGTGGGAACAGCTGTACAGGCCGCAGGCCCCTACACGCTGGGCTATGGGGCCAGCGTTCTGGTGTATTGATTGTATGATGCTGAATTCCCTGGACATCTCTGAGAATAAACAGATTCCCAAGATCCCTTTGAGATGTATCATTTATGGCTGGATTTTTCCCTAAAAAATGCTTTTTCCAACTCCTGCCAAAATAGTTAAGGTACAGTATGCCAACTCCATTTGAAACACAGGAGTCTTTTTTCCTATACCTCTGCTTTTTTCTATATTTAGGCCCTAACCCTACTCTTTTCAGGTAAAATGTTGGGACATGACCACGCTGGACTGCTGCTGGACCCTGCCTTCCCTGGGAGGGTTTGTATACAGCCTGGCCTTCTCTCCTGAGGACACAGGCTATTTGGCGATAGGTGTTGGGGATGGCATGATCCGGGTGTGGAATACATCGTCCAAAAAGAACAGCTATGACGTGAAGAGTTTCTGGCAAGGTGTCAAGTCCAAGGTTACAGCAGTAAGGCTGCCTTTAAATTTGTTTTTTTTGTTGTTGTTTTGTTTTTTCAAATAAGTGGTTTCTTTTGTTTTAGAGATGATCTGCTTCTGTAAGTGAGTGCTATTGTTTAAAGGTATTTTCAGTGAAACGTGAAACTAAGAAAGTAGAAAGTTTCTCCAACAAAACCCATTGTCCCCAAATTCAGAGTTTAAAATTGAGGCTTTGTTCATGTTTCCTAATAGTAAAGAATTAGAAATAATCTGGTATAGGGCCAGCGATGTAGCTCAGTGGTACCACCACCTTCCTCACAAGCACAAGGTCCCAAGTTCCATTGCTGGTACCCAAAAATAAATAAATAAATAAATAATCTGGTTTATGTTCATAGAAGATACCATTATAGTATAATACAATCACACATTAGAGTGGTAGCTATTAAAAATGATAGTACAGATATTTTTATGTGGAAAGATAATTTAAAATGCAAATTATAAAACAAAACATGGAGTACAAATTAGAAAACATGTATAACTTGTTTTTCTTTCAAAGGATATCTGTACTGTGGCCATTTGGTCTAAGAGCAGTAAATATTGGTGATTTAAAAAGAAAACCAGGGGCCAGGGTTGTAGCTCAGTCGCACAGCACCTGCCTGGGGTGCATGAGATGCTAAGTTTGTTCCCTGGCACCAACGGAAAACAAAAACCAAACAGTACAGAGGCTGAGAGAGCAATTGTTTTTTTCCCACCACACCCTCTATTCCAGGGCCTCCACTTCCATAACCCAGAAATTATTACTACAATTTCCAAATTTTAATTTATATTAAGAGAATCACATTTTCTAAACCGTTGTAGAATCTTTTATCCCCAGTTTACAGTGTTTCATTCACATCAGTGAAATGTTTGAACTCGTTTGTTTTTTTCTGTTGTGCACATCTAAGCTTATTCCAAAAAATTTCACAAAATAAGAGATAGAAAATTATGGGATTTTTTGGATGGTGGGTTACCAAGTAACTTTAATTTTGTTTTTAAACTTTTTTCTCTTTAAACATTGAGAATTAGAAGAAGTAGAGAGCAGGGCCAGGGATTCAACCCAGTGGTTCCGCCGGCTGCCTCGCAAATGTAAGGTCCTGGGTTCAATCCCTGGTACCAAAAAAAAAAAGAAAAGAAATAATAAAGAGCGAAGTTTTCTCTTTGAATGTTTAAAGGTTAACGTGGGAAGGACTCCCTTAAGTGTGTGCCCCTGTTCTCATAAATCCTTACCTGGGAACTCTTTTGCAGCTGTGCTGGCACCCAAAGAAGGAGCACTGCTTAGCTTTTGGAACTGATGACGGGAAAGTAGGGCTGTACGACACCTACTCCAGCAAGTAAGAAACGCAGTTCTTCGTTAGCCAGAATGTCGGTGGTAGGCTTTGTTTTGAGTTCATCCAAATGACATTAAAGGCTTTTTAGAATAAAATTCGGGTTCTGATACAATGGTTTAGAACTCGGAATTTCATTTAAAAATTTCTTTTCAGGAGGTGGTGATTCAGCATATCATATTTGGGCACCACTAATATACACCGTCTGCTTTTGTTTTTACAAAGGTTTTAGCATACCTGAACATTGAAAGACAAGTGTAAAGAGTACTGTGTATCTCCTGTCATTCAACCTCTTGCCTTGTTTAATCTGTGTCTGTGTGTCGCAGTGTTTCATATAAACAGAGTTGCAAACATCCTGACACTCCTCCTTTGCAGTTCTAGGAATAAGGACCTGCTTCTTTGTAGCAGCAATATCTTAGTGACACTGAAGAAATTACCAGTAACTTCATAATATTCATGCAAATCAATAACATAATTTTTGGGCCAGGGATTTAGCTCAATGTTGCCATTGCCTGCCTGGCAAGCACAAGGTCCTGAGTTTGATGCCTGGTACCAAAAAAGTAGTATGTAATTTTTTAAAATAATACTTTAATATACTCAGTTTTGTAAAATATATTATTAAATTAAATCCCACTTTTTTCTTACACTTACTTGTTCCTTACACTTTACCATGACTGCAACAAACCATATTTATGCTGGGCGTGGTGGTGCATACCTGTAATCCCAGCACTCAGGAGGCTGAGGCAGGAGGATCGCTGTGAGTTCAAGACCAACCTGGCTACGTAGTGAGTTCCAGGTCAGTCTGAGCTACGTAGTGAGACCCTGTTCTCAAAAAACCAAAAAAAACAAACAGTGCTGCCTTTTCCTCCTAAGTAGTCAAGCATTCTTTACTGACATACATCGTTGGAGCAAGGCTACCTCAAAAAGACAATCAAAAACTATTGAATTAGGGCAAGAGATATAGCTCAGTGGTGCACCACCTGCCTCACAAGCACAAGGTCCTGAGTTCAATCCCCAGTACCAAAAAAAAAAAAAAAATCAACAAAAACTACTGAATTAAATGTCTCTCCTGAAATCTTGTCACATTTCAATAATGTGATGTTAGTGGTATAGAGAAAGTCTGAGCTGACTTCTAATTTTGTGACTTGCATAAAAGCTGAAAACATTTGGGTGGTAACAGTGTATACTTAACAATAACCTTAATTCTAAACAGAATAGTTTGCATTTTCTGTCTTGACAGATGGGAAAAGTGGCCCACTTTTCTCTGTTGTCATTACCTTTACACTTCTAACTACAGTACTGTTAGATTACTTGACACAGTTAAAGTGGGCAGTTCAGAAGGGAGATGGGAGAAACATGACCCCATACAGGCCAGGTAGATGGGAACACTGTTGTACAGTATGTTCCGGCTTAATTGTTCTACAGGAGGAAGTATCACATGGTATGCTCTTTAAGTGTTTGCTTTGTTACAATCCACTATTTGGGGAAGTTAAATCACTATTAGATTCTTTTTCTCTAATATCAGTAAATAAAGGCCTTTTAGAGAAAGATGTTCTATTTTCCACTATGACATTTTGTTTAAATTTATTTGTTCTCCATCCCTGCCCTGAAGACCGCCACAGATTTCTAGCACATATCATAAGAAGACTGTGTACACGCTAGCTTGGGGGCCTCCAGTACCCCCCATGTCACTCGGTAAGTTTCTAAGCCATTCTTTTACAAATACAGTAGTATGCCCTTTCTGTTTAGCCTAGAATGTAAAAGTAGAATCATAAATGTCCCAGTGCAGAGGCCATTTATGTGGTCTGCCATGTCCCCAGAGGGCCACAAAAGCAGCAGCAGTAGGTGATAAGCTAGAATTTCTGGAGAAACCATTTATGCGTAAACTTCGCCACACTTTCATTTTGTACTCGGTCATCTCCTGCTGGGTCCTGCCTTTTGACTGCTGTATTCTCCCCTTTTCCCCCTTCTTGGCCCTCAGCTTTGTCTTCATATTTTTCTCTGCAAATGGGTCCTCGTAACATTTTTAAATGAGTATATTCAATAGACGTTCATTATATTTTCACTGATTATAATGAAAGATAGTAATTGTCCTGCACAGAGAGGGAAAATAGTATGAATCATCGGAACTCTGACAGCCCTGAATTTAGAGCTCATGCTTTGAACCTAGAAGGTTGTTGTAAAGCTAAGAAAACCACTGCTTCACAGACACTTCCTTATAATTAGTCAAAGAAAGTCCTGCCACTCCATGTATTTAATTGTCCTCAAGATTACCCATTTCTGGAAGAAAAAGTAAATACGTAAGAAGCTTTAATGGAGAATACGCTTGCTTTCTGATCCCAGCTTTGATGCCCCTGCTATTTTGTGTGTAAGAATGTTTAACACGTTATGTCACAGAAATTAACACAATCGGTATACCTTTTCTGCTCGTCCCAACAACTGCGTTCAGACAGAAAGGCAGTCATTTGAATGTTTCCCTTTTTCATTCTACAGTACGATGTGGCCATGAGGTAAGGACAGCTAAGCCGGTGAAGGACAGAACTGATGCGCTTTCTGATCTTGCCTAGGAGGAGAAGGAGACAGGCCTTCCTTCACATTATACAGCTGTGGAGGGGAAGGGATCGTCTTCCAGCACAACCCTTGGAAGTTCGGTGGAGAGGCCTCTGACATCAACAGACTCATCCGGGACACCAATGCACTCAAGGTGTGTCCTGGGGTCTGCAGTCTCCGGTTCCCCTGCAGTCTGGTCTTGCATACTAAACATTCTTAAAGATAGCCGGTTTCCCAAGTCAGGGTTCTTAGATATTGTTAGAGGGGTGTGAGCCATTTAGGAGACTTTATCCTTGAGTAACACAAAGAACTGCCCCAGAGGCACGGGTGGGCCTCACTTGTAAGAGCTGGATGATCTGAGCCCCACAGGGCGGCCTTCAACCAGATGCTGCTGCCTGCCGTGGTGAAAATGACCTCACTGTGTCTTCCCTGCGCAGGTACTTTTGCTCAAAACAGAACTGTCATTTTGTCTTCAAGGGAAATCATTTCAGATTTACAAAAGCCACAAAAATAATACAGGTAGTTCTCTTATATCCTTCATCCACATTCCCATATTCACATTCGCCGTGGCATCCTGTCCACATATTTATCTGCCAAAACTTGTTTTGTTAAAGTCAAACCATGAATATGGACATTACCCTCCCCTTTCAAATGAGCTATTTTTCCTTGCTCGTTATTTTTGTATGGCTAGCACATAAATCATATTTAACCATAAATTTTATTAATTATATTCCTTCACTGTCTTAAATTTGCTCGCGCATTGACATTCAGTAATATAAAGAGACAAAGCTCTTCTCACAAGCTTTTAGCTTGGCAACAGTTGAGTATGTGGATCGGAAGCAAGTATGAGCAGGCTGGACTGAAACAGAAGTTTGGAACCCTTTCATATAAACCACAGATGCAGGCGCTGCCGGCATGACAAGGGAGATGGGCTACAGAAGAGGATCTAGACAGTCTTGGGATGGGAGCTTGTTGGGGTAGGAGGTAATTCAGAAAAAGAAATCTTGAAAGGAAGACAGTGAGAAAAATGTGCCAGGCTGAGGCAGGAGGATCACTGTGGGTTTGAGGCCAGCCTGAACTACATAATGAGCCCTTTCTCAAAAAAAAAAAAAAGTACGGTTTTTGGTAAGGACAGTGAAACCCATACTGCAAGAACAGTGGGCACGTTTCATTCCATGAGATAAAAACCCTTTCAGTTCAGTGTGTTTCATAGGGCAAAACACCGCAGGCATTACACTTCTTTTCCTCTCTTTGTCCCATTTAGGAAATTATAATTAGAATACTTGTTCTCATAATTCTTGGACTAATTATGAAGCTTGTATTAAAGAATGGTTTCTCTATAATTATACGTGTTTTAATGCCAGGGACTCTCCTCATGCTGTCATTGACTTGTGAGATGTGTGGAGAAAAGCAGTGTTTATACTCAGCACTGGCTTGTTTTGCTTTCTAGTACAAACTGCCTGTACACACAGAGATCAGCTGGAAAGCAGATGGCAAATTCATGGCTCTTGGCAATGAAGATGGGTATGCATTTGTTTCTTTTAAAAAGGAAAAACTTGTAATTGCACATATTTTTTATCACAAGCTGGCTAATGCCATCTGTAAAGTTAATTGGGAAAATCCTACTGGAATTGATATTCTGAATTATCCTTGAGTTCCTCAACTGATCGAGGAGCTCGTGACATCTTTGAAAACTATAGAATTATCCGAATATTGTCAGCTCAGAGATGATGTGTGGTTGTGCTGTCTTTTGGCTATTTTACACCGCAAGAAAGATTCACCTCCTATATCAAACTGCCTATATCTCCATTTTCTTAAATGTTATCCTAGACAGAAATCCTTTCTCAGTCTCACTGTGTCCCATCTGATGTTAATCTTAGTAACATAGTCCTGGTTCAGGCATAAGTCGTTAATTCTTTCTGTTTCTCCCTAGTACCATTTATCACTAATGGCTGCTAAACACAATTTCCCAGAGATTGTTGGAATTTTTAAAAACTGAATGTACTTATTTCAGGAAATAGACTTTTGTACCTGCCTCTTTTTGAGAGAAAGACCACGTTGGTGATAGAAGGGGTTATCCTGTTCCATTTCCCCTTTCCTTGAGGGAGGGACCGTCTGCATTGCACTGCAGTTTGACCAGGCATCTTTCATTTCTCGTGTGTTTCTCATCCCAGATCAATAGAGATATTTCAGGGTCCCAGCCTGAAACTGATGTGCTCCATCCAGCAGCATCACAAGCTTCTGAACACCATAAGCTGGCATCACGAGCATGGCAGCCAGCCGGAGCTGAGCTACCTCCTGGCCTCCGGCTCCAACAATGCGGTCATCTATGTGCACGACCTGAGGACTGTGCTGGGTAACTTTTGCGTCCTCCCTCCTGGGAACACTGCTGTGTGTCCATCTGCTTTCCATTCTGATCTTTGTATGTTTTTACTTTATTTGTGGTGTTAATTTGTTTTAATTTTTCTTCTTCCTAAAGTAATCTGTTCATCTTACTTAAAAGTTCTTTCAAACATAAGAAAAATGTTAATTGAGAAAATAAAGTTCCAGCGGGGCATGGTTGGTGCATGCCTGTAATTCCAGCACGCTGGCAGGCTGAGGCAAGAGGATCACAACTTTGAGTCCAACCTGGGCGGCTTAGTGACTTAGCAAGACCTTGTCTCAAAAATGTTTTTTAAATGTAAAAAGGGCTGAGGGTGTAGCTCGGTGCTGAGGCCTGGGGTTCCATGGAGGGGCGGAGTTAATTCCATAACACCATCCCTCAGTAACCATGACTGTAAGTGTGCTTGCATTTCCTATGGACTTGTGTGAGAGAGCATGTTCTATGGATAGTTAAACACTACAGGGTCTGCCAATATAGTCCAGTACTCGAGAGCACTTGCCTAGCCTGCGTGGGGCTGTGAGTTCAAGCCCTAGAACGGGCTAGAAATTATTCTTTAAAATATATATAGGACATCTTTTGATGTCAGTACACGAGAATCTTACTACTATTAACAAAAATCTATTTATTCCATTATATGGACATTCCAAAATTATCCATTTCACAGTTAACCTTTAAATTATTTACACTTTTTTAACAATTTAAGGAATATTGCTGTGAATAGCACTAAACATAGATCTTCATGAATATGAATATCTTTTTCTTTCTTATTGTTTTTCCCATGCTTCCCTACCCTCACCCCCATATCAGGGATCGAACTCAGGACCTTGTGCTTATAAGGTGCCACTGAGCTAAATCTCAGCCCCTATCTTTTGGGTGTTTCTTTGAGACAGAGTTTTACTATGTAGTTCAGGCTGACCCTGAACTTACTGTGTAGCCCAGGCTATTCTGGAACTCATGGTAATCCTCCTGCCTCAGCTTCCTGAGTGTTTGTATTACAGGCTGCACCACCACACCTGCCAATTCTAGAAGTAGAATTGCCACTTGAAAAGATGTGGACATTAAAAATGTAAATTTCTGTAGTTACTGCTAAGCAGCTGTCCAGGACACGTGGCCCATTCCCAGCTGCACTGTGTTTGAATCTCACACTCCTGTGAGGCAGGTGTTACTGTCTGCACGTCACTCGGGAGAAACCTGAGGTGCAGAGGTGAGCTGACTTCCCTGGGTCCCACAGCCGAGGAGGCAGAGCCTGCACACGTGTACGCTGTCTCGTTGCGGGCTCCTTGTATCCTGCTAATGCTGTCCGCTGCCACTAGCTCAGCTTGGTCACCCATGTGTGACTTCATTCCCTAACTAACCCTACAGTGCCTGCGCCCCTCACAGCTCTTGGGAGAAACGTGTGTGGTCAGAGAGTCTTCTTTTCAATATGAGGAAAAAGGATTACATTTTTCTGTAGTATGAAGTTGTCTAAACTCTTTGCAGAATGCTACAAAGTATGTGCTCAAAGAAATAGTACAAACAGTTGTAATTTCTCTAGAACTAATTTCCAGTGGTTTTCTAAGGATCTTATTTGTAACAGTTTTTTCAAACTCCAGTAGTGGCTCTCCTGAATTAAAAGCAATATGGAAACAATTACAGTATAATCATATTTTTCTGATAATAAATAGTAGATACTATATAACTGGTAAGCATATGTAGAAAGCTGATCCTGGTCCTTCTGGTTATTATTATTGGGATTCTAAATTATCCACTTTGGCAAAGGCCATTAACTTGTTTGTTTGTTGTGCTCGCTTCGGCAGCACATATACTAAAACTTGTTTGTTTGTTGTGTTTTCTTTTTTTTGAGACAGGGTCTCCCTATGTAGTTGAGACTGACCTGGAACTCACTGTGTAGCTCAGGCTGGTCTCAAACTCACAGCAATCTTCCTGTCTCAGCCTCCTGAGTACTGGGATTACAGGGGTGTGCCACCACGCCCGGCGTATTTTTAATAGAAGTGTGTACATATCTTTGTCTACTATAGTATTACCATCCTACTTTGTTTTTTTTATCATACTTCTTGGGGTTTTTTGAGATGGGGTCTTGCTATGTAGTTCAGGCTTGCCCTGAACTCACCTTGTAGCCCCAGATGGCCTCAGATACCTGGTGATACTCCTGCCTCGGCCTCCCAAAGGCTAGGATCACAAGCATGGGCCATGCTCAGTGCTGTGTCAAGTTTTTTTTTAATTAACTGAGGCTCAGCCTTAGAAAAAGCTGCAAGAATAATACAAAGAACTTCCATCTGCCCTTGCCCAGGTCCAGTAAGTTCTAAAGTTTTGTCACATTTGATGAGTACCGAACAGTAGTTTTGCAGATGTGCCCACATATTTTGTCATGGTGAGCAGTATCGTGAGTGAGGATGTGTCCTTTTTATTGTCATATCCAGAAGGCATTATATTCATTTGGATGAATTTTGGGAGGAAATAATAACTGACACGTCTTGAGATAAGCCTGTGTGTCAGACTGAAGGAGCCCACGTTCTCAGCCACCACACAGTGCTGCTGCCTGCCCAGGGTCACCCAGACCTGACAGACAGTCTTGCTCTTATCACGCTGACACTTTCCTATGCTTGTTTTGTCTTTTGTTACTGGTAGGAGTGACGTTTTTACCCTTGCCTTTTAGAAAGCGAGCCAGAGTCTCCGGTGACCATCACGGAGCCCTTCCGCACCCTCTCAGGACACACGTCCAAGATCACCTGTCTGGCATGGAGCCTGCATCACGACGGGATCCTGGTGTCTGCTTCCTACGATGGGACCGCCCAGGTACTGTGTGTGTCCCTGTGCCCTGACCCTGCGGCTCCTCTGCCGCACACTCTTAGGCTGTCCTTGTCCCCGCAACTATACACATGCTGGTTTTGCCACTGTAATCTATAGAAAGTCATTACCTGAGCTGTAGAAGGCATTTTAGTTTTATCGGGGCCTTTACCTGGCTGGGTTTGGATTTTTTACTTAAGCAAAAGGGAAAGTATTACCCAGAACCAGTTAAAATCTAACATTTTCACAGGATTCTTTCTGACTTAATATCATGGTAGAATAAATTGTGAAAAGTTCTCTCTCTTCTTCGAACACAGATACAGTTTTTAATAACAAATTGATAACTCAACAATCTCCAGATTCTAAAAAATCAAGATGAAATGCCAAAAGTCAAGATAAAATGTGAAAGCTGGGGATTTAGCTCATTGGTTCCGCCACCTGCCTCACAAGTGCAAGATCCTGAGTTTAATCCCTGGTACCAAAAAAAAAAAAACAATTCAGAGTGTGAAGTAGGATTTTGGAGGTTAGAGCCAGACAGGCCTGAGCAGCCAAGGAACTAAGTACCTGTTCCCTGACCCTGTGACAGGCGTCTCAGTGTTCTTAGAGGAGCCATGAAAGAAAGCTACCTTCTGTGAAATAGACCCCAGAGTACATCACAAAATAGCAAAGAAAGTAATCATTTGGCGGGGGACTTTGGACACAAAAGAATTAATGACCTATTTGAAATTACAACTGAATTAGCGATGGGCTATTTCTTCATTGTACCAGAGACCCCAGGCCAAACACTAACACAGTCCTGGTTTAGGACAGTGCAGTCCAGAGGCATTAGTAGAAGCTCACTGCAAACCATCACATAGGAGTGAAAGACTGTGTGTCTCAGGCACCTGCCCTCCCATAGAAAAGACTATTGTCTGAAACTGATTTTTTGTTTTTAAGTCAGGGTCTCGCTGTGTAGTTAGTTCATGCTGGTCTTGCACTCACTCAGTAGCCCAGGCTGGCTGCAGTCCTCCCACCTTGGCCTCCCAAGTGCTGGGATAATAGGTGTGCACCACACCTGGCCCCCAAAACTGAACTCTGGAAAGTTCACATGAGGAAATAAGAACCTGTTCATTTTTTTCAGATGAGCAATTTATACTCCCCACCTCCAAACAATATAAAACCAGAAATTGTCTGTTCTACTGTGCGGTTTTGGTTTCAGGTATGGGATACCCTCCGTGAGCAGCCTCTGCACAATTTCCGCGGACACCGTGGCCGGCTGCTTTGTGTGGTGTGGTCCCCGCTGGAACCAGACTGCATCTACTCGGGAGCAGATGACTTCTGCGTGTACAGATGGCTGCCTGCCACCCAGGACCACTCCCGGCCTCCTCAAGGTCAGTCAGAACGGGAAGCCCAGAGCTGGGCGCCTGACTCCCCTCCTCCTCCACTGCCAGGCAGCTCAGGGCCAGGCAAGGACGACAGCCGTGCAGGGCTGCAGCTGCAGTGGGGCGGGGCCTCCCGGGGCTGGGAGACCACAGCGAAATGATACCAGGTCCACCTCGAACCCAGTCTGGGTTGCCAGATGCTACTCTTCACTAAAATATCCACTTCTTTGAGAAATGGAACAGTAGCTCATGCCGGAAAGGAAGGGCTGCTCAGTCTAGGAGATGCATCCAGCGGACCCAGAAGCCCCTTGCAGACGTTATTACTGACCCAAGATAGGGTGATGTGAACTCGAAAAATAAGTTGGAAGAGAAATCTGTTTCTGACTACAAGAGATTAACTGGCCCCAGGCTTGCCCACCTGCCATAAACAACAAAAGAATTAGACTGTATTAAAAATCAGAAATCAGACCCACAAGGAACGAAAGCATATGTCCATATAAAGACTTGCAAAGGGCCGGGGATTTAGCTCAGTGGTGCCGCTGCCTGCCTCGCAAGTGCAAGGTCCCCAGTTCAATCCCCAGTACAAAAAAAGAAAAAAGAAAGAAAAGACTTATAAAGGAATGCTCATAGCAACTTTATCTGTGGTCAGCAAAAGTCGGAGACAACTCAAGTGCTCCTCAGCAGACAAATAAATGTCTGAACTGTAACCCTCTACAGGGAATTCTATCCAGCAGTGACAGAGTAACAAGCTGCGTGGATGTATCTCAGTGGTTTGGAGCATATGCTTAGCATGCTAAGGCCCAGTGCCCAAAAAGAAAAGAAAGAGGGACTTCTGATAAAGATGGCAAAATCAGTGAATCTGAAAAAACATGCAGAGCAAGAGAACCTACATGCAAAGGACTGCATACTGTATGGTTCCGTTCATGAGAAATCTAGAACAGGCAAACTAAACTATAGTACCAAATATCAGATACAGAAATCCCCTGAGGTCCCTAGGGCTCACAGAGGAGAGAGTACAGCTTACTGCAGCGGTCTGAGGGAACTTTTTAGTGAAGGAAATACCTTATATCTTGTTTTTGATGGGGATGACGATAAGTTACCCAATTGTATGGATCTGTCAAAATCATACCTAAATAATGATTTAAAAAGAAGCACAAAGCCAGGCATGGTGGTGCACGCCTGTAATCCCAGCACTCAGGAGGCTGAGGCAGGAGGATCGCTGTGACTTTGAGATCAGCCTGGGCTACATAGTGAGTTCCAGGTCAGTCTCAACTACATAGTGAGACCCTGTCTCAAAATACCAAAAATAAAATAAAATAAAATAAAAATAAAAATAAAAAGAAGCAAAAGATAAAACCTGTAGCACTAAAACATGTAAGTAACAGTAATAGATTACCTAAAACAAATCTGTGAGGCTGTAATAATACAAATAAATGCCTAAACAAATGGAAGTGTGATTCTTCCTTATAGTTGGAGGCCAGCTAATGAATGTAGAGTTCCTAATCCTGCACACAGGAATGCCTTTCCCCCCGGAGAGTAGTATGCAGTCCTCCCACAGGAAATAGCACTGTCTGATACTCAACTCCTAAACAGAGGAAATACTTCTTCACAGGTAACCTTCTTAATCAGTGCGGCAAATAAAAATTATGTGCTCCTCAAAGGTTGTGCTGAGATAAACACAGCATTGCTTTTAGGTAATTCTTCCAGCTGAAAACGCACAAACTAGCCAGGTGTGATGGCAGATACCTGTAAGTCCAGCACTTGGGAGGCTGAGGCAGGAGGACTGCCCTGAATTCAAGGCTAGTGTGGGCTAGTGAGTTCACGTCTGGCCTGAACTACATAACAAGACCATGTCCCCCCAAAAAAGAAAAAGTACAAACTAATTCTAAGGAAAAACATCAAGCAGGCTCAAACTGAAGTAAAACTTCACAAAATTAACTCACCTGTAAGCTTGAAGTTTCAATTCATAAAGTCAGAGGGAAATCGGGATAACTGTACCAGGCAAAAGGGAAGCAGAGAGGCGTAACCTCCAGATAGAGCTTGCGGTCTTGGACGATTCCTGTGCGCAGGTTGTGGAACCTGATAGGAGTTTGTGGAGTGGACAGCAGCCAGGGATCTGTAAATTTCCCTGCTTTGTTGCTGGTGCTGTAGGGATGCTAGAGACCATCCTTGTTTGTGAGGTGCACACTAACATGTCCAGGGGTCCAGGAGTGACTGGACATCATATTTGAGTTAGCGAAATCCCTAAATGGTTTGTTCACCATTGTAATAACAAACTGAAGGTGTAGAGGGAGAGAGGGGAGTGGTAGAGCAGGCCCGGAATCCCAGTGCCCCGTGAGGCTGACTTGGACGCCAGCATGGGCAGTGTAGTGACTTGGTGAGACCCCAGTTTAAAAGAGAGAGGACAGTGGGTGTGGGTCAGAGCCAAGGTCCTAGGTTCAATCCCCAGTACTACCAAAGGGAAAAAAGTGTGTGTGTGTGTGTGTGTGTGTGTGTGTGTGTAGGAGGGAAAGATTAAAAAGGCTGTCAAAAGAAGTCATACAGTGGGGTTTAGGACATTACCACCTGGGGTACTTTTAACCAGGAGTCTGTGTTTCAGTCTGTCCTTTTTTTGTGATTTTTGTAGGCAAAAAAAGTATTGAATTAGAGAAAAAACGGCTCTCTCAACCTAAGCCAAAGCCCAAAAAGAAGAAAAAGCCCACCTCGCAAATGCCTATAAAGCAAGAGTCGTT
The DNA here is from genome assembly GCF_012274545.1 of Fukomys damarensis. Lineage (NCBI taxonomy): Eukaryota > Metazoa > Chordata > Mammalia > Rodentia > Bathyergidae > Fukomys > Fukomys damarensis. The sequence goes on along the minus strand of NW_022900921.1, from coordinate 8,598,351 downwards.
TGAGGGGCATGAAGAAGACAGCACAAAGGAGAACACAGGGCCTGTGGAGAATGGGCTGTCAGATCAGGAGGGCGAGGAGGAGGGGCCTCCAGCCCTCACCCCCACGGGTACGTGAGCCACCCTCTGTCACCCCAGAACTGAGCGAGGCCCTTGCTTAGTTTAAAACCTGTCTGTGACCTGCTTAATTCCCCAGCACCTCAGTGTAGGTGTGTACTGTCAATGCCTTTGGAAACTGTAATTTTCTTTAAAGCTTTATTTAAACCTCTATATATCTTTGGAGCATTAGAGATAGTGGATGATGGGGATGAAATAGTCAAGTTCTGTTGAGAAAATTTAGTCAACTGGACTGTAAGACCTTGGGAAAAAGTGAAGCTGGGGTAGTCTGCATAGCATTTACATAGAGAAAGTTTTAGTGACAGGATATCGTCAGCCATGTCTGTTGAAAGAAACCACTGTCCCTTACAAATGCCTGACCTCAGATGGGCGTGCTGGTGCATGCCTGTAATCCTAGCACTCAGGAGACTGAGACAGAAGGATCACTGAGTTCAAGGCCAGCCTGAACTATGTAGACCCTGTCTCAAAAAAAACCACACAAATAAAATAAATGTTCACTGTATATTGTGATCAACCCTTGTAAATAACAGTATAAATAGAAGCCATTATTCATGTTTGATTCTGAAGTAAGATTGATATGACAATTAACATAGCCAAAATACATGACAAGGTGGCACCCCCAACCCTCTCTCTCCCAAAAGAGGCTTTGGACCCATAGTTTTGGTAAAAAAAAAAAAAAAGGAGCTTTACCACACCTCATTCTACCTTCAGGTAGTCAACATACCTGTATGTCACAAAACAGCTGCACAGAATGTCCTTTACCCCTGTAGACCAGCAGCTTGTTTAAAAGAAAAAAAAAAGTTTGTGTGCTTCAGACTGTGGCTCTGTACCGCATACATTTAATATTCTCTTTTAGTAAAGTTACTCTGTGTTTGGATTAATAAGCAGTGGCACATGATGACTAACATGTACAAAGAACCTTGTCACCTGAGCAGAGTCTGAGGCCTCCTAGGCCTGTGGCATAGAGCTGGAGGAAGCTAGAAGCTTACTGTGCCTTAGTCATAGTTCTAAACACCCTACTGAAAGATCCCTGCAGCACAGCCGCTGGTGAGGCTGGAGGGGACGCCACTCATGCCTCCTTTCCATGGGATGGGGGGGTGGGCTGGGGATGGAGCTCGGTGCTGGCACCTGCCTCAGAATCGCAATGTCCCAAGTTTGATCCCTGGTACCAAAAAATAAATAAATAACATATCGGTGGTAACAGAAAAATTGCCTTCTTATGTCAGGTAAAACTGTTAATTTTTAAAAGAAGTAGGATTCTGCATTGACTGTATCCTTTTCTTCTTCCCTCATGATGTAGTTCCTAGAGAACCAGTTATGTGCACTCCAACTTCATCAAGCTGTGAAAAGTCAGACGTTACTGTTAATAATAAAATTGCTGTACTAAAAAAGGAGCCACCTAAAGAGAAGCCAGGTCAGCACCTAATGATTACAATATTTTGTTAAGCCATACTAAAACACTACATGCAACCGCGAGCTTTGACAGTGTCCTGGTATTTTAAATATGTGTGGGTGTTCTGATGATGTTCAGTTTGGGGTCCTGCCTTTGAGTTTTATTTAGCACCTGCAGTTCTTGCAGTTATTACTGCAGACTTTTGGCCGGGTGTGTGTGTGTTCGTGTGTGGGTGTGTGTGTGGGTGTGGGTGTGTGTGGGTGTGCACGTGCGCGCGGTGGCAGGGTGCAGGCCTCCTCCCCGGGAGCAGCCCCATGTGGTGACAGTCACAGCATCCTTCCGTTTGTTTCTGACCTGCTGCTCTTCAGATGAACTCAGGTCTCGTCACATTTCAGAAGCCTTAATGAAGCGGAGAAAAGTGCGCTCCATGCTCCCTCTGAGTACCAGCCTGGACCACAGGTCCAAGGAGGAGCTTCATCACGACTGCCTGGTGCTGGCGACGGCGAAGCACTCCAAAGGTACAGAGTGCCTCACAGCCTTCCACACTCCAGGGACTGGCATTCAGGGCTCGCTTATTTGTTCACACGTGAGCGGCCGCCTAAGCTTAGCGTCTGTATTTCTGTGTTCTTTTCCGACCTTTGCTCCCCAGCTTCACCCCTGCACCCCACTCTGACCGGTGGCACTGCGCAGGGCCCCTGCAATGCAGGCTCTGCCTGTACCTTTCCAAGCTGCCAGTGGCCGCGTGGATGGTAGACTTGGTACCCTGGCCTGAATAGCTCAGTCTTCATCAACTCTCTGCTGCTGTCCCCTAATGAACAGTATTTTTAGATAGAAATAATGTTTTTTCCTGACTGTAAATATGCCCATAATGTAATAGCTCCTTAAGGCAATTTTTGTTTACAGAGGGTTTTTTATGTTTTTCAAAGCTGTTGTTTAATGCCCGCTATTTTGGTATGTGGGTGACTTTATTTTTTAATGTTGACTTCGTTGTGTGAAAAGCATGCATTTGATCAGATGAAATTCAAACAATATAAAAGAAAGTACACTCAGGCTGAGGCAGGAGGATCAAGGTCAGCCTGGACTACATAGCAAGACCTGGTCTCAAAAAGGAAAAAAAGAAAAAAATCTCCTTTCCAAGCCTAACACCCATCCTCCACTTCTCTCTAGAGGGCACACTAGTGTATCTTAGTTCTTACCACACATATTTTCTGCCGTGTGTGTGTGTGTTTGTGTGTGTGTGTTTGTGTGTGTGTGTGTGTGTTCTTTCTGGAGCTTTACCATGGCTTCCAGTAACTATGACTATAACTACTGTTATAGTTTCACTTTATTTCCATATTGAAATTAATTGACTTTCTAGGAATATGTAAATTAAAACAACACTGAGATTCCATCTTACTCCAGGAAGAATGGCTGTCATCAAAAATCAAAGAACCTGCCTAAAAAAAAAAAAAAATCAAAGAACTAAGTGCTGATGAGGCTGCAGGGGAAAAGGAACCCTTCTCTCTTTCAGGCGGGAATGTAAACCAGTACAACCACTATGGAAGGCAGTACACAGATTCCTCAAAAGCTAAAACTAGAAATCCCATTCTACCCAGCTGTTCCTTTCCAGGCATCTTCCCAAAAGAGTTAAAGACAGCATTTTACAGTGATCTGTGCATACCCATGTTTACAGCAGCGCATTCATCTCAGCTAAATCTTGGAAGTGCCCAAATGTCCATCAGCAGAATGGAGAAAGGAAATGTGAGATTTATATACTGTAGAGTACTACTGTGCCGTAAAGAAGGAAATCTTGAGTCATTTGATGCACCTTGAGACCATAATGTAAAGGGAATTAAATAAGACACGCAGCTTGAATATGGCATGGTTTCTCTTACATGAGAAACCCAAAATATAAATAAAGAACAAATTGTAAGATAGAGGAAACAGGAAGGTAGATCTTCTGCATAAGGGAAGGTGACTAAGCTATGGAAGGAAGGCAGGAGGGAGAAGGGAACAGTAGAAAAAGAATGAAGATGTGGTACTCGCATGATAAATGCAGTCGTTATGTATTGCAGATATGTACTAATAAGTTTTTAAAAACAAAATTGACTTCTAAAACCAGAGAGTAAATACTGAATCCCTTTTCTGGTGGGTCCCCCTGAATGCTACAAACCTTCTTTTCTCTTTTGTTAATCTGCAGCATTTAAACACATGTTGGCATTTAGATTCACTTTTTTTTTTTTTTTTAATAGCAAAAAGACAATTTTAATGCTGCCATAGAAAAAAGGGTTATATGAAGAGTCACATAAGGGTGTTTCATTGTTAGGTTCACTTTTAATGTTTCTTCCCCAAATCTTTCTATAGTCTTTAGCCAAACTGCAGTCTAGTGTCTGTGGATTTTTCCTCAGCTGAGCTTAGAAAATGCATACAGACTCTGGGGCCTTTGTAAGCAGCAGCGGTCTCTGCCAAGGCAAACAGGGACATGCAGCTGATGTTCAGTATGTGAAGTGGCTGTTGGCGATATATTCAGAAGTTACTGAACAAGAAAACAGTCCCTTGGGCCAGGGATTTAGCTCAGTGGTTCCGCCGCCTGCCTTGCAAGTGTAAGGTCCCAAGTTCAATCCCCAGTACCAAAAAAAAAACAGTCACCTATGTAGCACCGTCACCTGATTTTTGTTTTGTTTTGTGTCATTTTAAACTAACAGAGTTAAATGAGGATGTGTCTGCGGATCTCGAAGAAAGATTTCACCTGGGGCTTTTCTCGGACAGGGACACCCTGTACAGAATGATCGAAACTGAAGGTGAGGCAGACTGTGCACCTCGTCCGTGCCACCACGGTCACTTTCACGTGTACAAGGTGTGGCCTGACCCCACGTTCGTATCCACTCTCGCGCTGTCACGGGACCCCAGACGCACACCGTGCACTCTGACTGGGTGTGAGTAGAGCTGGTAGGGCCCCTCAGAGCCACCCAAGGTGACGCGCCCATCAGTGACTGCGGCCCTTTCTAGCAGCCCGTGAGGGCAGATCCTTCTGAAAGTTCTTTTAAATGTTCTTTCTCTTCCACACAGGTAAAGGTCATCTGGAAAACGGTCACCCAGAGTTGTTCCACCAGCTCATGCTTTGGAAAGGGGATCTACAGGGCGTTCTCCAGACTGCAGCAGAAAGAGGGGAGCTGACAGACAGCCTCGTGGCCATGGCTCCAGTGGGTATGTTCATTTCAACAAAAGCACCGTCACCTGCAGGACACGTCCACTAAAGATGGTCAGAACGCGGCTGGCCTGAGCCTGAAACCACTCAGACTTGGTTAGACAGGAAGTAAACTGTGTGCAGCAGCAGGCCAATGATGCATCAACCCAAACCAGACAGAAAGGCAGGACCCTGGCACACTGAAAGCATAATTAGTGGTGTATCGGTCCACTCTGTTGCTATAACAGATTACCCAAAGTTGGGTGTTCCCTAAAAGGGGTTTTATTCAGCTCACAGTTGCAAAGGTTCCCGTGCATAGTGCTGTCTCAAAGCCAGAGACCAGGGAGGGGCCAGACTTGCTCCCTCTTCACTCGGGGACTGAACCCGGGACCTCTAGCATGTTACGTACATGCTGTACTACTGAGCTACAGGCCCAGCCCACAGCCTCTTCTTCTGATAACACCAGTCTTGTAGGAACTAGTCCATTTTCCAAGAGCAACATGAACCCTTCCCAAGTGTGGCATCCCCCCGACCAAATTACTGCCCCAGACCCACTTCTGAGGTCCCAACGTCTCTTACTGCCACACAGGAGGCTGAGCCTCCAGCACAGGAACTCTAAGTGACAAACTACATCAGACATGGCAGGTGCAGAGTCCTTCTCTGCTCAGTTTTAAATGCATATGACCCTTGGCTCACCAGTTGTAACTAAGAATTTATCTGACTGTACTCAGCCACACAGAGGGACAGATATGCACAGATTTACATGGAAGCTTCATTTGCAATAGCAAAAGATTGCATCTGTCCATCCATGAGACTGCTTTAATCACGTGTGCCCAGAGGACAGGAAGAAGGAGCTCCGCACATCCACACACAGATGGAAGCCAGTAAAGAAAAGCGAAGAGTCGGCAGAACGCACTGCCCTGACTCATTACTGTGGTCGCACAGCCAGACTGTTCAGGAAGGGTTCGGAAGACACTGGTAGTGACAGCTGCCCAGCAGGGAAGGAAACTGGGTTAGGTTAATCCAGGGACTCTGGGAATGTGCTGTTGTAAACTCAAATGTGCCTGCTTCCCTTCCCCCAAACCTGTCAGGTTTTCCGAACCCCACGACCTTTCATTTTTCCAGCTGGGTACCGCGTGTGGCTGTGGGCCGTGGAAGCCTTTGCCAAGCAGCTGTGTTTCCAGGATCAGTATGTCAAGGCCGCCTCTCATCTGCTTTCCATCCATAAAGTGTATGAAGCTGTGGAGCTGCTGAGGTCAAACCATTTCTACAGGTCTGTGTGGCCAAGTGTCAAGCCCTGGTTGGACTTAAGGTCTAGTAATCTCGGTTTCATATTGTTAAAGACAGAGAGACACAGGAGACCGCACAAAACGAATGAGTGGCTTATTCTGGGGTGGCTCCCTTCTTAAGCCCCCCCACAGCTATGAAAGTGTCTTACCAGCCACCCCAAAAGCTCTCCACATACCCGTTGTCTTTTAACAAAAACGTAACATTGCAAATTTAGTTGGAACGCTTTTCCCCTATTCTGCCCTCATCCCTTCTACTGTCTTAAGGTTCGTACGAGTCTTTCCTGTGTACAACTACTTATTTCACTACAATACATATACAAGACCAAATGAAGAAAAAAATAGTTCTTACAGATAGCAAGCAGTTGGGTCACTTTTTATCCAGCCTGATAACCTGCCATCTAATAGGAATGTTTAGACTGTTTATGTTTAATATCAATATTGATGTAGTTGGTTTATCTCCAGGACTGACTTATTAGCTGCGTCCTTTATTTTCTAACAGCTGCTGTAGCACTTACAACGAGCACCTCTTATTTATCAGTTAACTTTCAAATAAAATTGTACCACTTCCGGTATATGTTACACTTCTTTCCTCTTCCCACCTTTGCTGCTGCTGTCATTCTAACATATTACACTGGTTAGAACCCCACATTACACTATTAGTATCACTGCTTTAAGCAGTTGAGTTTTTTTAATTTTTAATGATTTTTAAGAATCTTTAAAAATTTATCTACGTGCTTATTATTTCTGGCACTTTTCTGTCTTTTAGCAGGTCCCAGCTTCCAGTCACTATCAGTTCCTTCAACTTAAAGAACAGTAGCATACTCTGCTGGTGACAGAGTCCCTCAAATTTGTGTATAAAAAAGTCTAGGGGCCAGGATGTAGCTCACAATGGCACCACAGCTGCCTGGCAAGTGCAAGATCCTGTTTAATTCTCAGTACTGGAAAATAAAAAAGTCTACAATTTTGCCTTCATTTAAAGGATTCTTGCCAGGCATGGTGGTGCACACCTCTAATCCCAGCATGGGAGCTGAGGCAGGAGGATCGCTGCATGTTCAAGACCAGCCTGGGCTACACAGTGAGTTCCAGAGCAATCTGAACTACATAGTGAGACCCTGTGTCAGAAAACCAAAAACAATTAAAAATAAAGGATTCTTTCCTGGGTATAGAATTCTTGATTAGAATTTCTGTCTTTTAGTACTTCAAAGATACTGTTTTCTCTTGGTTTGCATATTTTGTTTGGTTTTATTTGTTTTTGCAACAAGGTCTCACTATGTAGTTTAAACTGGCCTTGAACTCACTGTGGAGCCCAAGCTGGCTTCAAACTTGGTGATCCTCCTGCCTCAGCCTCCCAAGTGCTGAGATTACAGGCATGTACCACCGTGCCCAGCTGCACTGTTTTTTATTTAAACACTACATTTATTTTTCTCTTCGTTATATAGGGACTGTATTTCTCTTCCTTATTGTTAGGACTTTATCACTAATTTTTGGCAGTTTGATACGATGGTCTATGGTGAGATTTTTGTTTTGTCTGTCTGTTTATCTTGTTTGGGTTTTCTTGTCTTCCTAGAGTGTTGAACTTGGTTTTGTTGAGTGGTAAAGTTATTGGAGCAGCATCTTGATCTTTTCATGACTTTTTGTGGGGAGTGGTACTGGGGAGTGAAGCAGGGCTTCATGCTTCCACTGCTGATAAACTACACCTCCAGCCCTTTTAAATTTTTATTGGAGATAGAGTATTACTCAGTTATCTAGGCTGACCTGAAACTTGTAATCCTTCTGCCTCAGCCTCCTGAGTAGGATCACAGGCACTTGCCACTTCATGACTTATTTTTAAGCTTTGTTAGGACAGGTTAGAGCAATTCATGTTGTAGAATTCATTTGACTCCCAGGCTTCTGATGTCTTGAATGCCTTGGGTGCTCAAATGAGAACTCGGATGTCTCCAAGCCCAGTGATCTCAGAACTGTTCGGTTTAAAGTTTCCTCACTGTTCTTTGTTCAGTCTTAAGGAGTTTCCTCACATCCTTGGCTTGGTATTCAGCCAGACTCAGCAGGATCCCCATCAGAGCTCTGGCAATCTTTTCTGGCAGCTTCTTCCTTTCTAGAATCCTGCCCTTCATTTCTGGTTGTTCAGTCTCTCCTCCACTACAGCTCTGGAGGGTCTGCTCAGGAAAGTTCCTTTAGACAGAAAGCTGGTGTCCTCTACCAGAGAAGCCTCCCAGACTGGCTCACTCTCTCCTCACCTCTAGAGAAGCTATCGCAGTTGCCAAGGCCCGGCTGCGCCCCGAGGACCCAGTGCTGAAGGAGCTGTACCTCAGCTGGGGAACCGTCCTGGAGAGAGATGGCCATTACGCTGCGGCAGCTAAATGGTAAGGCCGTGGGGGACGCAGCAGCCACATGTAGGAGGGGCTCTCTGGGGAAAGCAGGGTGAGAATGAAAGTGCAGAGGTGGACTTTAAGGTAAAGTGAGTAGAAAAATTTAAAAAGTACGTGTGTTAAAGCCAGCTTCATAGGCTTAATCATGGTCTGCCGTCTTGATGTTTATGTGAATCACAGGCTCAACAGGAGACTCAGAAGTTACTCCTTTTCCTGGTGGTGTTAACAGGATCAGAGGAGATGAGAGCAACTGAGTCCTCTGCTCCAGTGCAGTCAGGAGCGCCCGGGCTTTCTGTCCTCAACTGTGCACCATGGTCTTGCTTGCTGTGCTGCCTGTCCATGACGGGAACAGACAGGCACCTGTAGCGGGAAGAAGTGGTTCTCCGCTGCTTCCCCACTGTCCTGTGGATGGACCACAAAAGCATTAGGAAAGAAGCCAGGGCTGCTACTGTGAGAGTCCGCTATGTGAAACAGGCAAATCTGGAGAGTAAAGATAGCTGTTTCTTGGGGCTGGTGGTGACAGTGGACATATAGGGGCAGGGAGGGGACTTAGTTGGTAAATTTATCATACAGTATTTGAATATAGTGAATTTTGTAACGTGTAAAACACACCTCAGGAAAGCTTGTCTTTTGGGTTGTTTTTTGAGCCAGGGTGTCGCTAACTCACTATGTAGCACAGGCTGGCCTTGAACTCACAACAATCAGTTGCTGGCATTACAGTTGTCCGCCACCATGCCTGGCAATAAAGCATTTTTTTTTTTTTTTTTTTTTTACTTTTTAAAAAGAAGAGGTTCTGCACTCTGGGAACAGTGCATCTGTTCATGGTGCTGTATTTGGCTTTTTGTTTATATTGCAGCTATTTAGGGGCCACTTCTCCTTATGATGCAGCCAAAGTCTTGGCCAAAAAGGGGGATGCAGCGTCACTCAGAACAGCAGCAGAGTTAGCTTCAATCGCAGGAGAGAACAAGTTGGCTGCTTCTCTGGCTCTCAGATGTGCCCAGGAGCTGCTTCTCACCAAGAACTGGGTGGCAACCCAGGAAGCCTTGCAGCTGCATGAAAGTCTCCAGGTCAGCCTGTTACTTCATCTCCCTGTTACTTCAGAAGGGAAGGGTTCCTGGGTCCTTTCTAGACAGAACCAAGGGGACGGCCAGTGAGAGAGCACGGCCACTCCCATCGTCCCGTCACTTGTTGGTCTGTGCCAAACCGCTGTAGTTGGCCTTCAGTCTGCCTAGAATGGGCACTGTAGCCTAATCTGCTAAACTGAGTACCCGGGGTGGGGATACAGCTCAGTGGGAGAATGCTTGTGTAGCTTGCACAAAACCATGGTGCTATCCCCAGCACTACACAGAAAATGATGATGATGATGATGATGATGATGATGATGATGATGATGATGATGATGATGATGATGGCTTCCTTTTTAGCACATCAGAAATCACTGGCAGGCACTCTTTCCAGTTTGCAAAGCAAAGACATTGGGTCCATTTTAGATGACTCTGCTTGTCAGATACTTAATGTGAGCTTAGTGACTGGCCTAAAAACAATCCCTAGCTGCATATTCAGAGCTCAGAGAAGATGCTAGGCAGAGAGCAGCTCTCTGGAAACAGTTTGTTTCTTTTTTTTTTCTTCTGGTACTGGGAAGCAAACTCAGAACCTTGCACTTGCTAGGCAGGCACAGTATACCACTGAGCTACACCCCCGGCCCTGGAAACAGTATATTTTAAAATGGAGGGCTGGGCATATAGCTCAGTGGTTCCCGCACCTGCCTTGCAAGCTCAAGGACCCGAGTTCAGTCCCTGGTACAAAAAAAAAAAAAAGTGAAATGGAGGCAAAATAGTACATCCTGGAAGTCAGTACTATTGGCTATATGCTTTTATTTTATTTTTTCAGACGGGGTCTTGCCATGTAGTGCAGGCAAGTCTTAAACTCCGTATGTAGCCGAAGGGGCCTGGAACTGGGGGCGACCTCCTCCCTTAGCCTTTCAAGGATTACAGGCGTGCACCACCACACCGGCCCTGGGTATATTCATAAAACAACTGAATCTGGAGGAAAAGTCTTCCAGAGATTATTTGGCATTCATTTTTATCTCTGAAGCAGGACCCTTAGCAAAAATAAAAACCTATTAAGTGTTTTTTAAACATTCTGGTAGGAGCTATTTTGACTGAATGGCACAGACCCTTGCAAGCTTAACTGAGAAAATACTGTAGGGCTGCACACAGAATCTTGTAACAACTGAAACCCCAGCAAAAATAAATTTTCCAGAGCTTTTCTCTAGCTTTGGTTCTCCAGCTAATTTCCCCCTACACCTACTTGAGGCACGCCCCTTAGGCCTGCCCAGCTCTCAAAGCACAAAGCTGTCTGCTCCAGCCCCTCAGTCTTTACTTCTGTATCCCTCACCCTGAAGCTGGCAAGGAAAATGAATGTGATAAGCCAGCCCATCTTTTCTCAAACTGGCCATTAGTCTTAGGTAGCTTGTCCATATATGGCTTACGTTACAGTGAGTGGGGCTGTAGTTGCGCGTTCCACGCTGGGCCAGACACAGTGGTACACATTTATCATCCTAGCAGTCTGGGAGGCTGAGGCAGGAGGATCACAAGTTTTAAGTCCTGGCTGGGCAACTTGGCAAGGTACTGTCTTATAATTTTAAAAAAATACCAAAGGGCTGGGGATACAGCTCAGTGCAAAGACCCTGCAGGTTCACTTCCCCAGTACTGCTTAATGAATGAATAATAAGTATAAATTTCTTTTTTAATTTTTGAAGTTTCTTGGGCTCCAAGGGATTCTGAGATGTAATTCCCCCAAAAGGCACCTAAAAGAGAAGTCAGATCCTGCCTCTCCTTCCTGACACAGGACTTAGATTGGGCAGCAGCTCATGGTGGGGGGCTTGGTTGCTTCCGGTGCAAAGAGGCACTTGGAAGAACCAGGAAAGCTCTTCGTGATATAACACTTCTCCTCCTTGTCGGGCCCCAGGATCAGAGACTGGTGTTTTGCCTTCTTGAGCTCCTGTGCTGGCAGCTGGAGGCAAGGCAGCTTCCAGAAGCCAGAAGCTCCTCCTCCTCCTACCACTCCTGGGCCACGGACACCAAAGGGCCCTTCCTGCAGCGAGTGACGTCGGCGTGGACAAGCATCTTCGGCCTGGATGGCCCAGCACAGTGCCAGGCCGCCCTACAGAGACTCCAGGACATAAAGTACCCATCCGCTACAAGCAACACTCCCTACAGACAGGTATCCATCTCACCAGCCTCCCACCTCCTGCTTGTAAGGAAGGAGTAAGCCCGGGAATACAGTTACCTTTCAGAAAAGACTAAGGCAGGCCCACGAGCCCTGGAAAGACCCTTCAGATGAAAGTGCTTGGGCTTTGAGCTTAGATCAGTAGTCTATTTTTTCAAAAAGGGGGCCTGAAAAAAAATATAAAGAAACGTGGACCAGGGCTTCAGCTCAGTGGCACAGCGCATGCCTGGCAAATGTAAGGTCCTGAGCTCAACCTCCAGTGCCCCCTCCCAAAAAAAACCAAACAGATTAAGTATCCGTAACCAGAATTAGCACAGGTTCACACTTTTCCTTAACTCTTTTTGCTTCCTAGGGTTTTATTTTATATTTTCACTTGGGATTTTTTGTTTGGTTAAGAAAAAAATGCAGTGAAGCTGAAGTCCCTTCCCTAGCTCACTAAAGCTAGATCTTACTTTTCACTGTATAATTTTGTGTTATTTTGCAGCTTATTCCGGTAGCTTTTGTTTGTAAAATTACCCATTTGGTGCAAAGAGATTAAGCTGATTTATTTTAGCTACCATAACCATCTTGTGACTGTTCCTCAGTTTATCTACTTTTTATTGTTGGTTCAAGAGATTGAACTCAGGACCTTGCACTTGTGAGGCAGGTGGTGGCACCAATGAGCTAAATCCCCAGTCCTACTTTTTATTTTTAAAATGAAGACACACTGTTATGTCTTTGAAGAATAAGACTTCCTCGAATGGTATACACCTTCAAAAACAGTCTGACCATTTCTTAAAAGGTTAAACATACTTAGGGCCTGCCTATGAGCTGGCAACCCCACTGCCTAGATATTTCATCACTATAAAGAAATCAGGTGTCCACACAAAGACTTGCATCCAAACGTTTGTCACAGCTTTTTCCACAATAGCCAAAAACTAGACACCACCAGAATGTCCATCGTATGGTTACTGGCATCGTATGGTACACCCATAAAATCAAATGCACTATTGAACAATAAAAAAGAACAGATTTCTAGTACACAGATGTCAGTGAATCACAGAAACATGCTAAGGATAAGTGAAAGTACCAAAACACAAAGGACTGCGGTACTCTGTGGTTCCATTATACGAGTTCTGGGGAAACAGAAGCGATAAAAAGCAGGAGGTCAGTGGCTTTCAGGTAGGGGTGAAGTGACTGTCCACAAAGGAGTGCTGTTCACGGGGACAGGTTAGGTTGGCAGAAACGTCCTACATCCTGACTTTGGTGGTAGCTGCAGAACTGTGGATGTTTGCCTGAACTCATGAAACTGCACATCTGAATTTTGTTTTGTTTTGTTTTTCCTGGTACTGGGGATCAGACTTTGGTCCTTGCACTTTCGAAGCAGGCACCAGCACCACTGAGCTAAATCCCTGGCCCTGAAACTGCACATCTGAAACTGATTTGTTTTACCTGAACTCTCCTGGTGGTTTTGGTTTTCGTTTTTGTTTTTTGACACAGGGTCTTACTATGTAGTTGAGACTGACCTGAAACATCACTGTGTAGCCCAGGCTGGTCTTAAACTCTCAGCAATCCTCCTGCCTCAGCCTCCCAAGTACTGGGATTATAGGCGTGCGCCACCACACCCAGCTTTTCCTGGTGGTTTTGTTGTCTTGTAATTGTAGCTTTCAGTTCCAAAACTTTTTGTTTGAATCAAATGCAAACGCCATGGTATTCTCTCAGCCTGAACAGACCTAGGTAGGAAACACTGCCCCTCTGCTGCACCCCCAGGCAGGAGCAGGGGAAGCAGAGAAGGGTGGTGGAGACAGGCAGGCTCTGAGGAGTGGGAGCTGCGCACCTGTGTACCTGTCCCAGGGTGGCCACCAGGAGTGCGGAGTGAGGGCGCTGACCTGCAACACGCCCTCTCTAGCTCCTGCTGCACATTTGTCATGACCTGACCTTGGCAGTGCTGAGCCAACAGACAGCGTCCTGGGAAGAGGCAGTGAGAGCATTGCTTCAGGCTGTGCTCCGGAGCTACGACTCGGGGAACTTCACCATCATGCAGGAAGTGTACTCGGCTTTTCTCCCTGATGGTAAGTGACTTTGCCTCTGCCTGGGAATGAACAACACCAGATGGTGTGGCACCGGGAACAATGGGCCAGGTTGTGTCCTTACAGTAGGAAGTCTAAAGGCTTTTACTCCAGGCGCCTCACGCCTGTAATCCCAGCACTCAGGAGGCTGAGGCAGTAGGGTTGCCTCAAGTTCAGGGCCAGCCTGGGCTACATAGTGAGACCCTGCCTCAAACAAAAACAAAGAAGGACCCAGAATGACTGCCCTGTTTCCCTTTACCTGGCACTGCCTGCCTCATTACCTCCTACCCACTTCCCACGCACATGGTGTAAGATGGGGAGAGAGGTGATAATGCAGTCAAGTCACAAGCTAGTTAGAAAGGCACAGTAAAAACGTTTTACTTGACCTGCATAATTTGTCACTGCATCAAATCATCCTGGTTTTCAGAGGCACAATATGCTCGCACCTCAGTGTGGCTCTAGGAAAAAGGGAATACTTTTTTCTATCATCCTCTGAATGACTCCTAGCCCATAGCAATGTTAGTGCTGGACCGTTTCCTGGGGTGCCTCTGGGTGACAGGCACTGAAACGTGGCGGGAAGCCATGTTTCTGGCAGACCAAAGAAGTCTACAACCCAAACCTTTTCTTCTCCTAGGCTGTGACCACCTAAGTGACAAACTGGGTGACTGCCAGTCCTCGGCCACATCAGCTCTCAGGAGCTTGGAGGCCTTTTCCACATACGGGCGTCTGTATGAGATCTGGTGGTCTCTCTCCAGGCCTTGCCCTGAGCCCAGTGTCTCGGTCACGACTGAGCATGGGAAGACACTGTCCACTGTGCAGAGCCAGCGGGTGGACGGGGCCAGTGCTGAGGAGACTGGCTCTGAAGTCTGCCGGCCAGAGCCAGGCAGCCCTCCAGAGCTCAGCCTGAGACTGTCAGAGGAGAGTGCACGCGTGCTGAGCACTTGCCGGGCACTCTTCTCAGAGGAACACGCCAGCCTTCAGAACGCACGCAGAACTGTGGCTCAAGTCCAAGAGACTCTGGCGGAAATGATCCACCAGCACCAGAAGAGTCGGCTCTGTAAAGCTACAGCCAGTGGTCCCCATAACAACGAACCTGAACAGGAAACAGAACCACGCCTTGCCGGTCCTCAGAGCCAGTGGTATGTACAAGTCCCAGACAGAGTGCAAAGTACCCAGCTGGGTTCTCTGTTGTCGGGCCCAAAGAGGTGTGTGATGCTAATGACCAGCTCACCCGGCAGCGAAGTAATTTGATAATTAAGGCACAGATTGTGGGGTCAGATATAAATTCTCCTGTTGGCGTGGCAAAATTATTCTAGACAACTCTTAATATCTCTTAAGTTCTACTCTCCTTATCAGTTACATAAAGGTACCGACTCCTACCTTGGTGGCTTTGAGAACAAAAGGAAATCATTTCTAGTATTAATAGCACAGTAGAGCATACTGTTGTGTACTGAACAGATTCGCCAAATAATCAGTCCTATAAAATTTGGAGATGTATTATTGCATCATTAAAGAAAAACATTTTTTATTATTCTGTACTATTTCAAAAACATACAAAGAGTATGTAAAATGACACAGTGAGCTAAGAAATTTCGAAAGACTGAATGCTTTCACTTCCTGATGACTTCCCTTAGAAACAAAGTACAAGGGGAGGATAGGAGCCAATCACTGTGCAGCTGGATTGGTGTTATTCCAGCATGCTGTGCTGGGAGCTCTGCCGTGACTCATTACTGCTGATTATTATTCTGAGTGCCTTTTTATCTTGGTTATGTCCCCTGGTACAGGGCCTAGAAAATACTAGTATAATCAGTAAACTCACGGCTATTATTATTAATTTTAAAAACTTAAGACTAACACTGCTTGAAGGCCTTTTTTTCCTGTGGTACCAGGGATTGAACTCAGGACCTTGTACTTGCGAGGTAGGCAGCAGCAGCACTGAGCTAAATCCCCAGCTGTTCCTTATTTTAAATCTTCAAAAAATACTCCAGTTTGGGTCAGGGATTTAGTTCAGTGGTGCCATACCTGCCTCGCAAGCACAAGGACCTGAGTTTGATCCCTGGTAACAGAAAGAAAAAAAAAAACCTCCTATTTAAAAAGCATGATTTAGGGCTGGGGATTTAGCTCAGTAGTTCCGCTGCTTGCCTCACAAACACAAGGTCCCAAGTTTGATCCCCAGTACAAAAAATAAATAAATAAAAATAAAAAGCATGATTTAGAGATTTGAGTCACTTCTTTAGACAGCTTTAGTTTTACTTTCTGTAACAACAAAAAAAGTGCTAAAAGGTTCTCTAACCCATTGGCTGTTAGCCTTTAATCGCATTATGTCTGTGAGGAACTGAGATTCTGCACAGAAGTCTGCATCCACATCCCTAAGGATTGGGAACCTGGCTCAGTCTAACGGTTCCCTAGAGACCGAAGCCTTCACACTTGACTACAGTCAAATCCCCCAGAGGTCTGACATTTTCACTGGGGCTCTAGTCTGCAGGATTTGCAGAATGGTAAGGAACAAAACTGCATTTTGAAAGATTTATATCCCCTCACATTGCCTTCTCTTAATCTTTGTATTTATGATATAAAAGTTGCCCAGATACAACCAATTAATTCAAAAATGGCCAAATGGGCTTGAATAGACAGTTCTCCAAAAAGATACACAAATGGCCAGTTAGCACATGAAGCTACTCAGTGTCACTAACCATTAGGGAAATGCTATTCAAAACTACAGTAAGCCAGGTGTGGTGGAGCACGCCTGTAATCCTAGCACTGGGGAGGCTGAGGCAGAAGGATCGCTGTGAGTTCGAGACCACCCTGGGCTACATAGTGAGTTCCAGGTCAGTCTCAAATACATAGTGAGAACCTGTCTGAAAATCAAACAAACAAAAAACTACAGTAAAACACCACATCGTGCCCATTCTGATGATTTTATAAAAAGAGCCAGAAAGTAGCAGGTGTTAGTAAGAATGTGAAAAAAGTGGAAACTTTGTGCACCATTGGGAGGAATGTAAGGCACGCCGGCCACTGTGGCAAACAGGATGGCAGTCCCTTAGGAAAGTAAAGAATTATCATAAAATGCAAAGAGGTTTCACTTCTGGGCACAGAGTTTCAGAGATGCCTGCACAGCCATGTGCACGGCCGCTTGCTCACAACAGCTGACGAGGGAGACCAGCCGGTTACCCACCCACTGACGGGTAGATGAATCAGCAAACATGTTCTGTGCAAAGGTGGACAGTTACTCAGCCTTAAAAAGGGAGGATTCTGACAAGAAGCTGAACTGTGAGGACATGAAGCTGTGTGTTATGAGCTAGTGACAAAAAAAATATACTGCATGATTCCTCTTACAAGAAAAAAACTGTAACAGTGATTGCCAGAGGCAGAGAATGGAGAATTATTATTTAATGCATGTAGAACTGCAGTTTTCCAAGGTGAAGTGTTCTGGAAATGGATAAATATAGTTGTGTAACACTGAAAAAGTATTAGTACCCCTGAAATGTAAAGTCAAACATGGTTCAGATGGTGAATTTTACAAGTTTTTTATCACATGCCAGGTATGGCGGTGCACGCCTATAATCCCAACACACAGGAGGCTGAGGCAGGAAGACCACGATAGGGTCTAGGCCAGCCTGAACTGTATAGTGGGACCTTATCTCAGAAACGAAAATAGTATTTTATCACAACAAATACAACTGGGGAGCCAGGAGTGGTGGTGCATGCCTGTAATCCCAGTACTCGGGAGGCTGAGGCAGGAAGATCGCCATGAGTACAAGGCCAACCTAGGTTACATAGTGAGTTCAGGGCCAGCCTGAACTATAAATGGAGACCCTGCCTCCAAAAAAAATAAGTTAAATAAAATAAAAAAAAATACAGCCGTGGATTTTACTCAGTTGTTTTGCCATCTGCCTGACAAGCGTAAGGTCCCAAGTTCAATCCCTGATACCAAAAAAATAAAATGGGGGGGAGCAGGTTGCCCAAGGAAAGATATGTGACTTGTACTTTTTATTATTAGTAATAGTAAAGAAGAAGAAAATGAGCCGGTTTCTCTGCCTGAATTAACCAGAAGGCTTACAGAGGCAAATCAGAAAATAGCTAAGTTTCCTGAAAGTATCAAGGTAAGATTTATAAAGTAGTTCATTTGGTAAAACAGTACTTTCCCTGTTATCACTTGACTGTACCAGATTCTTAAGTCATTTACTTCTCTATTCCATTTCTAAAATGTACCCCTTAATATGTGCTGAAATTTTTAGGGTACAGACCAGGCATGGAGGTACACTTCTGGAATCCCAGCACTATGGGAGCTGAGACAGGAGGATCAAGAGTTTGAGCTCAGCCTGGACAACGTAGCAACTCAGCAAGACACTGGCTCAAAATAAAAAGAGGACTAGATACATCTTAGCACAAAAGCCCTAGGTTCAGTTACCAGTACTAGGAAAAAAGAAAGTTAGGATACATTTACCTTTTGTTAGCCAAAATGATTAGTCAAAGTAGATTTATATAAGCCGGGCATAGTTGCACACACCTGTAACCCAGCACTGTGGGAGACAAGCAAAAGGACTGCAAGTTCCAGACCAGGCTCAGCAACTTGTTTGAAAATAAAAAGGGCTGGAGATTGGGGGATAGCTCAGTGTCTAGATAAACACCACTACTGATCACACAAGTAGTCTTATACCTCAGCCTTCAGAGAAATTGCACAGGTTTTAGAGCAGGGAGGTAAGAACTAAACTTAAAATATTACCAGGTATTTGACAGCCTACAGATGGATAGTACATTTGCCTGTGGCCTTCACAGTAAGACCAGCTGCATTTTTTTTAGGTAGGACACCAGTAAAAGATGTCATTTGAGGACATCCCTTGGACCACCCCTGTTTTGAGCATCATCTCCTCAGAGTAACTGAGGAGGAGCAAGAAAGGACCCTGCCACACTTGCGCAGTATGGCGCGTGGTGGAGTTACTGTGCCTGTGTACTGCTGCCTGGCTGTCCTGCCACTGTTCCCACCTTTACTCTCCTGTCATTTTTCAGGCCTGGCCCTTCCCGGATGTGCTGGAAAGCTGCCTTGTCCTGCTTCACATCGGCTCCCAGTGCCCTGGCTGTGTACCCCAGGAAGTGCAGCAGCAGGCCCAAGAGCTCCTTAGGAAATATGGCAGTGGTAGAGCTTACGAAAGACACTGCCAGACCTTCTGCACATAAACTCTCAAGGACTTACAGAAACTGCCACAGAATGACTGACTCTTTCATCTCTGCAGTTATACCTCACCAGACCGACACAAGAGGGATGAGCTTGAATCAGGTCTGTCTGTCCATAGACAAAGCGCACCCTGACTGGCCTCGACTGTGGCTTGCTACAGACTGAAGGAAAGATAGTGAAAAGCCAGCAGTTGTTACTCAGTCAACACCTGCAGAGTGACTGTGGTCATCTCAAAGCCTTATGCAGTTCCATCCATCTAAAGAGGAGAAACTTTTGTAATCACCTCAAGTATTGTTTCTGAACACAGCTACCTTTATAATACTTCCTCTGATCACAAATAGCTCATCCTTGTTGGAGATAAAATTGCCACATTCTGTGACTGATGGTATGGTTTGGTTTGGTTTGTTTCTGTCAACCCAAGCTGTTCCACCTCTACTCTGAAAAAGTTTGAAATGTGAAATAGGCCTTACCCATCATGTTGATTTTGTCCTCTGTCTCAGCCCTGGGTTAAAAGTTTGGTTTTACTGTTTCATGGAATCACTTATTTTGGACAAAACACTAAAGTTTTGCAAAAACAAATGACTAACTCAAATGGGTGTTTTCCCTTCAGTTTTCTAACCGATAACAGATGGCAATGAAATAGCTCAGGAAGAAATCACTGTTTCGGTGTCTTTTGATTTTTTTTGGTGGGGTGGGGGGATCGGGGAACTCTTTTCAGGAGTGTATTAAAGCCATACTACCCCCACCCAGGTCAGTATATCTTTCTCATTTGCTTTTGCTTCTATATACTTGCTACTAATCAATACTAAGCTTAACCCCCTAGGTATGAGCTCAACTCAGTGCTGTAGGACACATTCTGTAGCCTGTCATCCTCTCGCAGCTCTCTGACTTGTTCCAGTCTGGATCAGCTCATCCCTAGGACTGCTGCCCATTCCCAGATCCCATCTCTTCCTCCTTTTCAATCTACTTCCTTGTAAGGATTCACTTCTCCCACAAACACTGAGCTTGTGTCTGGCACAGAGCTAAGCTCTAGGGATACACAAATAAGAACAATGCCCCTGCTTACAAACTAGATGTATCTGGACTGTGAAAACATAATGGCCAGCAGGTGCTCAGTCACCTAGGAATAAAGAACTTGCAACACCACACTCTCCGGAGAAAAATGCATTTTCCTGATTTTACATATATGACCTCTGGATCACTGGACTTCCACGTTAGCACAATGGAATCTAAGTACTGCTTAATCCTTACTCTATCCTCTTTGGTTTTTTAAACAGTTGAATGTCAGAAATAGATGTTTCTGTAACATCCACTCATTAGGACAGGAAAATCAGACTGGCTTTGTGGAGGTGGGAAGGAGCACTCCTTCCGAACAATTGAACGGTTCTGGGCTTCACTGTGAAGACTTCTGTTTGAACAAAGACATTTGTATGTGTCACTTTAGAGTTTTAAGATATGGTAAACCCAAAAAAGTAAACATTACAAAATTTACATCCACACAGTTAAGCAAATTCTAAGAAGAGGAAACCTTGGTCGTAGAGAAGGAGAATTTTTATTGCAAAGGAAGATCTAGACAGCAGACTCCTGGTTCTAAAATGAACAACTTCACTTAGAGATGGCAAATAATTTATCCCCTTCCACTTGAGTAATGAGTACTTATTAAACTAGAAATTGTAAATTATTTTGTAATCCTGCACAATCTGGGTGTGATAACACATGCCCATAGTCCCAGCATTTGGGAGACTGAGGCAGGAGGATCGCTGTGAGTTTGAGGCAAGCCTGGGCTACATAGTTCAAGGGCAACCTGAACTATAGGAAGACCCTGTCTCAAAACAAAAAGAGAGGGAGAGAAATCTTGCACACCTCTTAACTATTGTGTGGGTAAGACCAAGAATTCCTGTTTGAAAACAGTAATACCACCCAGTGACAGAAGAGTCAAAAAAATGACAACTCAGCTTCCTCTTAAATTCCTCTTTCCTATGCCACATAATGTACTCAAACTACTGTAATTTGAGAAAAGTATCGTTTACATGTCCTTAATTACTGGAACCACAGTGAGCCTGGGCACCAAGGTGTACTGAATGAAAAGAATTTATCACTAAGCAGTTTTTGGACCTTTATTCCCATCCAAAGTAACTTTTTCTCTCCCCTATCTCCACAGTAACCCAAACCACCGAGCAGATAACTGACCCCGTCACCCACAGGAGTCCTGGCCTCCCGACATGTCTCCGATATGGCTTATTGTTCTTGCAGTACTGGGGATTGAACCCAGATCTTTGTACTCAGCTACACCCCCAGCCCCACTCCCTTTTATTGTTTATCTTGAGAAGTTTCCTAGAGTGGGCCTGAACCTGTGGTACTCTTGCCTTGGCCTTCCCCAGTGCTAGGATTTCAGGCGTGTGCCACCATGCCTGGCTTTCCAAATCTCTTACTCATTCTCCAATCTTTACCTAGCCGTGACTACTGCAAATATGCTATCAATTCCCTTCTTGAAAATCTGTCAGTAGCTGCGGCCAGGGATTTAGTTCAGTGGTCCCATCGCCTGCCTCACAAGTGCAAGGACCCTAGTTCAATTTCTGGTATCAAAAAAAAAAAATTTAAAAATTTTCTAAAAAGCCATGGGTACATGGCTCTTGGGAAAAGATAAAAATCTGGAATCCGTTTCCGGGCTGCCTACTCCCATCCTTTCCTCCTGACTTCCTGTCACAGCATCCCCACCCCGGATCACAGCCACACTGGCCTCTTGGATACTGGAACCCTCAAACTTCTGTCACGTAAGAGGTTCTTCCTGTGTTGTTCCTCGGTCTGGATGACTTACACTTATCTTTTAGATCTTGCCCTAAATTTCTTTGTTTTAAAAAAGACTACCATTAAGCCAGGCATGGTGGTGCTCACCTATAATCACAGCACCCAGGTGGCTGAGACAGGAGGATCACAAGTTCGAGGACAGGTTAGGTGACATAGTGAGAAACTGTCTTTAAAAACACTGTCCCTGAACCTCAACCTCACTTCCAAGTGTCTTCTACCTTAGAGTTCAAACTGAATTTGTGTGAATTAAAGTGGACCCTCAAGTTATGACTGGCCTGACATACGAACAACTTGGGTTACAACCAGAATTTTAGTTTTAACTTACAGCTAAAGGCTTGCCAGGGATTTAGCTCAGTAGTTCCACCACGTGCCTCGCAAGTACAAGGTCCCAAGTTTGACACCCAGTTCAAAAAAAAAAAAAACCCAAAGTCTTGAGTTACGACCCAAACGCTAGTCTAGTCGCTTCTGCTTCCAGATGTTCTCAGACAGATTTAACCCTTAAAGCGTTCTGGAAGTAACATGACAACATCCTTTCCTGTGTGGGATTCACTGAGAAATCCTGGGCCAGTGTCTCTCTAAGGACACTGAGATCTGCCTGTGCACAGGAGAGAGACTTTGAAGGCTGTGGAGAGAAGCCTTGGCCTTCACTGAGCAACCTGAGTTACAACCAGCCCTAGGGAACAAACTGACTTTGTAAGTCAAGGGTCCACTGTGTTTACTGTTTGGCAACAGGCAAACCGTAGACGCCAATGACAGTGACTCTCTTCTACGGTACTGTGCTTTATCTCTAGCACCTATCAAGTGCTGGTATTTAATGAAAACGTACTAACTAAACAAAGTAGGAAATCAAAATATTCATTTTTCAGCTTGGACTGACAGGGCTCTAAATGGACTTCACACCAGCACTGGCAGACTAGTCTTGTGGCTAACCCTGCACCAACTGAAGAGAATTGGCAGTGCACACAGAAGTGAATGCTATCTGAGGTAGCTCTCCTGTTCAACTTCATTTACACAGCACTATACGCACACACACAGCACAACATTCTCAGCAGTTCTTGCTCTTCAGCACCTCTTCAATAGGACATCTGCTAGCTCTCCTATGAATGAACAGATCCAAATTCAACACCCTCCTCCAACCCTTCATCTCAGCATCTCCCCTTGACAGGTCCTCAGGTCCCTATTTTAATCAAAATTTAGGACACCAGTAAAAGCTCAGACACCAGCATGCCCAAACACCTGGAGGACCCCCGACTGCGCCTTCACACGTCTCACGCAGTATCTTTCTTCTTACCTGTGAGCCTCCCAGCCAGAACTCAGGACCCACCCGGTGCAATGCACACATCTGTAGGCCTAGGTAAGGAAAACCACTTGGGCCAGGAGTTTGAGGCCAATGGGCAATAGCAAGAGACCCACTCAACAAAAGTAAATTCTAGTCATGCGCCTACACCTTATTACACCTCTGTATTTTTGTGCCAACAGAAAATTCTGCAAACAGTCCTGAGCCAAATCTAAGATAACTGAAGTTTAATCTGTCCTAGAGAATCCCACTACTGACATGTTAATCCGTCACATAGTAGCGGCCCTAGGAAATAAAACTGGCTTCCTAGTAAGGCCCAGACAGTGGAAGAAACAATGCCATTTACACAAGTGCTCATTAAAAGCTTCCTACCAAGTGGAGACTTTTTGTATTTAAATATTCACAGCGGGGCCGTAATTCCTAGGTCTAACTTAAATTCAATCATTCCCACAGGCTTGAGCCACATACATGACTGTCCCATCAGGCAGCTAGTACCACTTCTCAAGGAGTCTGGTTACAATAAAGCAGACAAAGGTGTTTATTCTGCAGACCAGATTTCATTACACACTTCCTTAAGGAAAACATCATAATGGTATAAAAAATTGCAATATAGCTAGTTTGTGGCACACCAGTTGTAAGTGCCTATTAAATACACAGCAAATGGGGTACTTAAAAGACTCCCATGTTAAAACTTAGAGAATTACTTACCGATAAACTATTCACAAACATAAATCTTTTAATGACATAAATTTGATTATAACAATTGCAGTTGGTATGAATAGTATTAATACTTATATTTGGACTTATCCAAATTTAACGAACTAACTAGACTCAGTCCATTTATAAACTCCATTAATCTTGTTAGTAGAATGACCAAAAAGACTGATCAGGAGTATCTGTACACCACCGGTGATCCAAGCCACCCCCCGCCCCGACAGGACAGTCATGCTCACACCCCAGCAGTTGGAGCTGGCAGGAACGTGGAAAGCCAACCTGCCAGCAGACGCGGACTCCTGAGTCACACCGTCTTCCAGAGCCAGCAGTTCACAGCTATGAAAGACCAAACCTTCATGCAGGTGGTTAAAAGAAACCTTTATTTTACAAAGTTAAAAACATAAATAATATTTACAACATCTTAAATACCAGCTTATAACACTTGACATTTTTTAATCATTTCAAATTGAGTTCCATGAGCTTTTAAAACGTGAGACTACCCACTGTAGCGAGGGACCAGTTTTTATTTTCACCAAAGGATTTTTTTGATTTTTCAAAACTGCCCACTCTGTACTTAGTCAAAGAAAACATCGTACTTTTAAAGTGTCTCACTCTAAAATCAAAGTCCTGAGCTTCCTGCCCTAGTTGTGGGATATTACTCCAAGAGATCTCTCTAAATCAAATTCCCTTACTGTCCTGTGTACAAGTAACCACTAGACTTTTTTTTAAAGACTCACAGACCCGGTACTCATGTTAATCCATCTCCCTAACTCCTTGGGTTTGCTGAAAGGAAAAGCAGGGGAATGAAGACGGAGAAAACGTGCCCATCTAAAGTCATATTTCGGAAAATGCAATAAACAACCCAAAAGCCTCATCCATTTCCTTCCAGATCAAGTCCAGGCTATTTCATTACCTGAAAATTTAAACTGACTTCACATGATGCATAAATGACAGCAAATCTCAGTGGCACAATGGAAAGATCTCAAGACACCACAGTGGTCAACTGAAACCCACTCTGGGGTCTATGATTTAGTGAGCTGTCTAAGCTTCAGCACTGCAATTCATTTCCATATAGCAATGCATAACGAAAGACTGACAAAGGGCTGGGGAGGTAGCTCAGTGGCACAGCGCCTTCCTGGCAAGCACAAGGCCCTGAGTTTCATCCTAGGTACCAAAAATAAAAAAAAAAAAGAGAGACTACCAAAGTGTGAGGAAAGCCAATGTCTTCAAGAAGAGTAAAGGAGGGGGGACTGGGAGCAAAAACTCAGAACCACTTCCCAAGAACACTGTGTTATACCATTTCCTCTGGAAACCCTCAGCTGTAAATCACAATCTTATCAGGATTAGCAACAAATTTAAAAGAAAAAGAATGACAACAGGTAAGAGTTATATACATTTTACTCATTTCTTTCAGACTTGTCCTGGATATCTAAAATAGTGTCACATGAGCCGTGGATGCTGGTGGCAGGAGGCATGGGGCTGAGGAATAGGGAAGACCTGTTTACAAATGCAGAGCAAACTCCCCTCTTCTGGATCTAAAATAAAGACACCTTTTGCCTTCAGTAAAACCGCAGTCTTCCTGCTCCACGCAGATGGCCAGCAGTCTGCTCACAAGCAGCGTCCTCCCTCGGGGAAAGTGAGCACAGGCTCAGGAAGAGCCAGTCCGGGCTCGGCCCGCTGCAGGGCCGGCTGCGATCACTGCTGCATGTTGTTGATGATTGCCAGGATGCTCATCTTCTCCTGGGCAGAGTCCACGTCTTCGTTCTGCTTCTGAGCCACTCCCGTGCCGAGGCCGTAGAGCCGCCCGCAATACTTGGCGTCGTCTATACTGTCCTCAAAAAACAACTGCAGAGCAGGACAAAGAACCGTGGTGAGGACAACACAGGAGTCAGGCCAGGACTGACTGCCGCTGCACACCTCCCAGCGTCAAGGTCCGCAAAGCCTGGCAAACCAGACGCCACCTGAGCAGAGAGAGCCCCAGGCCTTCCTATGTAACGGTCATCTTCTCACGCTCCTTTTTCCAAATAGAAGCTGCTTCCTAACCAGACTCAGACTTTTTACTGTGCAGCTGCTGTTTGGTACAACTGCCCTTTTCCTTCATAAGCAAGGCACTGGTTAAGAGCTCAGGCGCTTCTGACTCACTGCGTGACACCGGTAGTCACTTTAGCTCTGCTGGAGGGTCCTTATGTGTCCCTTTTAAAGATTCCTTGTAGAAAACACGTGATGATATAATAACAGGATTGTTACGAGGGATGAGATAATGAATATTAAGCACAGAGAAGTTGGGGGGGCACACACCTGTAATCCCAGAACTCTGGGAGGCTGAGACAGGAGGATCACGATTTGAGCCCAACCTGGGCAACTCAGTGTTTTAGGGAGAACTAATCTCAAAGTAAGAAATAAAAAGGGCTGGGGATATAGCACAGTGTGAAAGACCTGGGCTCAATCCCAGGTACAGCAAAAAAGCACTTCCTGCAGGTTTTCCAGCCTTGGCACTCTTGGGCATGCCAATTTTTTGTCTGTCTGTCTGGTAAGCCGAGCACGGGAACTCTACATGGCGGGGGCTGCCAGTATATCACAGAGAGTTTAGCAGCAGCCTGGCCAACAGCACACCATCCTCCCCGACCAAAATGTGATACACAGAACATCTCTAGACATTCCCAAGTATACAACGGGGAGCAAAACCACAGAGACGTGAGAACCACTGTCTTAAGATACTTCTGTTACGGTCTGGACTTTGAATGTCCGCCAGGGCCAAGTGCTGAAGATCACCAGCCTGGGGCACTGCTGAACAGAGGCAGAACCTTTACGAGATGGGCGCAAGAGTGAGGCTTGCGGGCGGTGCCTGCAGGGAGATCCTGGGGCCCCAGCTCCTTCACATTTGCTTCCCTGCTGCCACAAGGTGAAGAGAGATCCTCCTCCATTTGCTTTGCTCCCTACCGTGATGTTGTGGAGCCCACTAACTGCAGGCTCGAACCTTGACACTCAGAGCCAAAATAAACTTATCCTCCTTTTAAGTTGACTGTCTCAGCCAGGTATTTTATCACAGTGGAAGAAAACTGACACAGAAAACTGGTTATCAAGAAGTCGGCGCCCGGGTATTGAGCTGAGTGGTTCCACCGCCTGCCTCTCAAGTGTAAGGGCCGGAGTTTGATTCTCGGGACCAAAAAAAAAAAAAAAGAGAGAGAAGAAGAAGTTGGGTCACTGCTGTAACCATTCCTGACAATGCGGTGCAGAAGCACTGGGACTGGTCTGTGAGAGGAGCTCAGAAGGTGGGTGGAAGGCTGGACAGAGCCTAGAGCAGTACTAGAAGCAGAGTAATGGTGGGAGCTCAGCCGAACAGAATGCGGCTGAGAAAGCAGATAATGAAGGCTGCAATGCAAAGGAGGACTGCTGGGAACTCAATGAGAGGTCATTCGTGTTGTATTCTATCAGAGAACTTGTCCACATTTTGAGCATGCACTGAAACTCAGGGGGAGGCTGAGTTTAACACACTCCCACTGGCTCGAACCACCAGTGCTCCATGCATGACTGGCCCATCAGGCAGCTGGTATCGCACAGTGGGACTGCCCCATGCCACTCAATGGGACAGTCACATAATTGCATGGAGGGAATTCAACAAGTTCAAATCAGAGCTGCCCAGCAGTGTGACAAATCACACCCCCGTGTGAACATGTGAAGGTGAGGGACTAGTCTATCTGCCAGAGGACACTTCAAGGCAGCAGAGCTTTCAGGCAGGGGTATGGGTATTGCTGACTGCTCTCAGCCACAGCTACAGAGAGAACCTGAAGCAAAAATCAAAGTGCAAGGAACACTTGAAAAACTTGAAAAACTTGCAATTTGGCCAGAAAAGCAGCACCTTGAAAGTTAAGACAAAGGAGGAGGATGGAGGAAGCTGGTGATAAAGAGATCAATACCATTAAAAAGAAGCCAAGTACCAGCCAGTAGGAAAGACGTCTTCCAGGCATCTCAGGATCCAGCAGGCTCAAAGACCGGTCAGAGAAGAGAGCACCAGGGTGCCTGCACACAGGGCTGCCTGGGAATTGCCTCTTCTTCCCTGTGCTCAGCCCTCAGGCATTCAGAGGCCAAGACACCCAGACACCACTGCAGCCATGGTTCCAGAAGACCAAGTACAGGTACAGGGCCAGGGATTTAGCTCAGTGGTTCCGCTGCCTGCCTCGAGAGCACAAGGTCCCGAGTTCCATTGCCAGTACCAAAAAGATAAAAAAAAAAAAAAAAAAAAAAAAAAAAAAAAAAA
>NW_022900921.1:8564119-8570473 GCF_012274545.1 Fukomys damarensis | reverse complement strand
AAAAAAAAAAAAAAAAAAAAAAAAGACAATAACCCAGGTATGGCTTGGGCCACCAGCAAACCCTGGTGTCATCCACATGATACCAAACTTATAAGCACTCAGGACATGAGTTTTGTGGTTATTCTTCCCCTGAGATTTCAAAGGAAAACTGGGGAGGCCAGGCATGATAGAGCAAGCTCAGGTCCCTACAGCAGCCCCGCACAGGGATGATGCATGAAACTGATACATGAGGTCAGGATGCACAGAGCCAAAGCTGCAACAGAGATCCAGGAAGTTAGCGATCCCAGGAACATGGGACACCTGCCAAGGGAAGCCACAGGCAGCAAGCAAAACCAGCCCATGGCAGGACCACATGGACAGGGCTGCCCAAGCCCTATGGAGCTCAGAAGGTGGATACAGTGCAGGACCTAAAAGTTTATCCTGCTGGGTTTAGATTTTGCTTTGGTCTGATTATTTCTTTGTTCGTCCTTACTTTCAGCCACTGTATATTGGATATAACCAGTTAGTTTTTTTTTTTTAATTTGTGCATTACCGGGAATTAACCCAGGGCCTCATATATCTGCTTGCTAGCACTCTACTGCTCTGCTACATTCCCAGAGTTTTTTTCTTTTTCTTGAGGCAGGGTCTTGCTAAGTTACCCAGGCTGGCCTTAAACTTGCAGTTCTCCTGCCTCGGCCTCTCAAATAGATGCAATTACAGATGTGCACAAGACCTGGCTGTTCTTTGGATTTTTACAGGGGCTCACAGCTGAGTTTGCCTTGAGTCTCTGAGAAGACTTTGGACTTAAGACTTTCAAGCAAAGTTGGAACTATTAAGACTTTAGATATTTTTGTTTTTGTTTCCCTAAAGCTTATTGGTACATTTTAGGTATATATTACGATCACAATCATCACTGGGAATTTGTACCTGTGCCTGGTATATCCTGGTTCTTGTTTTTTAAGACTTTAGACATTCTTGAAAACGGACTAACTGCATCTTGCACTGTGAGATGGACATGAGCCTTTGGGGGTCAGAGGCAGCCTGTTATACTGTGAATCCTAAATGTTCTGCAAAGGTCATGTGTTAAAGGCGTGGGTCACCTGCCTGTGGTACCACTGGGAAGTGAAAGCTTTAAGACACAGGGCCTGGTAGAAGGAAGTCCGGAGCATGCCCTCGAAGGAGATCCTGGAATCCAGTCCCTTCTCTATCTCTGTCCCTCTCTCTCTCCACCTCTATCTATTTTGGTTCTATTTCTTTCTCTCTGCTTCACTGCACCCATGGGGAAAAAACACATGTGCCACACAGTCCCCATCAGGTTCTGCCTCACCACAGGTCCAAGAACAATGAAGGGAACAGACCATGGATTGAAACCTTTTTTTTTTTTTTTTGGTATCAGGAATCAAACTCAAGGCTTCATGCTTGCTAGGCACATACTGTGCCACTGAGCTACATCCCCAGCCATGAAACCTCCAAAATTGTGAGCCCAAACGAACTTTTTATACTGTTTAAGTTGACTATCTCAGGTATTTTGTTACAGTAATGGAAGGGTGATGAATATAACTTCCCAGAACATAGTACTACTACTGAACAGTTGTGGTTTATCATTAGGAGAAACAAAGAGGAAACACACTACCCCTCCTGCCACATTCATTGTTCTAAAGAGAAAACCGCTATCTATATAGATTTATCTGATTCATTTCCTAAGTGTCAATAAAATGATCATTATATTCAAAATAGTTTACTACTCCCTCTTCCTCTTCAAATACATTTTAAAATTTAGAGAAAGAAACTAAGAAAAATTTTCCACTGAGTTACAAAAATCTCATATAATATTAAATAATTAACAACTCTGTGTAACATTAATGGGTAGTCTAACATACGTGTTCCTATTCTCCAAATAAGAAAACCAAGTGACTAAAAAGATCAGAGCACCTAGGAACATCAAGCACCTGGACTTGAGTATGCTCAGGGACACTTAAGTATTCCACTTCAGAACGCTCAGTTTTGCCTCTCAAACTGCGCTGGGTACGCTAGCACACCCTAACAGACAAACAAAAACGGACTTTAAGGTGGCCACTGACTTCCGACAGAAAACTACCAATGTCCAACAGACTTAAACCTCCAGTGATCACTTCAGCAAGTTATGTGCCAATCTAGTTCTGGATAGTAAATCCCTTTAGAGAGGGCCTCACACTTAGTGGTGCTTACCTCCTTCATCCTGAAGAATGCCATTCCTGTCAGCAGCGAGTCTGAGCCTGCCTGGTGTTGCCTTCCAATTCTCTGTAAATCCAACTGATCAGCAACTTCCTGAAGACCTCCCTGGAGAAGAATGGAAAACAGAACATTACAGACACAATACTACTGAACTCAGTTAAGGCCATTTGAGAGTTCACTTCACTGTGGTGGCAAGAAACAGGAGAGCCATTTATTTAAGGGCCTCGGCATCCTCCTTTTCACCCTTAGCTGTTCTTCCTCCAAAAATACTATGTGACATTCTACTTTTTGCTCCTTTCTTGCTAAATCTCCCAGTCCTAAGCCCTTTAAAATCAAAAGCTGCTATAAAACAAGGCTGAGGAAATGGTAAATGCCAATCTGACTCTATACAGTACACTCTTATGTCAATTCAATGGCAAGCTGGGTGTGGTGGTACACACCTGAAATTGTAGCACTCCAGGAAGCTAAGACAGGAGGTTCACAAGTTTGACCTCACCCTGGGCAGCCTAGTGACTGAGCAGGACACTAAATAAATAAGAAAGAAAAGAAAAAAAAATCCACAGTGACATATGGACACTCAAGAAAAAAAATAAAATTTTTTTTAAAAAATAAACAAAGGGCTAGAGATATAGTCTACAATGAAGGCCTCGGTTCAATCCACAGGGCCACCATGGGGGCAAAAATCAGTAAGGTAAAACCTTAACCTTCTAGAATTAAGAATCCTCGTGAGAGTATGGGACAATGCGGAGCTCATCGCTAACAAACCACAGGTATGCACCACGCTGCCTGTCAGCTGGTTAACAAGGTTCAAGGGCTTCAGGGAGGAATGCCTGCCTGCCTTAGGGTGGGAGAAACAGAGGCCTCCTCCATCCCAATCACCAGAAAACCGTGTATGCCACACCCACCTCTGTGCCCCACCTGGCAGAGGTGGCACTGAGCAGGCACCCAGGACGGCACCCAGAACACAACCACAAAACAAAATAAGTCTGCTTTTTAGTTTGTTTTTGCTAGCATTAAGAAAAAATGTTACATACCTTAAGATTTTTGCAACTCTTCATCAAATATTTCACATCATAAATGGATGGGAAGAAAAGGTTCAGAATATGAAAGAATTCATGTTCTTCTTCTGGCAAACGAGAATCTGTAAGCAACTTTACCATGTAGCCAAAATCGTAGCCACTACAAGGAGAAAAGCAAGCAGGAAGGTTTAAAAAAGCAGCAGTTACTGGGTCCCAGTGTTTAACCACTTTATTTCTCAAAGGTTATAATGCTAAAGTACATTAGAAACTTTTAGTCTCCTACTGCAATCCAACTTTCTCTATGAAGTAACAAAATATAGTAGGCTATTATGAACAATATATGAGAGAGCCCACGGGTTTACAAATGTAGATTTGATTCATCAAATTCAAAAGGTACTAAAAAGGTAAAATGTATCTCTGTTATAGCTTGTATCTTGACATTCCCTGACTGCCTCGTGTGCTCACAGGTGCGGCTTTTGGGAGGAGGCTGGATCATGGGTGTGTGACACTGGATTAGTGTTGGTTTAGCATAGTTCTGAGTGTGGGTGAAGGGTTTACTGAAGAGGAAAGTATTAGTGTGTTTAGCATAGTTCTGAGTGTGGGTGAAGGGTTTACTGAAGAGGAAGACCCACCTTGAGTATGGTGGCACCAACCAATAGGCTTGTAACCTGGACTGAACAGACAGGAAAAGAAGAAAGAAGTCTTGCTGTGCCCTCTAAAGTCACTAAGATAATCTCCTAACTGGAATCTGCCTTTTGAGTACTTGGGAAACTCCTGGAGAAGTTAAAAGACAAGTAAACACTACATGTGACCCACTCCATCCTCCACCTCTGCACTTGGAATCACAGCCACTGAGAGCCACACAATGAGCCCAATGCTTTATGCAACAATCTACTATGAGCCTCAAAGGATTTTATGAAAAACAGAAACATGAGCAACAGGTGTCATTTTCAACTTCTAACTGCTGCTGAAGACAGCAGAGCCAAGTTCGATTCCCTCCTCCAAGGCAGCCCGAAGTGAAGGAGAGACACGCTGTCTGGGACTGACCTGTGAAACGAGAGCCATTTGACATTGTCACAGAGAACCACTCCTGACGTCATAAGCAGCTCTGCAAAGTGCAGCGTGTCGATCCCTTCTTCCTCATGCTTCTGAAACTGCAGCCCCGAGTTGGCGAGGAGGTCTATGGAATCCTGGGAGTACATGTCCTCTCTGAAACGAAGGGTTCACTTACTAGCAGGACGCAACGCAACAGAAGCAGCAGGCAACATGATTACCATCACTTTGCAGTTACAGTGAAAGAATTCTTAAAATATTATTCATAGCTTAAAAATATACCAATTCATTCTTTCCTGCATTCCAACAAGCACACAAAGCTCATAATCTTATTTTGGGGACAAACGAAAAAATGGAGTATTTCCCCAGACTAACTCTCCCAATTATAAACATCTAAATTTTCTCACTGTTAAAAAAAAAAATTAACCAGTACAAAAATACTAAGACGGAAAATTTTTAATTAATAAATTAATGGGGCTGGGGGTTTAGCTCAGTGTGGTTCCATCGCTTGCAAGAGCAAAGTCCAGAGTTCCGTCCCCGATACCCCCCCCAAAAAAATTAATGAATTAATGTTCATGTCACATTACACCACGGGAGTAACAGCGCCTTCTCAGTCTATTTTCTCTACCTCCACATAATTATATACACTCCAGTGTCTGTACCTCATGGATCATCTTTTAAGTCATTACTACACCAACACACCCTCCGGACTCTGCTGATGTCACACTGTAGAGATGCGTCCATCAATCTAACAGATCTGCCCGCTTGAACCACACAGGAGCCACATGAGGACAGCAAGACATACTCAACGCAGGGATATGTAAAACACCGCACGACACAAAACTAGGGAAACAAAATAGTCAAACACCTCCTATCCTATTAGACGCCACAATTTTATTTTTCAAGCATGTTTGAGTTAAATAATCACAAAAAAAACTACCACAATCTTGAAAGATCCAGATCATTTTTCAAAATTATATGAACCTCAGATTTCCAGAACGCATGTACTTACCGTTATTCCTGGCAGGGACGGGGGGAAAAAATGAGAACCAAGACCTGTCATGTGAAGGTACAAGATCCCAATAATGAATGTAACTGAACTGTACACCTAAAATGTACCAATAAACTCAAGAAGACAAAAAAAAGTTATTCCTGAGGTACTAAATGATCTTGGCGCTAAATCAAATAAGGCAATATTCAGCTGGGTGTGGTTCCTTACGCCTGTAATTCCAGTGCTCAGGAGGCTGAGGCAGGAGGACTGACACAACTCTGAGGCCAGCCTGGGCTACACAGTGAGTTCAAGATCAGATTTTACTAAATATACATAGCAAGACCCTATCTGAAAAAAACAAGAAAACAGAACAAAACAATAAAAGGTAATATAGTACCCAATATAAAATACAGCAAACATCATTTCATGCAATCATGAGTCTACTCCATATTTTCTCCTTAAAAAATTACTTCAAGGGCCAGGGATTTAGCTCAGTGATGCCATCGCCTGCCTCTCAAGTGCAGTACTGAGTTCGATCCCCAGTAGCAAAAAAAAAAAAGAAATGTACATCAAAAACAGAACTATCAGGGCTGGGGACTTAGCTCAGTAGTGGATCTAATGCTTGCCTTGCAAGCACAAAGACTAGAGTTCAATCCCTGGTACCAAAAAAAAAAAAGAAACAGAACTATCATATGACCAGCAATTCTACTGCTGGGTATACTCTCAAAAGAATTGAGGGCAGGATCCCAAAACAAAATGTGTAGTTCACAGCAGCACTATTCACAATAACCAATATGGAGAAGAAATCTAAGTGCCCACTGATAGATAAACAAAACATGACAATAAATGTAACGAAAGATCACTGGGTCTTTAAGAGGAAGAAAATCCGCCACATGCTGCAACATGAATAAACCTGCAGGACATTAAAATAGTGAAATAAACCAGTAAAAAAAAAAAACAAACACTGATGATTCCACTTGTAAGAGGTATCTAAAGTAGTTAAATTACAGAAATAAAGTACCAAGCCCTGGGATGGGGGTGGGATAATAAATAGTTTCAATATTTTGTTTTAGGGATTTTTTTTTTTTTTTTTTTTTT
>NW_022900921.1:8556093-8563925 GCF_012274545.1 Fukomys damarensis | reverse complement strand
GAGACAGAGTATTGCTATGTAGTTCAGACTGTTCTTGAACTCACTATGGAGCCCAGGCTAGCCTTAAACTTGTAGAGATCCTCCTGCCTCAGCTTCCTGGTAAGCGCTGAAATTAAAAGTGTGCACCAGAGTTTCAGTTTTGCTCAAAGAAAAAAACCAGGCATGGTGGCACACACCTAAAATCCCAGCTATTCAGGACGCAGAAGTATCACAAATTCAAGGCCAGCCTAGGCAACTTAGCAAGATCCTCTTTCACAAATGTTGGGGGAGTGCGCTTGGGCTGGGAACATAGCTCAGCAGTAAAGCACTTGCCTATCAATGCACAAGGCTTGGATTCGGTTCCCAGTAGGGACCCGGAGGAAAGGATACAGAAGAAACTACAGTCTCCATGAATGTACAGGATCTAAGGACAACACTGAAGAGTACTTCAGGTACTTACGTAAGGTTGAATTTGAAGTTGAACTGCCAAGTGTTGATTCCAGAAGGATATTCTCCCTTCTCATTTGTGAAGGTTAGGCCCAGCTGGATGATTTTTAAAAGGTCAACATTGCACCGCAGAAGCTGATACTGGTAATCTATGGAACTACGAAATTCACCAATCGGTCGGACCACAACACCTGGGAATTCTGTGTCCTGGAAAAGAAAAAAGCCTCTCATTATAAGGCGCTGATGACAAACCTTTTAGAGCTTGCAACAATACAAACAGCCCACGGTGGCGTGCACGTGCTGTAGGTTCACCACTAACTTTACAAGGCTTCACAAAATGGGATACTGAATGATTATTCATAAATAAACTATTACCTCAATCTATAAAAATGACATGCTGGAACACAAAAATCTATCTCAAAATAATGATTTTACTGCTATCTACTGAAAAAGCACCAGAATCATGGTGTTTGCACAACTTAAAGATCCTGGGCAGGGTGAGGCAGAGCAGCTGGAAAGCTAAAGATAGGTATGCAGCCAGGAACATTCTAAGTTAACAGTCATGTTCAGCTTGGGTGATAAAACTGGACAGGATCACACAGGCCTGACAACTAAGCTAAGGACTTACGCTGAATCTCTAAAGCACAAGTCACAAACGACAAGCCACCCACGTAAAGGAATAAGGAGAGCTGACTACGAACATGGTAACCAGTCAAAGGCACTGGGTAAAATGAATAGCACACCCCTCTCAGGGATGGGGGAGGCAGGAAAGAGCGGCAAAGCAGAAGTAAAAAGGGTCAAGATGCAGCGTGTGTAGGTACCAAATTCCCCACAAGGAACATGCTTATTATAGATTGTCAACAGACACTGATAAAAAGGGAAGACAAAAAAAAGAACACCTCATCTGTACAAGAGGCCACGACCAAAACACCCGCCTCGCTCTCTACTCGATGTCAGGCAGGAAATGCACACCGTACACTGCCGGATTCTCCCATGCTTTCCAGGTGCTACAACCTGGGTCTAAGGGAGGTCTCAGGACGTCATGTGAGACAGGGTCTCGCTTTATAGCTCAGGCTGGCCTTGAACTCATGATGCAGCCCAGGGTGCCATCAAAATTAGGGCAATCCCCCTGCCTCAGCCTCTCATGTGCTAGGAATATAGGCATGAGCCATCACACTCGGCCCGTGATATTTACATGCTGGCAAACTTTTTTAAAATTTCTAAATACACTAGACAGTCAAATTCACCGTATCTGTGGTGTATATGTACCCTATCACCGACACAAT
Source organism: Fukomys damarensis (assembly GCF_012274545.1). NCBI lineage: Eukaryota > Metazoa > Chordata > Mammalia > Rodentia > Bathyergidae > Fukomys > Fukomys damarensis. Next base: position 8,562,213 of record NW_022900921.1, on the reverse strand, counting down.
TTCTGCTTTTAACACTTTCAAACAGCTGGGAGTGTAGAGGCAGAATACTGGCCTAGCAGCTGTGAGCCCATAGATTGGATACCCACCATCACACACACAAAAAAAGAACAATAACAAACAGGTAACACTATAAAACAATCTAAGAGCCAGGCGTGGTGGCATACACCAGTGATCCCAGTACGAAGGTGGCTGAGGCAGGAGGATTACCATGAGTTAAGGCCAGCCTAAACTACATAGTTAAGTTCAAGGTCAGCCTGAACTACACAGTGAGATCCTGTCTCAAAAACCCACAAAAAGAAAAGAAAAACTAAGAAACTAGAAGTTAACACCCTTTGTCAGAGACACTAGCTATCTTTTTTTGTTTGTTTGTTTTTGGTACCAGGGATTGAACTCTAGTCTTTCCACTTGCAAGGCAGGTGCGGGAACCACTGAGCTAAATCCCCAGCCTGACACTAGCTATCTTGATGTTTCATAGTAACAACACAAACTTTCATCAACTTTAACTTATTATGTCTTTAATAGAATATAACTAGTTCTTCTCAGAATCTCACATGAAACATTACCTAAGTCATACAGGAAGGGGAGTCAAGAGAACACAGCTCCTTACCATGGCAATGTAACTGTAACTGAGCACAATTTCGCGGATCTTCCTCATCTCTTCTTCTAGATTGCTGGCCCAGACTTCACAGATAACCTGACTATTCTCCACAAGTGCTGCAGGCATCCTGAAGAAACCTCCTGGGAAGTCGCTTTAGGGTAACTATGTGAAGGTATGAGGACGATCTGATCACCAGACAATGTTTGATCTGATCTAGATATAAAAACATATTTGAAATCACATAAGTACACAATGATATACAATATCAACAAAACAAAGAGAATATTTATTTTGAAAACAATATTTTATCAGACTGATAGAATAGGCAGGTAGACATGAGCTGCAGAGGTAAGAACAGCTGAGTCCAGGAGGAAATCCTGGCACAGAACGTGGTCTCAACACCCTGATTCTGCAGGTGCACAATGTGCCCTCACAGGCACCTCATACCTCACACAGGTGTGTCACACCCAGGTACACCGGCTGGGATCAATGTACTCCAGACCCCATCAGACCCCACATCACCTCCTTCCACCTCACTGACATGACCTGCATCGTGGCTTTGACCCTGCCCCGTGTTCTCTGGCCACCAGATTTGTTCCTGCCAAGACTTTGTAGATTCCAACAGCCCCCATCCCAACCTGAGAGCGCACCCCCCACCCGCCTGCTGAGGGCAACACCACTAGCCACCCCGCCTGCAAGTTCTAGGAAAACAACAGGTAAACTAACCCGGGTCCTTTCTGCAGCTGTCAACTCTGCCTGGAACCCTCCAAGTGTGGCGTCCTCTTCAGTAAACTTCCGCAACTCTCTCCGCACACCTGGCCCTCCCCAAGCTGCACACTGGATGTCTCCCTGGTGGACGCTGCCAACCACACACAGCTGCCCCTCCGGCACTGCCCATTCTCCCTCCTTTAGAAGCACTCTCCCAGATCAATCACGTGCTTATTATACTTGGGCCCCTGAACCTACAACTTCTTACCTGAGTTTCCTTCCAGGGACCTCCTCACAAATCTCAAGAGGGTGCAAGAATCAAGTCAAGCTGCTCAGGGCAGACGCAACAGATTGCCAGGACAGGCAGACACAGCAATCCAGCAACACTTGCTTCCTTTATTAATCTAAGCTAAAATATTACCGACGTTACATTTACTCCGCATTCTACATGACAGGAAAGCTTGCCTGTGTCAAGACACACACGAAAAAGCTAAAAGTGCTGGAGAAATTTTTGCCCAAGCACGCTTGAACACAGAGATGAAAGCACTACCCAGAACCCATTTTCAGCCCTCTACTATCTAAAGATGAAAATAGTCCCCTCTAACCACAGGTATGCTCTTATCCATGACTTTCATATCACTTTACATACAGACCAATTCAGGGAACTATTTCCAGAAGAATGAATCACTTCTGCTGCCTGAAATGTACCTGGGCTCTCTGAAAGCCTGAAATAATATGAACCTAAACTCTCACTCAAGTCTCTACACCCACGACGAATAAGGGCACAGGACTCCCCAAAAGGGAATTTCTTTTTCTGTACAACCCAAAACTCCAATACACCTAGTGGCAATTAACTGACTACAGGGCTTCTTTAAAACTTTTCCCCCAATCGCAGGAATCAAACTCAGGACCTTGCACTTGCAAGGCAGGCACAGCGCCACTGAGATGCATGCATCCCCGCCCCCGTTCTCTTCAGAGTTTTGGCAGGTACATTACGAGGTGAAATGTTTTAAGTGGTACGGACTAATTCCATTTGCTAATTTCAATTCTTTTTCTTTTTTAATGCACTGTTGACTGGTACATTTTGGGTATAAAATATGATAACATTCATCATTGGGAATTGTACCTTTACGTGATATATCTTGCTTCTATTTTTTTCCCCATTGCCCTGCCCTCCCTCCCGTCCCTCCATCCCTCCCTATTTACAAAGACTTTGTTTCCATTTTTTCTTTTACTCATATATATTCCCTTATCCTACCCCTCACATTTCCCCTTCTCCTCTGGGCCTTATCTTCCTATTTCATATTACCTATTATACATTAATTTCCATTCTTAGCCAAAACGAAAGCAAGAATTTAAGTTATTTGTTTGTTTTTGTTTTTTGTTCTTTTAGACAGGGTCTCACTCTGTAGTTGAGCCTGACCTGGAACTCACTATGTAGCCCAGGCTGATCTCGAACTCACAGGGATCCGCCTGCCTCAGCCTCCCGCATGCTGGGATTACAGGCATGCACCACCACACCCAGTTTAGAACTTAAATTATTAACCTCTACTTTTAAGTATATAATATGGTAAAGAAACCAAGCAGCAACTCTCCAATAAGAACAGAGAGGAAGGCAGGTATAAATAATTCAACTAGAAACAGAATGCCTCTGGAAACTGCAGAGGGGAACTACTCTGGAAGATAAAATTCAACACCATTTGGCCTCAGATTAATGCTGTTAATATAGCACAATCAATATAAAATCCTTAGAGTTATAAAAAGAACAAAAAAAGCTTATCCCAAGGGCATTTATTTATAAGGCAAGCCAACCACACAGATCTTCACTATAATAATGGGCTCTAGTATTTATATTCAGGAGAGGGCCAGGAATTTAGCTCGGTGGTTCCCCACCTGCCTCAAAAGCGCAACGTCCAGAGTTTGATCCCTGGTAACAAAAAATAAAAACAATAAAAATTAGAATCCTTATATTCAGGGGAAATTCCAATAAGCATTAAAACCAATGCGAGTAGTTACCAAAGGAAAGTCTTTGCTTTCTATTTTCAAGATCAGAAGATGCCACTGAGGAGGCTGAAACAGGAGGACCAGTGCAAGTTTAAGGTCAACCTGGGTTACACTGTGAGTTTCAAGGCTGGCCTGAACTAGAACAAGACCTCAAAAAAAAAAAAAACCTGGAATCCGGGCATGGTGGTTCACGCCTGTAATTCCAGCACTGTGAAGGCTGAGGCAGGAGGATCACTATGAGTTCCAGACCAGACTGGGCTACATGGTGAGCTCCAGGTCAGTCTCAACTACACAGTGAGGGCCTGTCTCAAAAAACAAAAAAGTAAAACTGGAAAGTGGCACACACCTATAATCCCAGCACTCAGGAGGCTGAGGCAGGAGGATGGTGTGAGTTCAGGCCAATTTGGGCTATGTCTATTTATTCTAGGTATCTTAAATAGATTGATTATTAGATAGACAGACAGAAATTTCTTAATGATAGAATTCATTTCTTCTCTTCTTTTACTCCTAATAAAGACTTGCAAATGAACAAAGAGGAAAGAACGTAAGTTTACACTTGGGCTGGGGATTTAGCTCAGTGCTGCCCGACCTGCACCTGCTATGCAAGCGCAAAATCCTGCGTTTGATCCCTGATGCCAAAAAACAAAAGTTTAAAATAAAAAAGTTGACACTGAGGCATGGAGTAAATTTCACTACCTTATCATAATAAAGAAAATACTGGAACTAAGTTCTTTAGATTCCTGACATGATTTAGATTTTTCCCCCTGTAAAATACATCAAAACCATTTTCTATGCCCATTCAATCTTAAATTGGGGCCACTTCCTTATTCCCTAGCTGAAACAATGAACTTCCTTTTTGGTATGATTTCAAATATGACCATAAATTTTTTTAAAAGGGTACCAAGCCGGGCATGGTGGCACATGCCTGTAATCCCAGCACTCGGAGGCTGAGGCGGGAGGATCGCTGTGGGTTTAAAACCAACCTGGGCTACATAGTGAGTTCCAGTTCAGTCTCAACTACATAGTGAGACCCTGTGTCAAAACACCAAAGTCGGGGAAAAAAAAGGAGAGAGAACGCTGCTGCTTAATATTAGCAACTGGGCTAGGGGTGTAGCTCAGCCATAGAGAGCTTGCCTAGGAGTCCCTGGTTTCAATCTCTCAACACCACAAAAACAAAAGCATAAAAACATCATAAGCCTAAAGAGAATAATGTTAAGAATCACAAGTTTGACCGTGAGCCAAAACAAACCTTTCCTCTTTTTATTAAAAAAGTTTGGGCCAGCCTGGGCTACATAGCAAGTTCTACAAAAAGAGCCCGTCTTCCAAAATAAAAGGCAATTGGCCTGGCACTTTCCACTCAGCGAGCACATGGTCCAGAAACAGCCTAATATCACAAACACGCCACTCGCTTCGTTTGTCTCCCTTCTTTTAAGTCTCTCGCTGCCAGCATCTCACAGTGCAGAACGACTCTATACCGTTCAGATACTATGATTATTTGTATAATAAAGCCCTTAAAGATAAACTAATTAGTTTGTCTCACAATCACAGAAACAGTATTGTCTCAAAGCTAAAGGAAAAAGAAATGGAGCTCGATATTCTCAGACATAAAATGTCAATCTCAAAACTGTGCACTTTCCTAAAGAATTCTTATGGACAACTCTGACCATATGAAATGTCTGTCTCACAACCTGACTTTAAAACTTGACTCCCACGTGAGCCATATTTAAACTGCAAGAGGGAAAAATGTCCAGAGACACACGCAGAGGGCCCTACAAGTCCCCTGCTCCATGGTGACCTGCAGAAGAATCTGTCCAGATCACACCTGGGGATCTATTTATTCTACTGTGTAAACTAAACAAAATTAAGGTTCTTCACTCGAAAAAGCTCTGCAAAACAACTAATAATGCCACCTGCAAGTTTTCTCTGCAGGTATGCAGAGTACTAGGATCGCCTGGGAAAAGAACAGTTGAGTTTCTAGTTTTTCTGGTTTTGTTTTAGCCTAAGTGTGCAAGGGAACAAGAAACACCACTCCCTACTCTGAAGGCCTGAACCAAAGCTCTGCCCCACATAAACAGATGGAAAAGGAATAAAGGCGAGCAGGGTCCTCTCTACACAAGGCCTCCACTGACCTCTGGCCCTCGCTGCGGGCCTGCGAACAGGGTCTGAAGCCACTGCCCTGAACGGGCCACTGTCCTTCCCGTCTTAAGCCACCCGAGGGCCCACGTCTGAGAGCTGGCTCCTGCGAGCGACTCTGGTTAATAACAGCAAAGAACACGCTACAGCAAAAAAAGCTGGGAAGCTGCAAGAACTAAGGGGAAGGAGGCGGGTTGGAAGGGGAGGACCGCCAAGTTGCAACCCAGCTCTTCTCGCGCCGTCTGTTGCAACTATCCTCTCCCGTTCAGGGCTGCCCTCCTCACCTCCTGACACCTCATGCCGTCTTTTCTTAGTTTATCTTTGAAAGGCACAGATACTAAAACGACAGTCCTCTGCCCCAAACAGCTAGCTCTATGTTCGACGCCTGGCCACGTCCTCCGTGGCCTCACAGAAGTTACTTTTGGTGTCTCTGTTTTTCCACTTGTAAAAATGGGTCTGATAGCAGCACGCACCCCGGAGGAGCGCAGGGGTGGTTAACTAGAATGATGAATAAGGGTTGCTTTGTAAAGTCCTGGCACCTAACGCTAGAAAACTACTATTGTGCGGCGCTCTTGCAACACTTCCCCTCCTCAGGAGCCCGCCCCTCACGTACGCCTCCCCCAGACCCCGAGAACCTCCCACGCCCTTTCACCTCACGCTCCTCTCTTCGGGAAAGG
>NW_022900921.1:8555315-8555948 GCF_012274545.1 Fukomys damarensis | reverse complement strand
CAGGCCAGTGAGGTAGGCTCCCGAGGCCCAGAGCGGCCTTACGTACCGCCCACCAAACGACCGGCTGCGCCACTCTATCCATCCGATCCTCCGAACTCGCCTGCTCTCTTGCGTCTTCGGGACGTGCGCGCACTTACGCAAGCTCGCCCCTCCTCCTTTGCGCGCCCCAGTGACCCTGGGCGTGTACGTTCCGCCCGCCAGTTTACCGGGAGTAGTGCGCAGGCGCAGCACCCCGAAAGTGGCTTGAGGAAGGCGGCCCACGACGGGTTGTAGCACGGTTAACTCCGCTGGTTCGGTTCCATCACCGACGCTACTCCATTTTGGTCGTCCTTCCGGGCGCCCAAGGAGGAGGCGCGGTCTAGAACTAGTCTTCCCCTTGGTGGGCGTGGCCCGTCCAACCACATGTTCCCAAGCTACGAACAGCGTCCTCTGCTCCCCGAACTGGGGACCGACTGGGGAGTTCGCGGGATGCAGGGGGCCGTACGCTTCCGGAGCGTCTACCTCACGGACTGCTTTCTGGCAAAGCCCTGGGGTGGGATGCGGCGCCCCGACACCGAGTGGGTGACGTCGTCGCCCCCAGAGCCCGCGGGTCGCTCCCGTGCCACGGCTGCCCGGGCTGCGGGCACGAAGGGG
>NW_022900921.1:8535479-8555239 GCF_012274545.1 Fukomys damarensis | reverse complement strand
CTCGGCGCGCCGCTCCCGGGTGCCGCCGCCCCCTCGGCACCCGAAAGAGCTCCGCCTTTGTCCCCGAGGGGAGGTGGGGACGGCGAACCCTTCCCCCGGGACCGCCCCTGGAAAGGGCTGGTGGTAAGGCACGGCGGGCGTGGCCCTAGCGGTCGCCCTCGGTTCACTCCTGACCACATCCCCTGAACGCGTTTTCCCCAATCTGCTGCGGTAGCCTGGTCTGGAGGCCGAGCTGGCCTGCGCTCACAGTTCCAAAGGGATTCCCAAAAGCCGCTCTCCAAGGAGGGACCCCCAGCCCCAGCCGCCAGGGTCAAGCTCTTTCTGAACCCCACGGCTCTCCAAATGAGTGCCCTGGCGTTTCTGTGAATAGGGACACGGATTCACTGTCCCAAGGTTTTGGTGCAGATAAAATAGTGAATAGATGGAAGAAACAGCTCGGACCAAGGCAGACGTGTAGAGCGCTCAGTGTATCTAGCCTGTTTCAGTTTATTCCCTCCACTAAACTCACTCAGTGGAGGCGAAGTGGGGTGGGTAAGACTGACCCTTTCCTGGTCAGTCCTTGTGGTTCTGGTATCCTTTCATCCCTCATGGGTAGATTGGGAAGAGGGTGCCCCGCTCAGGCAGGCGCCGGTCACGTTCACAATCCTGAAACTTTGTGTATTTCCTGCAGCACTGGGCCTGATGTGCACAGCCACAAACGGGAAACGGCCTGTCCATCTCCTCATCTCCTGGCTTCTAGAACTGGGGCGTTCCTCGCTCAGATATCGAAGATAAATATAAACCAAACACGGACTGTGTTTCAGAAGGCTTGGAGTGTATACATTTACACAGGGGATTTGATGCTGCCATTACAAAATTAGAGGAGTTGTGGAAATCACTGATTTTGGTTTTGGTTTTGGTACCAGGGATCAAACTTGGGCCCTTGTGCTTGTGAGACAGGCGCCGGAATCACTGAGCTAAACTCCAGGCCCTAAATCAAGGATTGTTAATGGCAGAGAAGCCCAACCGTCTGAGAGGGTAATTAGGATGTATTAAATAATAAAGTTCATAGGCCGGGGATTTAGCTCATTGGTTCCGCTGCCCGCCTCGCAAGCTCAAGATCCTGAGTTCAATCCCCGGTACAAATAGTAATAATAATAAAGTTCACATTTGAACTGCACCGTATAGAAAGGTTTGAAAAAGGTTCGAACAGATTTTCTCAGTTGGGTGAATATAGTTTTAAAATTTGAGAAACTAGTGACAAAGGGCAGGGGATTTAACCCAGTGGTTCCACCACCTGCCTCACAAGTACAACGTCCCAAGTTCAATCCCCGGTACCAAAAAAAAAAAAAAAAAAAAAAAAACAAAATAAGAAGGAGCCCCTTCTTCAGCGGGGTGTGGTGGTGCTCGCACACCTGTAATCTCCCCACTTGGGAAGCTGAGGCAGAAGGATCCCGAGAGTTCCACAACGGCCAGAGATACATAGTGAGACCTGGCCTCAAAAAAGAAGAACCAGATCAGTGAGCCCTCTGTTATTCCCAGTGATTATAAATAAATATTCCAGAATGTCTAAGTAAGCCTAACTATGGATTTTCTAAAAGTAGATAAAAAAAAGGAAAATAAAATCTAAAATATGTATTTAAGTTCGGAATACTGTGAAAATGCAGAAGAATGCAGGTAAGTGCTTCCTGGTTAGTAACAATGAATGATCTGCCCACATCTCAAAACTGCGACACACCCAGGAGCCTGACAATTGACTGATTCATGTTTTTGGTTTTTTGGGGGTACCAGGTACTGAACTCAGGATATTGCACTTGAAAGGCAACTGGTGGCACTTTAAATTCTGCCTCCCACCCCAGCCATAGCCAAGATCTGTACTATGTAAAAAACTCTTTCATCAGATTTTTTTTTCTTCTTTTTTGAGACAGGGTCTCACTACGTGGTTCAGGCTGGCCTTAAACTCAGGGCAATCCTCCTACCTCAGCTTCCCAAGTGCTGGGACTACAGGCTTATGCCACCATACCCAGCTTTTTTTATGGAAGTCCAGCTTTTTTTAAGGGGATCCTGGAAACCACAAAGCTGGTCAAAATAGTCACTTAAGCATTTTTTTCAGGCCATATTTGCCATCAGACCTAAACTCAAAGTGGAAAACTCAACTAGAAATAAGTGGTTGACTATTACACTGTCAATAGCATATGTCTGCTTACATCATCCCAGAAATTTCTGCCCCCGCCCCGCCGTTTGTAACTTTGGAATGAAAATATCTATCTTGGGACACTGAATGTAGAAAGCATTCAACTTTCTTTTCATTTGTACAGGGGCTTGCAACTAAGTTCGTCTTAAATCTCAGAGGAGATTTTGGATTTGGACTTTTCAAAGGAAACTGTTAGGACTTGGGCAATTCTTGGAGGTGGACTAGTTGCCTTTTGCATAAAGTAATGTGCGTGAGTCTTTGGAGGGCCAGGAGTGGAATGTTTCGGCTTGTGTCTAGATGTCCCCTCAAAGCCTCATGCAGTCCTTTTCACAGCTGGATGGATCTAGTGTGTGATGCTGGGATTAAGGGCCTGTGGTTTGGTTTAGGTTTGGGTTTTGGTACTGCGGATTGAACTTGGGTCCTTCTGCTTGCGAGGCAGGCACTGGAACCACTGAGCGAAATCCCCAGCTCAGAGGCCTGTGGATAAATCATTCTACTAATTGGTTTGGTACCACCCTAATCCCAGTATCCTAGAGTATAAAAGGGGCAGAAAAACACTGTTAAGGTTCGCTTGTTGCTTTGCTACCATGTGGGTGCCATGAACTATTCTCTCCAACACCTCTCTGCCGTGCCACCCTGCCTTGGAGCCAGCCAATTATGGGCTGAAACCTCTACAAACTGTGAGCTAAATAAACTCTTTCCCTTTTAACTGTGGGTGTTGGGTATTCTGTCTCAGCAACGAGAGGAAAGTAGCTAACATGGATGGCCTCTTTAGTAAATGGTTCTGGAAAATTTCCTTTCTACATGACAACGATTAAAACTGGACCCACATCTTTCACCACGCGCTGAAGTAAATATGGATCAAGATCTAAACATTAAAAGAGAAACACTAAATCTGCTGGAAGAAAGAGTAGGTAAAACTCTTGAAGACATTGGTGCAGGCAAAACTATGATTATGAACAAAAACCTGATCACACAGGAACTATCACAAAAAAAAAATCAACATCTGGGATCTAATGTAAAAGCTTTTGCACAGCAAGAGAAACCACCAATAGAATGAAGAAACAACCCACAATGTGGGAGAAATTTTTTACCAGCTGATTGTCAGACAAGGGACTAATATCTAAAATATATAAAATAGGGCCAGGGAGTTGGCTCAGTGGTTCCGGGACCTGCCTCGCAAGCACAAGCACCCAAGTTCAATCCCCAGTACCAAAAACAAAGCAAAATAAATATATAAAGAACTCAAATCAGATCCCCCCAGATTTAAATACCCCATCCAAAAATGGGCATATGAGGGCTGGGGATTTAGCTCAGTGGTTCCACCACCTGCCTCACAAGTGCAAGGTACCAAGTTTGATCCCCGTTACAAAAAATAAAAATGGGTACCTGAAATGAATATACACTTTTCAGATGAAGTAAAAACATGTTCAGCATTTCTAGTTATTTGAGAGATGCCAATTAAAACAACAGTTTCCATCTCACTCCAGAAAGAATGGCTATCAAGAAATCAGGGCTGGAGATTTAGTTCAGTAGTTCTGCCGCCTGCCTCGAAAGCACAAGGATCTGAGTTCAATCCCCGCTACCCCCCCCCAAAAAAAAAAAACAGTTACAAGCTGGTGGGCTGTGGAAAGGAAACTTCTCCATTGCTGGTAGGAGTGTAGACTGGTACAACCACTATGAAATCAGTGTGGAGGTTTCCTCAAATCTAGAGGCTCCATTTGACCTACCTAGTCACCTTCTTTGTATCTTCCTGAAAGAATTAAAAACACCACAGTGATACATGCACATTCATGTTCATAGTGGCACAGTTTGTAGTGGCTAAATCTCAGTAACAGCCCAAATGCCCAACAACCAATGAATGGACAAAGAAGATGTGGTTTTTTTTATACAATGGAGTACTACTCTGCCATAAAGAAGGGTAAGCCTCAGACGTTTCTAACTAAAGGGATGTACCTCGAGACCATGCTCAAATGAAATAAATGGGACATACGTATTCAAATATTTCATTGTTTCTCTGGTATGAAAAACTAAATAAGGACCAAAATGTATAATATATATTGGGAAATGGGTAGAAAATGTTCAAATGGAAGGGGAACAAGGGAGGAGGGAGGGAGAAGGTAAGGAGGGGACAGGAAAAAAGAGCAGAAGGAAAAGTGAACAAAGCATTTGTAATTAAGGAGGAAAAGGGGATGAAGGGAGGGGAGGGGAATGAAAAAAAAAGTAAGATACTTCATGGACAGGTACAAATTCCCTATGATGAATGTTATCATATCTAAAATGTACCCAGAAAAAAAATTAAAAACAACTTCTGGCTCTTGGAAATTACATCATTGAAATTCCCCTAAGTACAGAGCAAGGGTCATGTCCATGACTAAACATTTGACTATTATTTTAGTTACCACCAAAAAACTTTCTGATCTCTAATGATTTCTTAAGGATTACTTGTTTTTATAGTATTGAAGATCAAATTCAGGGCCTCGAGTATGCTAGGCAAAGTTCTTACCACTGAACTATGTTCTCAGTCTCAAACTCGGGTCCTTGCACTTGCGAGGCAGGCGGTGGAACCGCTGAGCTAAATCCCCACCCTTCTAGTTCTTTTTTTTTAATTGTAGAAATAGAAACTAAATCTATTTTATCTATCTTGTTACGGATGAGTGAGTTAGATAATAATGGAAATGCCCCACACTCTGCCAGATTGAGCTCCTTTATTAAAGCCGGCAACCAAGGGGGGGTCTAGTGCCCAGAAAGTTTCCTAAGCAACGAGAGGCAGTTTTATTTCTCCTTTAAATTATGCGTTCAGTTGGGAGGGTTCAAGGGAAAGCAAGTGGAATCTTACAGAAGAAGAACCACGCCAGGTTAGTGGGAGGCACAAGGAAGTTTCACACGAGGTGAGTTACAAAACATCCTACAATAGCAAGTTTACTGCCAAGCAGGATGCAGGGGTTTTGGGTGGAGGTTAAGCATTCCTCAATTGTGTTTATTTATGGTCCATGCATCTGCTGTGGTGCTGCCCTCTGTGGCACCAGAGGGTACAATGTCCCACGGAAGTCCAGCTGAAGACCTAAAGTCCAAGACAGTGTTCTCCATGAGTCCAGCCAGTGGCTTAGAGCCCGTGGCAATAACTCAACGCTTGTCTGTATTGAGGATCAACACCAGGAAGGTCCAAAGGCCAATGGTGGAAGCCAGAAAACCTGCACTGGTTGGGGGAAGGATTTGTGCCATCAGGCTGAGCCTGCCGAATGAAACCCCATGCCTCCTGGAGGAGTGGAGAGGAACACGCAGGGGCGGGGATGCGAGAAACGGCAAGACCGACAAACTGTGGTGGCTGTCACGGAGGAAACTAATGGGGTAACTGGCAAAATGAGGGAAGTGGGGAAGAAGAGGGGAAATCCCTTACGTGCAGATCAAAGAAGGCTGTAGTGCACAACTCCTTTTTCTGCTTTCCTCATCTGTTGATAAAGATTGGAATAGCTGTGTTCTGGTAACACGGACATTTGTTTTGGACATAGTGGAAAACTGTGGACCACAGAATCTGTGGCAAAACTGGCTGGGGTAGTAGGCTTGACTGACATGCAGAACAGTTCCCAAAACCCTACACGTAGACTTCTTGCAAGAACTCAAGCAAGTTTCCAATAGGGTGCTGTAGATCAGTCCTCAGCCTGAGGCATGGGACACCAGCACCACCCTCAGGACCCGGATGTAGAAGTTCTTATGGGTTTCCTGGAAATCTGGACAGTATAAAAGGACAAAGACACCACAAAGAGTTTGTTATCATGGCTTTCTTCGCGATAGCCCAACCTGCTTTCTACAGGGTGGTGGTGTATTTATTTGTTAGTTTGTTTGTTTTTTAACATAGGATCTTGCTGTATAGTTCAGGCTGTCCTTGAACTCAAGGCAGTTCTGCCTCAGCCTCCAGAGTGCTAGGATTACAGTCCTCCGCCACTACGCCTGGCCTTAGGGTGTCCTTTTGTCTTGCTTTTTCCTCTTTTGCTCGCCCAAACTCACTCTGCAGAACCAATTGCCCTCTCACTTTTTACTTTTACCTTTTCAAATAAGCTTTGCCATGTTTTTTCTCATTCTGTCCAATTATTTGTTCACTGTGAAAAGATTCTGGAACCAAATTCTAGGAGACCCAAGCAACCTAGAAGAACCCAGTAGCATTTAATGGGTGAACAACTTCTAGAACAAGTTACCCCATAACACCAGGATGGGGTAGGCAGCGCAGGCGCCTGACTCAGGGACCTAAACAAGATCCCAACTTTTCTCTTTTCCCTCTTTTATCTCTTTCAAGAAGCACACAAGGGAGGGCCCGGGGATTTAGCTCAGTGGTTCTGCTGCCTGCCTCACAAGCACAAGGATCCACGAGAGTTTGATCCCCAGTACCAAAAAAAAAGTACGGGAGGGACATCTTAAAGGCATGTAGTAAATCTTATATGCTTATAGGTAACACAGTGTCTGTCCCCAAAACATCACGTTTAGGTTATAGTTTATGAACTTGGGACCCCTTTAAGATAAAAGACTGTAAAGGTTGATTTTCCTCCAAAGGTATATTAGAGAGTAAAAAGATGAGGTCACAAAGCTCTTCTGTCTTTTCCTTTTCTAACTCTTACTGTAATAACTAACAAAAAAGGTACTCAGAGTAGTTTAAAGTATTAAAGGAAATTTGGTTATGACTTACATAGGAAAAGGGAGCATTAATTGAATCCTGGAAAGAATTTTCATGACTGGTTTGTCTGTGTCTCTAGACCTACAACTATGAAAGAAATTACTGTGGTGTGGAATGGCCAATACATCCAGAAGAGCACTTTGGTTTAAAAGTAATTGCTTTGTATGTCTCATTCCATGTGTCTGCTTCCTAGCCTGTTCTGATGGTTGGCTGCACTACCTGAAGCTGCTTCATTTAACAAAAATATATTTTTTTAAGCTCAACAATTTCTTTTTCTTTTCCTTTTTTGCCCTTGTAGGCCCCTGGCCATATAGTTGGGATGGCCCAACTTAAAATATTACAAGATGAGGGTGAATAGGCTGAGGCTTAAAGGGTGCAAATTTTGATGACCTAAAGGTTATATATGATTGGGTTGATACATATGTTTCTATTTTTTTGCTTTGGTACCGGGGATCGAACTCAGGACTTTGCACTTGCAAGACAGGCGGCAGCACTGCTGAGCTAAATCCCTTGTCCCGATGCATATGTTTCTGTGTGTCAATTTTTAGGTGTATGTTCTATTTTATTTGATATATAGATAAGTAGACACTCATAACCCAAATGTACTTTTGTTCACAGGGCTTATCCGTGAGTTAACAAGGTAAGAAGAAAGATACCTTTAAAGTTGGTAACATATTTCCATCTAGGTCTTTAGCTGGTCAAAATACTATAAAAAAATTGGTTTTGTAAATGTACTGTCTATTGTTGTCTGTGTACAGTAATTTAAAGAGTTTTTCTTTGGCCAAAAATAATATATATACAGCCAGAGATTTAGCTCAGTGGTGCCACCTGCCTTGTAAGCACAGGTCCTGAGTTCAATCCCCCATACCAAAATAAAAATAATGATAATAATAATAATAATAATAATAATAAAGTATAGCCTAAAATGTTAATTGCTATGTTTTGGTTCTCATGAGTATTAAATAAATGACTTTAATATTTTCAATTTAACTATATCTAAAAGATTAAGCTTTCTATGTCCAAAGTACTAAGGTTTTCTTAAGCTATTAAAATGCTAGCCATTAAACTTACAAAACTAGATCAAAAATCAAAGGTTCTATATTTTAGTAAGAAAGCTTCTTGTGTTTGTTAGGCTTTTGGTTACTAAAACTGAGTTTTAAGAGTTAAAGACTCTGTGAATGTTGGCTTGTAAAATGTTTTCAATAATCAGGTTATAAATGGCTCAATAAACTACTATTAACTTATAATATACCATATATTTATTATCTGAGACTAGATATATACATATGCATCCGAAGACAAAATATTCTGTGAATCTAAGCTTTAAAGGTAAGATTTTAGGGACCAGGATTTAACTCAGTGGTACCATCACCTGCTTCGCAAGCACAAGGTCAAGAATTCAATCCAGTACCAAAATATAAATAATTAAATTAAGTAAGTTAAAATTTTAAGCTGATCATGATGACACATGCTTGTAATCCCAGCAGGTGGGGGAGGCTGAGGCAGGAGGATTGCTGCAAATTCAAGTACATCCTGGGCTACTGAGTTCAAGGCCAGTTTTGAAATGCAAAATAAGACCCTGTCTTCGAAAACTAAACTAAAGTAAAATATTTTTTAAAGTTTTAAATTAATGAAATTAAGCTTATAGTATTAAGACTGTTTAACACATAAAGTAACTAATGAATGCTCTCTTTTATACTGTGTGTGTGTGTGTATAGACCTGAGACATATAAAATGATCAGAATTTTTGGCATCTCTTTAAATTTGATCTTGCCACTTAAAACTTGATCTTCAGCTACTGACTTTGATTAAATAAGCATTTATTACTGTATAAATGAGGTACACTTGTACATTGGATAATAAGTCTATCCAGTCAATAACACTGTTTCCTAAATTTCTAAGACCTCTCAAGATGTCCTTAATTCTTGTCAGTATAGGGACACTGTATAAAACATGTTAAAGGAGTCTAAATTTGCCTCAAGAGTAAAAAACTAAATATATATAAAGATTTCTGTATAACTGTGATGCTAATTATTGCTAATCTCATAGTATATTAAATACATGTATGTTTCCCAAGTATACAGGCCTTCTAAGATTAAAAAAAAACAAAAACTGAAAATACATATTATTATACTGCTGTCTTCCTGGCTAACACTGTTTTTGGTACTAAATTTTTCAGGTTCAGCCAGGCATGGTGGCACATGCCTATAATCCCAGCACTCGGGAGGCTGAGGCAGGAGGATCACTGTGAGTTTGAGAGCAGCCTGGGCTACATAGTGAGTTCCATAGTGTGAACTACATAGTGAGACCCTGTCTCAAAAAAAAAAAAAAAAAGTCAGGTTCAATCCTCTGGGTTTCCCCTGCTTGCATTAAAATGTGCACCCCAATCCAACCTGAGCCAGCTAGCCAGATGATAAGTTTTCATACTGATGTTTGTGATTGTTATGTAATTGTGTTGTAACAGTGAGAGGTACTAGAATACTATGCAGTCCAAACAATGTCACTCTAAAGATTAGAGTTTGAAGTTTCTCTGGTGTGAATAATCTGCAATAATACAGAAGATCCTAATAAGATTACTGACATTAAGAAATGGGAAGAAACGAGCTAAAGGTGTAGGGAAGGTGGGATGGGTATGGGAAGGGTAATAAGGGAAAAGAAAAAAATGTGAGATAAAGAAAAGATGGAAATAAAATGTTTGTAGATGGGGAGGGGAGGAGGGGGTGAAGGGAGGGCAGGGGTAAGGGGAAAAAATGAGAACCAAGACCTGTCATGTAGAGGTACAAATTCCCAACAATGAACGTAACTGTACTATATCTCTAAAATGTACCAATAAACTCAATTAAAGCTGAAAAAAAAGATTACACTTTGAGCATTAACCTATAAAGTACATCTCTACACAAGTGCATTTTACTTAAATGGCACTCTATTAAAGGATAACAAATGTAGATAAAATTTCTTCATGTCATTTAATATTTCACAATTGGAAAAGGGAAAACAATCAAAAGTTATTTTATACTAAAATGAAAATTTTAATGGATTTCAGAAATATGAACAAAAACTTAATAATTCAAATTTAATAATGTCATCATAATTGATAAGCTAAGATGCTGTGTGCTCTTGATTTTAAATTTTCCAAGTAAAACTTGCTGTTAACACACTACAGGAATCTGATTTCTAAGACAACTATAACAACATTTTGTTGTAGCTAAGAGAGTTTGGGTGACTCACCAGAGTCATAGGCCCCTTTAAAGAGCTCCTCTCAGGTCCTGGGTCCTTGTTGACTTTAGAGGGGTAGGGCCAAAATATTGGCTGTCTTTGTAGCTCAGTTACTTTTTTGGGGAGGGGTACCAGGGATGGAACTCAGGACCTTACGCTTCCAAGGCAGGTGGTGGCACCCCTGAGCTACATCCCCAGCCCCAGCTCAGTTACATTTTCACCTTTGGTCTACAAGCCTTAGTTGTTGAACACCCAGGAGGTCAGTTAGGTCGATAGCGAAAACTTTAATAGTGAAAACCTGGGAAAGGTCACCATGTAAGATAACTGTGCCCTTTGCTCTGTTTTAAATGGCACCTGATGCATCTAGTCTCTAAAAAATTTTGTAAATGAAAAGAACCACTGTTAGCTTCGTTGACCAGACATCTCCCTCCCGCTTGGCTAGCATAGATAAAGTTTAAAGGTAACTTCCCGTAACAAGAATGGCACTGAAATTCAACCGCTCTCACCATGTTTTGGGTATCAGCAATGTGAGCTGTGAAAATGGAATGGAACCCACTGAATGAGATCAAGGCTGTAAAACCCTATAAAAGAAGGAGTTGTAACCCAATGGGAGAGTCGATCAGGGCACCGCCTTTATGTGTGCTCGATCCCCATTGATGGAGTGAACTTTTTTATTTTACTTCCCTTCTGCTGCCTCTTTGTGTGTTACTCGCCAATTCCTCCCGTAACATTTGGTGAGTTGGCCGGGAAGGAAAAGGATAACTGACACAGCCCACGCTGGGCCTCGACCAGAGTACGACCAGAGTCCCACCGGAGGGAGCCGCCCTCGGCCTCCTCAGAAGGGAAGAGGTGCACCCCTCTCTAGGACTCCGAGGCCAGCTCGCCGCCAGCAGATCACGCGAACCCGGAACAAAGACAGCAGTAGGAAGGTGTATGAATGGACCTGTCTGTCTGGTGAGATTCCCTGTGTGTGTGTGTGTGTGTGTGTGTGTGTGTGTGTGTGTGTGAAAGAATCTGTTAGGAGAGTGAGTGAAACAAACTACCAAAGCCATGTCCGTTCACCAAGACAAAGGGAGGGGGCGCTTGCGCTTAAAGAGCCCTCCCCGAATCGCAGAGCTGGTGTGTGGCCTGTTCCCACGCTCACGAGTCCGTGGCCAGCGTCTAATATGAGCAAAATGGAACACTAATGCAACAGTGTTCCTTCAGCTCGGACAGGCCTTAAAATGGGAACGAGAGGCCTGGCAGCTGGGACTGGTGAAAGTGAGCGATACCCGCCCTTTGTTTGCTCTGTGACACCGGGAGAGGGGCTATCTAGGGATCACGGGAGATGCAAATGTAAACCAACTGTTGTTGTGATTCAGAATTTTGATAAAGGCTTTGTGGGGGACTATAGGGTAAAATTAAGACCAAAACATGCTCAGAAAACTTTGTGAGTTATCATGTCCTCAGCTAAGCCAGGCTTGCCCCCAGAAAGAACTCTGGACAAAAGAAAAGTTATCTCCCTTTGTTTTTACCTGAGACTTTGACAACTTGGAGCCTTGTGTGATCTAGGAGCTGCTCAAGCTTCTGCTCTGCGGCAATCAGCTGCTAGTGAGAATTATTTAGTTTTGATCTTAGAACAACTGCTTACCAAATCTGCTGTACCCCCCCACACACGGTGAACTTGCTCAGAAAATGTGACATCGTTGCAGGCAAAACCCAGTGTTTCCCCTTTGGAGGAGGTCGAGCTGCCTCCCCCTCCACTTAAGTTGCTAAGATCCAAGGTGTGGAGGAGGTGGGGGCAAAAACAGAATTGTTTAGCTTTACTGCACTGGAGGGTGCACATGGGAAAGCATGGTCAGGCTCAGAGAAAATGGAACAGGGCTTGCACTCAGATTAGAAAGAACTAAAATGAGAAAATAAATCTTTGATGGATTAAAACCAGGTAGGAAAAACTCTGAAAAACATACAATAGAGAGAAAGAAACACTGCAAGCCAGAGAAACTGCAACTGTGTTTTACCAGACATCAAGAGATTTGTATAAGAAAAATCAAGTTAGAAATTTTAACTGTTTGAGAAACAAAGATACATTTAATTGGTGTGCTTAAAATATTTCTTGTGCACTGCAAATTCTTGAGTTGCAATTATAAGGTTAACTTGCTCTTTTCTGTACTTTGTTGATAAAAACTCAAGGTTAATACTGTTCTATAGGCAGCCAGTGAAATTTTAAGATGTAACAATCTGAGAACAGAAAGAAAAAGGACACTTTAAGATTTTAACAGCTGAAGTTTGTTACAGAAGCTATGGGTAAAAGAGACATACTTTTGATATGAAAGGATTTTGTATGTTTGTCTTGTTAGAAAGAGATAAAGAAAGATATACAAGACCAGAAAGCCTAAGTATGTAGAGAAGATGTGTGGAAATGATTTATGTATGTTTGCTTGTTGATTTCAAGTTTGTTACAGAAGGTTTACATTTATAGCCATAAAGAGCTTTCATTCCTTTTGATTCTAATTCTACAGGAGATCTGTTAATTGACCTGCAAAAGCTTTGACTAGTCGTAACTAAAAGAGATTTTAGAATTCAATTGGCTAAATACATTTGAGTGCATTATAGTTTCCAAAGTTGGCTTATATGTTTGTCTGTGTCCAGTTGTTTGAAAATTGTTTGAAAATGTTTGTCCAATTATATTTTTTGATTGAAATGACATCAAGGATACAAATAATTCGTTAATTTCTATAACCTCATTTTATAAGTTAAAATTTTTGTCAAGATAATTAAATATATATGCTTAGGTCTGGATAAATTCCTGTTAATGGTAAAAAGGACAGCTGCTCAGAAAAATTTATTCTGGTCTTTAATTCACTAATGGGAGTCCCAATAGTTCTCATAGCTTTCTGAGAAGATATATCCCAATAAACATGGCTAAATACAATTGTTATAAAATGTTTACATTGGTTATCATCAAAGGGTTGGATTCTAAATATGTTATTGTGATATGTTTATAGTGGTCATTTTCAAAATATGTTTTCTGTGGAAAAATAGTTATTAAGAGGTTTTATTGAAAAAATGCTTTGAAACCTAATTAGATTAAAGGGCATAAAGTTTCATACATAAAATAATGATTACTGTTAATTTTCTGATGTACTAAATTTAAAGAACAGGTTGTGAAGAGACTATTAATGCTGCTTCAAGAGGCAAGATATAAAGTTTCATGGAAAAGGCACAAATTTGCATGCAGCAAGTCAGATATATAGGATTCAAAGTTTCCAAAGAAATATTCTGCTTGTAAGCCAGGTGTGGTGATACATGCCTGTAATGCCAGCACTTGGGAGGCTGAGGCAGGAGGATCACTGTGCGTTCGAGACCAGCCTGGGCTACATAGTGAGTTCCAGGTCAGTCTCAACTACATAGTGAGACCCTGTCTCAAAAAACCAAAAATAAAAAAATTTAAAAGAAATATGCTGTTCGTGAGATAAAAAGGACTTGAAGGCAGATGAGAGGATTTTTGGGGTAACAGGTTTTTGCAGGATTCCAGGGTTTACAGACTTAGCCAAACCTCTATATGAAGCTTTAAAGGGCCCAGAAAGGATACTCAGTATTATAGGGTGAAGAGCAAGACTCAGCATTTAAATAGCTAAAACTAACTCTCTCTGCTGCCCCCTGTATCGGGGATCCTAAATGTGACCCAGCCTTTTACTTTGTACATCACTAAAAGAAATCATACTGCTTAGGGGTGCTCACTCAAGGAGTAGGCCCATAGGATTAGCCAGTAGCATATTTATCTTAGAGTTTGGATCCAGCTGGGAAGGGATAGTCCCCTTGTTTATGAGCCCTAGCAGCTGCAGTTATGCTGATTAAGGTAGTTGACAAGGTAACATTACGAAAAAGTGGATTGTTCAGTTTCTCCATGCCTTTTAGACCCTGTCTCAAAACCAAAAATAAAAAAATTTAAAAGAAATATGCTGTTCGTGAGATAAAAAGGACTTGAAGGCAGATGAGAGGATTTTTGGGGTAACAGGTTTTTGCAGGATTCCAGGGTTTACAGACTTAGCCAAACCTCTATATGAAGCTTTAAAGGGCCCAGAAAGGATACTCAGTATTATAGGGTGAAGAGCAAGACTCAGCATTTAAATAGCTAAAACTAACTCTCTCTGCTGCCCCCTGTATCGGGGATCCTAAATGTGACCCAGCCTTTTACTTTGTACATCACTAAAAGAAATCATACTGCTTAGGGGTGCTCACTCAAGGAGTAGGCCCATAGGATTAGCCAGTAGCATATTTATCTTAGAGTTTGGATCCAGCTGGGAAGGGATAGTCCCCTTGTTTATGAGCCCTAGCAGCTGCAGTTATGCTGATTAAGGTAGTTGACAAGGTAACATTACGAAAAAGTGGATTGTTCAGTTTCTCCATGCCTTTTAGAACTGCTGAATAACAGGACATCGATGGCTCTCAAATAAGAGTTACATAATATTAGGCCCTCATCTCTGAGACTCCCCACCTACATTTTGTTCCAGCTAAAACCTTACACCCTGCTACTTTTTGCCCTCAGAACCTGGCCCCCTGACTGGGACTGCCTCAGGGTCACCGACAAGTTGTTCTCCAGTCATTCTGATCTGGAATGACCCACCGACTGATGCTGATTTCGTCCTGTTCAAGGATGGAAGCAGCTTCATGGAAAATGGGGTACACTATGCTAGCTATGCAGAGATGAAGTGGTCCAAGCAGGACCCCTCCCCACCAGATGGTCAGCTCAGTGAGTGGAGCTATGGGCACTCATACAGGTTCTCTGATGGGCAAAAGGAAAGAGGGTAAATGTTTCTACAGATTCCTGTTTGCTACTTTACATATCTATGGCACTATCTATAAAAGTGTGGTCTTCTCACAACACAGGGCAAACTTATTATATAGTATAGTTGTTTGAGGCAATGTGGAAATCTGACAAAACAATAATTCATTGCTCTGAACAGAAACTTTACATGATTATACCCACCCCTTCTGAAGGTTATAAATGTGTTGATATGGGTTTGTACTTATTCTGGAGGGCCTGAGGCCTTCCCTATGAAAAGAGAGAGGGCTTCAGAGGTATGCAATATTTTATTAAAGGAGAAAAATTCCAAGGTTTGGTCTGCCTCTCTCCATAGACAGTGACAATGAGCCAGCAATTGTAGCAGAGCTTGTACAAGATCTAGCTAAACTGTTATACTGCTTATTGACCTCAGAGTTCTGGTAAGTTGAAAAAAAATGAAAAATCATACCATTAAAGGAGTATTAACTAAATATTGTCAGATAACACTGGGGTTATGGGTTGATCTACTCCCTTTGGCCTTCCTTAAAATTCCTTAATATTTCAAGTCATACTGTATTCTCCCCATATGAGGTCTTCTTTGAAAGGCCAACATGTATTTTGAGAGACTTTATAAAAAATTTACCTCAACTGGGCTTAACCAGTATGGAATTACAGCTCTTAGAATTGGGCGAAGTGTTCCAAAATATTCAAGGACAAATTAGAGATAAAGAGGACCTCCCAGTGCTGACGCCTGCTCATCTAATTAAACTGGGAGACCAAGTTTATGTTAAAAATTGGAAAGAGGGCTGGGGATTTAGCTCAGTGGTTTCAGAGCCTGCCTCACAAGCACAAGGACCCAAGTTCGATCCCCAGTACCAAAATAAATAAGTAAATATTGGAAAGAGATCCCATTACAACCCATTTGGGAAGGGCCATATGAGGCACTATGGTTACCCTCACAGCTGTCAAGGTAGCTGAAGTCTGACCATGGGTTCATCATATTAGAGTAAAGGGAGCCTATACAGAGGACTCCACAGACTGTGACCCAAAGGGACAACATACTCGATACCCCAATTCAGAGGCTGGAGAGTCCACGAGCAGCAACTCCAGGTGACAATGCTCTCAAAACCCTAGAAGGTGGTGAGTCCACGCATGGCTGAAGAATGAGGACTACAATCAAGATACTATGGACTCTTTTGCTACATCAGACTGTTTTGAGTTGTTTTTGAGCTAAGGGTTTACAAGCCTAAAAATGGTAAGTTTGATGAAAATTATGTGACATTTAGATCTGTCAAATGGGAGCCAGAAGAATATCCATTAACTGTGACTTTTAATGCTTGTCCCAAGGAACATTATGGGGACCTGGTGACTGGACCTGTGACTGCGGAGTCTATTCTTGGGAACAAACCTATTGTAAACAGAGGAACTGATATGGTTAAACAATATTGATAAGGCCAGAAACACCAGCAACTATAATAATTGTATACAGGGTCAATGTAACCCACTCAGTATGTTTTTAAGTAACCCCTGGGATAGTATATGGTTGAAAGGACAAACTTACAGGGCATACATAGGATATTCCTCTGCCCCAGAACATTCGTCACCACTCGCTCATAACCCCAGTGGATTCTCCAGATTGTAAAAATTTGGAGAATGTCTCCCCCTAAGTTTGGAGAAACCCCTGGCCTAAAGGAGATTCAATGGATAAGAGATGGGGGCCCTTGTAGTTGTACAGGGATAGATGTGATAGATTTAATTGCTTATACTCATTCACTGCTGTTACACAGATCAGAAATTAGCCTCTGACGGCTGGATCCGTGCACCACTTACCAGAATGACTGATCAGGCAACTGGCATCATGAGTGACCTGCCCTTAGTGCCAGTAAAGATTGCTATGTACCCCTACTCAACTACCCATTAGATATACTGCCAATGGAACTTGTTTTCTAGGTGTTCAAAGATCACACAATGTTTCAGCTGTCTGCACTAAAATTGTGGATATATCCTCAACCACTCGTAATTACTCTGCCCCAGACGGAACTTACTTTCTCTTTTAAAATGGTGTTTTTAAAGTGATTTCAAGGCACTCTGCTGGTTTGGGTGCTTTGGGGTCCTAATCCCTAACTTGTCTGTGTATACCCCTTCAGTCATAAGAAAGGTACCTTTACAGATCGCTGCAACAAACGGTTTGTTAAGAAAAGGGACCCAACCATCCTCCCCATACTAGCAGGATTAGCTAGAGCAGGCAGTCTCACTCTAAGTGCCATGGCCCTTGGATTAGGACAACAACAGTTTGTGGCATTGGGACAAGAAATTAGAAGACTTAGAAGAAATTCGGGATGTGATACAAGCCTTAGAAACTCAGTTGACTCATTAACTAATACAGTGTTACAGAATAGGCGGGCCCTTACTGCTCATAGAGGAGGAGCCTGTGTGTTTCTAGCAGAAGAATGCTGCTACTGGGCCAACAGACCTGGCATAATTAAGGAATCACTAAACTGTTAGGGACCTGATGCTGCCCTCAGAGGCTGCATTCTCTTGGCTCTTAAAACGACCTCATGCTCTTTTCTTTAGTTTCCTCCCCACAAGGCCACAGCAGTCTGAGAGGTTAAACCTGTTTCTGCAGGACTAAACCCATAAAAGACAACCTGGCCCATGATAGGTTAAAGTAGCTCACTCCTCATAAATAAGCAATAGCCCACTCCCCAAAAATGATAAAAGGACCTTCTTTTCTTTGTTCTTCTCTCTCTTCTTCTTCTTTCTTCTCCTCCCCCCACCTTCCCTTCTCTTTCCCTAATCTGCCTTCCCTAATAAAATCTCCTGTTGGACCTCCGGTGTGTGGCCTAGTTGTTGAGCATTGTCGCTGTGTCTCTACATAAACGAGATCGTATTAAACCGCTAGGAAAGGAGTTTGGTACCGAGGACTCAACATTGAATTTTGGTTTTAACTTGTCAGGATGGAGAGCCTGGGTCAGCACTCTCACAGGACCAATTACTGTCAGACTGCTCGTCCTCATATTTGGTCCCTGCATGGTAAATGGATATGAGGCTCGTACATCAAAGAGTAAGCGCTGCCCAGCACTACCAGATGTTGCTTATGAATAATAACAATGATAACGAAAATTGGTATAGCACAACGAACAGTAAGTAGTTACCCCAAAACAAAGGGAGGAATGATAGGGAAAACTTTAATAGTGAAAATCTGGGAAAGGTCATCATGTAAGATAACTGTGCCCTTTGCTCTATTTTAACTGGCACCGGAGGCATCTAATCTCTAAAAAGTTTTGTAAATGAAAAGAACCACTGTTAACTTCATTGACCAGACACCTCCCTTCTCCCTGGCTAGAATAGATAAATCCTAAAGGTAAGTTCACTTAACAAAGAATGGCATTGAAATTCAACTGCCTCACCAGTTTTGGGTATCAGCAATGTGAACTGTGAAAATGCACTGTAACCAGCTGAATGAGATCAAGGCTGTAAAACCCTATAAAAGAAAGAGTTGTAAGGCCCAAGTGGGGAGTCGATCAGGGCACCACCATTAGGTGTGATCGATCCCCATCTATACAGAGTAAATTTTTTTTTTTTTTTTTGCTACTGGGGATTGAACTTGGGTTCTTGCGCTTGCAAGTCAGGCCACCGAACCGGTGAGGTAAATCCCTGGCCCTAAACTTTTTTATTTTACTTCCATTCTGCTGCCTGTGTTTCACTTGCCAATTCCTTCTAACAACATTAGTATCAAAGTGGGCGGAGTACATTTAGCTATCATAATCTTATCTCATTATCAAGTAGTCAAACCTTGGTTTGTAGCTTGGTCTGAGAGTGTTCTGCAAGACAAGTAAACATTTCTAAGAAAATTTAACATAATAAACGGGCCGGGGATTTAGCTCAGTGGTTCCACTGCCTGCCTTGCAAGCACAAGAACCCGAGTTCAATCCCTGGAACCCCGCCCCCCAAAAAGAAAATTTAACATAATAAAAAGTATGTCTTGAGTGGTATATCATGCTGAATGTCACATGATTACAACAGGCGCTTCTCTCACTTGCTGCTTTGATATACAGATTTGTATTATGAACAGAACAAATTACCCTCACAGACAGACCAAGGTTTTATTGTACCTTAAAATAGTAAGTATGGCCAGAGAACTATTACTTCTTTACCAACCATCACTGTCTTAACAGTCAGATAACAATTTGGTGTAGCCAAAAGATTCCAGTAACTCTTTGGACACATATTTTTTATTTCTCTTTAAAATGCCAATAAGTTTCTTCTCCTCCTCCTCCTCCTCTTCCTCCTCCTCCTACTCTTCATCCCACAGTCTCTGTGTTTTCCTTCCAGCTGTAGGAGGCCCACTTACAGTTTGCCTCTTATATTCTTTTCTGTCTCATTTTTGGTCACTCATTGCAGGTACAATTCAGGGAAGAACAGGCAGAGAGCTTATTACTAACCCAGTTGCAGAACAGATCATTTTGGTACCATGTGTGCACGCAGTGTGCCTTGTTGACCTCCTGTTTCTGTTCTTCATGACACTTTGCTCAGCATTCTCACTCTTTGGGGAAAAATAGCTGTTGGTAACTTGTTCTCCTGCCTGAGGAGCCACCTACCCAAGATTACTCCTTTGGAGCTCAAAGTCTCATCCACAGTTTCCCCTGCATGGCCATTTCTCAGGGTGCTATTTTAGGGTTACCATCTTGTCCCATTACATGACTGGCCGCCATCTTGTCACATCACTGGCACTCCTATCGGATCAGTTATGTGGATTCCACTGTTTCCCTTCCTTGTTTTTTTTTTCTACCAAAAAGCCCAGGTAATTTAGAAACATATGGCTGACAGCCTGAGCAGAACAAAGAATGGCCAGAAAAGCTTAACTTAAATCAAAGAGCCATCCTTGTTCTTAGGATGTTTTAAAGACTTTAAAAAAAAAAAAAAAAAAAAAA
>NW_022900921.1:8504590-8535378 GCF_012274545.1 Fukomys damarensis | reverse complement strand
AAAAAAAAAAAAAAAAAAAGAGGTTTGCATCTCTACTGCTTTAAACAAGACACCAGAGTTTTTACTATCAGGGTAAGTGTGAGGGGAACGGTTTCCCATGTGGCTCCATTCTGCTTAAGTAAAGCCATGAAGTGGCTCCAACCACTCTCCCGAAGGGCCTCAGTGTGGAGACAAAAGGCCCTCAGCAGGGCTTTCTTCTATGCTTCTGTGAAGGATGCTAGCATCATCCTAACTTTGGACAGAGACATCTGTCCTCACAAAGGATGCTTTGTGGGCTAAACCTGAGTTTCCTCCTTCTGCATGGGATGCTGTCTTAAGGACCCAAGACCGGATTATTTCTCTCTCTACAGGCCCCGAGATGAAGCATGGGAAACCTCACGGACACTGCAGATTCCACCGACTTCACCATTAGGCCGTATCCTTGATCAGTGGGAAAGATCTGACCCTGCCATTTTGGGGGGGTAGTTTGAGACACGGTCTCACTGTGTAGTTAAGACTGACCTGGAACTCACTATGTAGCCCAGGCTGGTCTCGAACTCACAGCGATCCTCCTGCCTCAGCTTCCCAAGTGCTGGGATTAAAGGCGTGCGCCACCAGGCCCGGCTGATCCTGCCGTTTTAAAAAAGGAGTAGCTGCTAGATATTGTGGTACATGCCTATAATTTCAGCACTTGGGAGGCTGAGGCAGGATGATCACCTTGAGTTCAAGGCCAGCCTGAACTACACAGCAACATGCTGTCTCAAATAAAAAACAAAAAGATTTTTTAAAAAAATGAAAGAAACAGCTTATCCACCATTGCAATAAGAGTTGGGTTCAGTAAGAAAAAGGCAAAAGATTGGTATGAGATGGCAATTTATTTTATTTTATTTTATTTTTTTCATACTGGGGATCAAATTCAGGACTGGTGTTTGCAAGGCAGGCACAGTGCCAAACATAGAAGTTGAAGTGAAATCCCTGATGTTCAGACTTACGTGAGCCTACATATCAGGAAAAGTCCAGAAGCTATAATATTTGGAATGGCCCCAAGGAAGAGCGAGATATCTTTGATGATCCTGTCGTCGGATCACCACCTATCTCTCAAGGGCACGTGTCTCTCCCATCTGTTTAATGAAGAAACTTCAGATGGGACCCCAGACACCTATGATCCGACTGTTGGACATGGGGCTGGGGATTTAGCTCAGTAGCACTGTGCATGCTTTGCAAGCGCAAGGTCTGGAGTTTGATCCCTGGTAACCAGAAAAAGAAAAAAAAAAAGCCAAGCTGGTCACGGTGGCGCATGCCTGTAATCCCAGCACTTGGGAGGCTGAGGCAGGATTGCTGTGAGTTCGAGACCAGCCTGGGCTACACAGTGAGTTCCAGGTGAGTCTGAACTACACAGTGAGACCCTGTCTGAAAAAAACAAAACAAAACAAAAAAAAGTCAGTTGTTGTACATGACCTTTTCTGTATTCAACAATTGGGAGCTGGTAGAGGGTCAAAAAAGAAAATCTAGAATTATAGCTGTCACAACTGGTGATACTTTAAACTCACCCAGGTTGTCTAAGGGAAAACCCAAAGACAAAGTCCCTGTTTTAAGTACAAAAAGTCTGGACACTGGGCACACAACTGCCCCAAGTCACTGCCTGAGCCCAATCAATGTGTCTGACTAGAGGCAATGGAGGATTAACTGTCCCTGCTCCCAGACAGGGACTAGGCAAGCCAAAACCCTCATTTCCTGAAGAGGCCAAAAGAACCTACAATGTCTCCGTTCATGGGGATTACCTCTCCTATGAGGAACTCTAGGTAGTGCTGGACATAATGGGTGAACCAATTCCGTTACTTCATTCTGATTTGATTTACTTCTCTAGAAAATCCTCCTCTAGATCTAAAGCCATAGTTGAGGTCAAGGGGACCCGTGGGGAGTAATTCCTCACTCTTGCTCTGCTGTGTCCCTTTGGAAGCCAAACATTTAAACATGAGTTTCTAATTGTCCCACAGTGTCCTACTTCCAGATTAGGAAGAGATTTACTAGCAAAGTCAGGGGCAATTCTCAAATTTCAACAAAGACCCAAATGGATTTTGCCCATTGGAACTATTCAGATCTAATTAACCTAATTAGCCAACAGGTGGATCTTGCTGCAAGAATACCTAACTTAATGAAACCCTCTTCCTCTACATATCAGAAAATAGAGGAATTGCTTTGAGTGTCTTGATCGAAAGGCTAAGACAAGAACTCTACCCAGTGGCATACTTTTCAAAAAGTTATAGTGGCTGCTGGACAGCCACCCTGCCTGAAAGCAGTAGCAGCTACAGCTATGCTAACAGAGGAAGACTTTAGGGCAGAAACTAGAAGGGCTGACACACCATCAATTCAGAGCAATTCTTGAGACCACAGGTCACCTGGGGTTAACAGGGGAATGGCTTGCCAAGTATCAGGCCATCCTCTTAGACACTCCTGAGGTTATAAAAACTTGCACTACTCCTAATACTGCCTCTCTGATGCCGGCAGGCCCAGAAGTTGGCCACTCTTGTGAACAAGTGATCTCCCACAGGTATATAAACAGGTAGTACATCCGTAACCTACCTCTCCAAGACCCTGAAAAGGTGTGGTTCACTGATTAAAGTAGCTTTGTCCAAGAAGGACATCAAAAAGTATTTTATGCAGTTGTCCATTTACAACAGGTCATTGAGACCAACTTCCCTGGGGACCTCTGCTCAAAAAGTGGAGCATGTAGCTCTTAATTTGGCCATTGATATTACAAAAGGGCAAAAAGTTAAGTATCTATACAGACTCTATACATCCCTTTCTGTTGCTATGTGCTCATGCAGAAAGCTGGAAAGAAGGAGCTTGCTGACTAGTGAGCAATCATCTATCACATACCAGCAGGAAATTCTACAACCCTTAGGGGCAGCCCATCTTTCCAAGCAGGCTGCTCTCATTCACTGCATATCCAAAGTCTCCTTGGAAAATCAAAAGGCTGACAGGGGAACCAGAAGGGCAGCCCTACAGCCCCTCAAGACCCTAGCCTTCTTCCCAGTTCCTGAGGAACCATGCTGGTCCTTCCTCAAGAGATACAATAACAAGCTACAAAAGTCCTACCTGGGCAATGGTCGCTAGAATCCTCACAGGACTAAGAAGAAAGCGATTCCTGATAACACCCAAGGCTCCTCTTCAGAAAGCAAGACTGCAGTGCTTCTCCAGGAACAGAGAGGCTGACAGCGAAAACTTTAATAGTGAAGACCTAGGAAATGTCTCAGTGCAAGATAACCTTGCCCTTTGCTCTGTTTAGTTCAGTGTCTAGTCTCTACAAATTTTGTAAATGGAAAGAACCACAGTTCACTTTGTTGACCAGACACCTCCCTTCCCCTTGACTAGAATAGAAAAATCCTAAAGGTAGCCTCCCCTAACAAAGAATGGCGTTGGAATTCAACTGCCTCACCACCATGTTTTGGGTATCAGCAATGTGAGCTGTGAAAGTGGGATGGAACCCACTGAATGAGATCAAGGCTGTAAAACCCTCGCAATCGCAAGGTCCTGAGTTTGATCCCTGATACCAAAAAACAAAAAACAAAAAAAACCCTTGATCAAGGCACCGCCATTAGGTGTGATTCATCCCCATCGACGGAGTAAACTTTTTTTACTTCCATTCTGCTGCCTCTCTGTGTGTCGCTTGCCAAGTCCTTCTGTAACAAAGTAAAGTCGCCAATAACCCTAATTTACTACGGATTAAGTGGGCACCGATACCGAGCCTCCCATTTCTCATGAGATCCGTTGTTATGTGGGTAATCTTGCTAAGGCTACGGCTCTCAGGCTCTCAGTGATTTATCTAACCTCCCTCTTTGCCATCCTGTCTCCTCTCCAAGAAGCATGGAAATCTGACCTGCTCCTGGTATTTGGGGTCTACATCCCCAACATCATACTATACTTTCTTTCTCCCACCAACCATTTTTCTCTTTAACTCAGCCAGTGAGCCCCAGTACCCCAAGGTAGCTGGAGAGCACATAATCCCCAGCAGGTAGGGTCTTTCAGCTGGAAGAAGCTATAAAACATAAGCGATCTCCACTTCCTCAGCACCTCATAAAGAATTACAAGAATTTCGGTCTCTCTGGGAGAAATGAGACAGGCAGGTAAGGTGTGCTTAAAACTGGCTGGGTAAGGAGGTGTGACAAGATCCCAGAACATACACGCAGAACAGCTCCCAAAGCCCCGCACATGGACTTCTTGTAAGAATGCAAGCAGGTTTCCAACAGGACAGCCTACACCTGAGGTCAGCCTGAGAAGTGGGTAACACAAAAAGGAAAGTCTACGCTGACTTTTGGTCACTGCGTTCTCTCTTACCTGGTGGCTGCCCCTGTGGTGTAGGATGTACTTTTTTTCCTACTTTTACTTGGCCCAAACTCACTCTGCAGAGCCAGTGTTTTTTCCCACCTTTAATAAAACTTTGCTACCATCTGCACTTGTCTTACCAACTCTTTGCCCAAGACAAAGAACCTAGAAACTACCTTCGGAAAGGGAGTCCAGCAGCCTCAAACCTGCAAACAATGGGAACTCTGTTGCCTATGAAAACATAAGGTGACGATTTAGATAATCTTACTACAGAACTGATTGAAAATTAATGGCAATTAAATCCTTTTGGTTAGTGTTCTTGTGAAAATCTTCACACCTACTTGTGAGACAGGAGGCAGCACCACTGAGCTAAATCCCAGCCCAAAACTTTGATTTTTTTTTTTTTTTTGTACCAGGGATTGAACTCAGGACCTTGCACTTGAAAATGGTTTTTTTCTTTTTTTTTTGGTACTGGGGATTGAACTTGGGCCCTTGTGCTTGTGAGGCAGGCACCAGAACCACTGAGCTAAATCCCCAGCCCTCTTCACACCTACTAACTGCACACTTAGTACTCTATAAAGAAGAATACTAATCTTTGCCTATACAGAGCTAGGCAGATGGAAAGACAGCCCACTGGAAGGAGCAGGTAAGCACACTGACAGAAAACTTGTCCTCCAGGAGGGGACGCCTAAACCACTCTCTCTGCTCTGTGCGCCCATAACAAACCTGTAGTGTGCAAAGTGACAGCCTTGTTTTCTTTTTTTCCAGTAGCGGGGATTGAACTGAGGACCTTCTGCTTGTGAGGCAGGTGCATTGCTACTGAGCTAAGCTCAATCTGCAGCCCTTCCTCTGTGATTTTTTTTTTTTTTTTGAGACAGGGTCTCACTGCGTAGTTGAGACTGACCTGGAACTCACTATGTAGTCCGGGCTGATCTCGAACTCACAGCAATCCTCCTGCCTCAGTCTCCCGAGTGCTGGGATTACAGGCGTGCGCCACCACGGCTAGCCAGTTTTTTAACACATCCAACAGCATTAAGAATCTTCTTCAAACATCTGTAACATTCTCTATTGTTCTACTAGCAACAGGACCCCAGTCTTCAGAATTTCTATTAAGTTTCTGGACCAGGTGCATATTTGGGGGAAGTTCAGGGGTTAAAGGACAGAGTCCAGAGAGATAGATGAATGTGATTTCAAATCTCAATTCCAGGGCCAGGGATTTAGCTCAGTGGTTCCACGTCCTGCCTTGCAAGCATAAGGACCTCACTTCAATCCCCAGTACTAAAAAAGAAAAAAAAATTCAAATCTCAATTCCAGATCATCAGAAATTGAAACTGGGACAGGCCACAGAAATCCACTAATTCACCTCACTCCATCTACTGAGAAGGAAACACTACCAAGCTCTGTGAGGAGCTGGGGGAGGAGCGAAGTGACTGAGGCGATTCCCCCTGCACCCAGCTTCTCAGGGTCTCTCCTCAGGAGCGCTCTACTCAAGGTCAGCCAGAAAGGGGCGATGCACAACTGTGAGATGACAAGAGAGCAGAGTTCAAAAGGCAGGAGGTCTGCAACGAGATTCTTGCTGGAGGGATCTTCTCTACAAAACCTGTCCCAACGTTTACTGAGGACGTACTATATGTCAGACTTATCAGTACCCTGAAAAGAAAGATCCTGTATGAGATGATTGTAGAAAAAAAAATTACCTGCTCCTTTAGGGAGTACAGGCTAAAGCTAAACAAGATCAGAGAGAAAAGTACCAAGCCAGATGTGGGGCACACCGCTGTAATCCCAGCACTTGAGCCAGCACTTCAAAGGCTGTGGCAGGAAGACTGCAAGTGCGTTCGAGGACAGCCTGAACTACAGAGGCCCTGCCACAAAAATGCAAAACAAAAGAACGGGAAGCAGAAGACTAGACAGGAAAAGGAACACTATGAGCATAAAAAAAGGTGTGGAGACATGGATAAAAGAACATCAGAAGAAGTCTGTGCACATCATTGTAAGTAAATAATAAATGTCCACTGCAGGGACACAGGGAGTGTTAAGGGGAAGGATGGAGTGGAAACAATGTTCGATGGTAAGAGTCAGAAAAGCTGGGCCTTAGGAATCAGATAGCCAGCTTGGATGGGTGTGCATGACACACTGGTCATTCGGGGGCTGGATACATTCTAGAGTACTGAAAAAATACGTCTGCTTCTCTAAGAGACCAGATAGAAAACATGAGCAAGTTGTAAACAAAATGTAACGAATGTGTGAAGAGGCAGTCGATGTTTACTGAGCCCCGACTTCTGCGTAAGGAATCAGGGAAAGGGCCAAAGGCCGGTCCTTTATCGTCCACAGAGAGCAGGACCTTTCCAGAGGAGGGGACCGCACGTCACGCCGAAGGACACGGTGCCCATGGAGAAATCTCCACGCGCAGCCGGAAGAAGGGAAAAAGCAGGCGCAGGGCAGACGCGTTACCGCGGGTCAAGGCGAAGGCGCCGGGGAAGACGCGTCTGTTTCTGCTTTCACGGAAAGGATATTCGAGCTCAGGAAGGATTCACAACGGCTGGGGAGGAAGAGACGGAGGCCCGGGAGGCTGAAAAGACTTCGGACGCCTCCCTTCTTTGGACCCTTTTGTAGTTAAGGTCACACCATATATAACATTACCCGCTGCAAAATACTTTTTAGAAATTTAAAAACAGCTCGGTTCTTCGCGGCGTGGGTCCCGGCCCTGCCCTCTCCTGCCCTCCGAGGTGGGGTCCCCCTCCAGCACTGCCGGGGTGAGCGCCGCCGTGCTCCTCCCTTCTGCTCAGCTCCCACTGCCTGCCCCTCACCGATGCCCGCGTCTTTATTCTGCCTCCCTCCTGCGGCCAGTGACATCTTAAATTGCAGGAAACGAAGAGACTCTGGAAAACTAAACTAAACTAAAAACCGGGGGCGGGGACCAGCCCGGACTTCTCCCAGCTCCTCAGGTCTAGGGACGCTGCCCTTCAGAAAGAAGGCTGTGTGGTCGCCAGGCCGCACAGACCCAAACTTTTGGTCATCACGTGGCTGGCCACAGCCAGTCAGCGGCTGGGTAACGCGATCTCCGCGGCCAGCCTCCCACCCACCAAGTGACAACAGGGTCAGCTGGAAGCGCCGGCGCCCGCCCGGAGGAGACCTCGCCTGGCCCGCACCCCGAAGCCTGGAAACTGCGCACTGCAGAGGTGAGCCCCGGCGGGTGGGGACGGGCTGTCGCGCAGCTCCGGTTATATCCCAGTTCGCTCCAGGAAGGGCAGCAGCACAGTCTGCCCCCTCTGCCTTCGCCCTCTGCTTACAGCGCCAGAAAGGTTTGCCTCCGAGGATGTCTGCTCACGTTCCCCAGCTGTTTTTCCTCAGGTGTCTGCATCCTTTGCCTGTATGTGTACCTCCAGCACCCCTGTGCTTTTGGTGTTTTTTTTAGCAAGTGGCAGGTAGTACTCATAGCCTGGGTTTGGCTTATAAACTGTGAGAAGGAGCAATTTCCCGACAGGGCAAACACTCTGGGAAGCCATGGCCTGGAAGGGTGGTGGGTGGGGAGCTGTGCCGCCAGGTCGAGGCTGTTTCCATGTAACATTCTAGGGTCCCTCACCAATGGCCCCAGGTTTCAAAATGTCCAAGGAATGCAGGACTGCGACGCAAGACTTCTGGTGAGAGGGGAGAGGCACAGAGCCAGGGTGCATGCAAGACGGAGAAGTGGACGGGCCAGTGGTTGTCAGGGTAACCCTGTGGGACCCAAGACAAGCAAGACAAGACAGGACACTGCCTCGCGGGTTGGGGCAGTTGTTTCCCACGCAGTTTCAACGACGTTTCTCACACTGGGATACAGAAGTTCAACTCGGCTCCGTAAAACGCAAAGGCGCTGATGCTCAGCTTCTGTTTGGAGATCAGAAAGTCCTTAGGCCAAGGGAAAGGTGTGACGGTGGACAACGCTCTGAGGGCAAACAGCAACGCTTTTCATTCCTTTATGTCACTGTGAAAATTTCAGCCCACACTTCCTGCTTGTCTGCTGTTGATCTCATAGTAAACAAAACCGGAAGGCTGGAAGTCTCTCTGGCATGTGATCAGGCGGGGCAGTGCATTTCAAGGGTGCTAGTACCAGGCAGTGTCAGGAGCAAAGCCAGCACTACTGCAACAGACCCAAGGGAGCGCTTCTGCCTCAAAGTGTAACCCTTTCTGGCAAGCATGTTACGTTCTGAGTGTCAGCCACCCTTCAGCCTGTGTATGCCTCAGATGTGTGCAGAGCTTGGGTCACAGCAGCTTTTCAAAAACCCTCTTACTTTCCCCCATTACTGGGGGTGGAACCCAGGGCCTCTGCATGGAATTGCTTCCTGGTCTTGTTTTATGGGTTGGTTGCTAGAGGCAGGGTCTCTCTCTATATAGTTCAACCTGGCTGTGAACTCACTGTATAGCCCAAGCTGGCCTCAAATTTAGGGTGCTACTCCTGCCTCAGCCTCCCAAGGGCTGGGATTACCAATATGCATGACCTCTCCGGCTGTTCTGTTTTTGAGACAGGGTCTTGCTGAGTTGCCCAAGCTGGGACTGCTCAGCTCCGGCCTAGAACAGAGACAAGACAGCCTAAGAGCAGAGGCTGAAGCAAGGAGGGCTCCAATCCTGACCTCAGTCACCCTCATTCTGTGGGAGTAACCCACTTCGGAGTAGAAACTATGCCAATCCCAAACAGGAAGCACCAGGCCAAGGGCTGGGAGCCTGGACCTTGCCAGAAGTAATTCAGAGGGAGTCACCTCTGTGCCCACACCCACCTCGTTACCTGTAACACTGGAGAGGTGGACCAGGTGAGGCCTTCTTGTATTGTTTAGTGTTTCTCCTCTAAAACTAAACTATTAAAGTGACTTTATAACATATTAAAAATAACACACACACACACATGCAGGTGATATATCTTACAAAACAGGAATATTCATCAGCCAAGCAGAATATCTGTGAACCCACAGTCTGAAAGAAAATCTAATTTGGGCTGCAGACAAATCTCAAGACTGAACCATTCCGCTCTTGTCATTCTCACCTTCTTCCTCTACTGTCTGTGTGCAAATTCTCAAGGCCATGAACATCAGCCACAGCCCCACTGTGTTATTTATCTAGATGTTTCAGTAAAAAGCCTGCAGCCAGAGTTTTATCGGCTTTCAATGGAACTCACTACAAAGTATTTAATTTGGGCAGTCTCAACAGTACATATCAGATTCCCCTAAGAGAGAATCAATCCATTGTTACAAAATGTGAGAAGCTTTTAGTGTATTTCATTTCTTTCTCTTCCTTGAATGCACTCCCTTCCTAAGTCACTATTTTCATACCCTTCTCCTAAGAATCTGATCATGTGGACAATCCGATTCTATAGCGTTACTTTACAAAGTACGGCAAAGGCCAGGCATGAGGCTCACACCTGTAATCCCAGTACCCGGGAAGCTGAGGCTGGAGGATTGTCGCACACCCATGCAATCTGTATTTCCTACACTCTCAGTCTGCGCAAGGAGCGCCAAATTCAAGCCCTGCCACTAAACAGCTGTCAGATTTGAAGCCGCTGACCAAACATCTCCAGACCTCCGTTTCCTCTGATGGAAAATGGAGGCATCAAAATAGTCAAATTCTGGGTTGGGGATTTAGTTCAGTGGCACCGCAACTGCCTCCCAAGTGCAAGGTCCTGAATTTGATCCTTGGCGCACACACGCACACACACACAGAAAAAGACAAACTTTTAGACAAGTTCCAGTTCTTAAGACTAGAGGAGACTTCAACAGGTAGACAAAAGGATTAGTCAAGTCGAACAGAGGAAACCCAATAAACTTATCATTGTAGTACTTTTTTTTTTGGTGCTGGGGATCGAACTCGCAGTCAGGCTCCAGAACCACTGAGCTAAATCCCCAGCCCCCATGTAGTACTCTGACGTTTTAAATATTTACAATGTTCCAAATTTTACACGCCCAAATTTCTAGCCTGACGGCTCTCACTGGCAAAAACGTGACAGGAACTTCTGGGGCAAACGCTCATCTGCCCCCCTGTTGGAGGTCTCCCCTAGAAAGCTGCTGACTGAGGTCTACAACTGAAAATGCGCCTCCAGCAGACAGACTCAGAGAGCAGCTGCTTCAGCGGAAGCATTCAGTGCAGCGCAGAGGACGCGCAGCCTAGATGAGTACCTCGTGAGCTGGTGGCTGCTCAAACGGGCACAGCTGAAGAATTCCAAGCATGTGAGGAAAAGGTTCACTGCTTCTAATGAAATCAGAGTCAGATAAACTCCTGCGCCTGCAGCCAGAGGGCCTTTCCACGCAGGAGAGGAGCCGTCTCCCCTGGGCCCTGTGGGGCACGACCTAGGGCGGACTTGCGCCATCAGGGCCTGTCCTCTCCCCACCTCCCCGCCGTTTAGCATCCCCCACTTCCCACACCCATGCCTCTAGGAAGGAACCAGGTCTTACCACTCTGCTCCTTGCTGTCATACCCTGCCTCTCTAGGCTTTTCACTTTAACATCTGCTTCTGTTTGTTGATATTTCCTTTCCAGGCCCCATCTCAAGAGAGTCTGAGGTAACTTCTAATAAAAGGATGTATACAATAGAACAGCTGCAGTTACATGAAAACTGGCTAGACGCCATCAGAGCCCGAACAGCTTTTATGTTGTTTTCATGGGGAGGGTGTGAACCGTAGAGAAAACAAGCAAGCGCTTTAACTGCTCCTGGTTTGATGTGAGACCATGTGAAATTGCTAATGAGAGAGGGAAAAGCTGTCACGATCACTTAAGGCACTGGTTTTTAATCACAGTTACCTGTAACAATCTAATGAAAGCCATGAACCCTTTGACTCTGAAAAATACACTTTAAATAATAAAAATAAACAATATGCTTCTCATATTGGCGCACACCTGTGATCCCAGCACTCGGGAGGCTGAGGCCAGAGGATCACTGTAAGTCCAGGGTCAACCGAGGCTACGTAGTGAGTTCAAAGCTACACAGCAAGACCCTGTCTCAAAAACAAAATAAACGTAATTGCAGCAGAGACAAAGCCTCCTCAAAACCCTTCAAGAACTAACCAGGAGTGGGGGCCCACACTTGTAATCCTAGCACTTGGGAGGCTGAGGCAGAAGGATTGCTGTGGTTTCAAGGCCAATCTCAGCTACATAGCAAGACTCCCTGAAGAAAAAAGGAAAAGGGGAAAAAAAAGCCCTTAAAGAACTGAAATTATCAGTATTACAGTAAGGGGAAAGCTAGTCAAAAGGAGGGTTATTCTAGGAATCTTCAATGCCTATAATGGATGCTGAATTAATTTTTAAATTTTTAAAATGTTTCTGTAGTTTTGTAAATAGGTAAAATATGCTCAGAATACAAAATTCAGAAGGCAGAAAAGAATACATGGTAGGCTGGGGATTTAGCTCAGTGGTACCTCGCAAGTGCAAGGTCCTGAGTTTGATCTCTGATACAAAAAAAAAAAAAATGGTAGAAATGTAGTCGTAGTCTTTCACTGCCCCTTCCCCCAGCTGTTGAGAAGCCACTCTGAGCAGTTTCTCAGGTCCTCCCCACGCATGTGCACACACACACACACACACATCCATGTGTCCCATGCATGTGCACACCTAATGCTTCTTCTTTTTTTTTTTGAGACAGGGTCTCACTATGTAGTTGAGACTGACCTGGAACTCACTATGTAGCCCAGGCTGGTCTTGAACTCACAGTGACCCTCCTGCCTCAGCCTCCCAAGTGCTGGGATGACAGGCTTGCGCCACCACATCCGGCATTACCTAACACTTCTTGAGAGTCCACACAAACCTGCCTTGCTCCTCCTACAGGGTTTCATTATTAGATGCATTTTTTTTTTTTGGTACCAGGGATCGAATTCTGGTCCTTGAGCTTTCAAGACAGGCAGTGGAATCACTGAGCTAAATCCCTGGCCCTGCATTATTTATTTTTTGTGACACTACAGATTGAACCCAGTGCTGTCACACTGACATACATCCCAGCCCTCCTTAAAATCTGTTCATTTGTATTAGTACACACTTGTGGTACACAATGATCACATTGCTACCAGGAAGTTGGTATAGGTACACACACATCTTAATTCTTTTTAAAAATCTCCTTCCTTTCCCCACCTCACCCCTTTTTATTTTTTATTTTGAGACAGAATCTCACTCCATAGCTAAGTTGTCTAGTTTGGGCTCAAACTTGCAATCCTCCTGCCCCAGCCTCCCACAGCTGTGGGTTTAGAGATGTGTGCCACTGTGCCAAGGTTAAATTTATTTTTGCCTATAATCCCAGCACTCGGGAGGCTGAGGCAGGAGGATTGTTGTGAGTTCAAGGCCAGCCTGGCCTACATAGTGAGTTCCAGGTCAGTCTCAACTACAGAGTGAGACCCTGTCTCAAATCGGCCCCCCAACAAATTTTTATTTTTAACTATTGTATAAAAACTTAAAAATTAGGCAGGTGTGCTAGTGCATGCCAGTATTCTTAGCACTCTGGGAGGCTGAGGCAGGAGGAGAACAAGTTCTAGCCTAGCTTGGGGCAACTG
The DNA here is from genome assembly GCF_012274545.1 of Fukomys damarensis. Lineage (NCBI taxonomy): Eukaryota > Metazoa > Chordata > Mammalia > Rodentia > Bathyergidae > Fukomys > Fukomys damarensis. The sequence goes on along the minus strand of NW_022900921.1, from coordinate 8,522,576 downwards.
AGACCCTGTGTCAAAATTTAAAAAAAAAAATTTTTTTAAAGGGCTGGGGTGTGGCTTGGTGCAAAGGTCCTGAGTTCAATCCCCAGTACTCCTAAATAGCACATGTTTACATGGCATCACATGATGATTCCATCCATGAATGGCCTGTGTAATATATACATTAGGTTAAGTACATCTCCTCAAAGGGTTCTCATTCCTCTATGGTAAAAGAAATCCTTTCTCCTGGGGACTTTTGTTTTTTGTTTTTGTTTTGACATGGGGGTGTGTGTAACCCAGGCCGGTCTTGAACTTGCAGTGATTCTCCTGCCTCAGCCTCCTCCTGAGGCACAGGCATGTGCCCGGCCTCTTCTGATTTCTGAAGAATACAGTTCATTATTGTTATCTATGGCTGCCTTACTGTGCAGTAGCACTCTAGAACTTTGTAGTCCTATCGAACTGTGCCTGAGGAGCCATACGCCGCCCTGCCATACTCAGCCTCTGGTAATCACTATTCTTGTTGTTGATATTGTTTTTTTGGTATCAGGAATCGAACTCAGGTCCTTGCACTTGCAAAGCAGGCACGTGAACCACTGAGCTAAATCCCCAGCCCGTGGTGACCACTATTCTATGAGATGAACTTTTTTAGATCGCACATGTGAGAACGATCATGAGCTATTTTTCTTTCTCTGCCTGGCTTATTTCACCTAACCATGATCTCTGCCCCAACCATGTTGTTGCAAACAAAACTTCATTCTTTTTATGGCTGAATTGTATTACACTGTGTGTATGTGCCTTATTTTGTCTTTATCCATTCATTAGTTAATTGACACTTAGGTTGTTTCTAGTTATTGACTATTGTAAACAGTGCTACAATAAACCTGGGAGTACAGATGTCTGTGTGTCCGAGACAGGATCTCACCAGGTAGCCCAGGCTGGCCTTAAACTCACAGGGATCCTCCTGTCTCAGCCTCCAAAGTGCTGGGATTACAGGTGTGCACCACCACAGCTGGCTGAATCTTTTATTTAATTATTTATTTTGGTACCAGGGCTTGAACTCAGATTCTTGTGTTTGCAAGGCAGGCAGCAGAACCATTGAGCTAAATCCCTGGCCCTGAATCTTTTATCTTGATAAAACAAAACAAAACAAAACAAAAAAAACCTGTACATTCTGTTTAAACCTCAGTCTTCCATGGATAAGCTACAATGAAACTGTGGAGGAAAAGCTTCATGTTGGGGCTGGAGACCATGGTTCCAAGAGTTGGGAGACAGCCGGCACCATCCTCCTTGATGGGTTCCCTGGTATGCCAGGTCCTGCCTGACACAGGAGTCCCTTAGCTCTGGCCTGGACCTTAGCTCAGTCCCTTGGAGAGATTTTTGCCATGACAGGTTTATGTGTCAGGGCTGAAAGTTCCTCCCTCATCTGTGCCTCTAGCACCCGCCACAGATGGGGAAATTCTCCACAGATGCGTCTAGCAGGGAGGGAGGATTCCCAGGATCCATGTGCGCAGCTCAGGTTCTTGGCAGACAAAGTTACCTTGTTGAAATGGAAAAAAACTGGGAGGAGACTTCACTTCACTTCTAAGTGAAGTTCGCTGTTATACTGCATAGCGAGAGTCCCGGGAGCTTAAGAAAAGGCGCCTCAGATTCGCTGGACTTCCTTCCACAGTGACACGGTTGTCTGGACAGTCGGCAGCTCCGCGCCCTTCCCTCCTGGTGCTGATGGAGCGCTCGGCCCCCAGCACTCACAGACCTTAGAGTCTGCAGCCATCTCCCAGCTTGAACAGTTTCCTTTGATGTCGGCTTTTGGCTTTCTTTCCATTAAAACAGCTGCTAGGCTTCTTCAGTGAGTCACCTAGCGCCGCAACTCCCCTTGCACCCTGCTTTTGGGGACCCTGGACGGCAAGCAAAGTCACGTTGGAGATGAGCCTACCTCACCCCAAATCCTAGCCTGGTTGATGGGTGGTCGGTTGCTCTACACAACCCTTCTCGGCCTGGGGCTGGGGCCTCTGGAACTGCTCAGGACAGGGGCAGAGACAATTACTTCAAATTACTTCAAGGAGATCGCTTTAAAATCCTCCCAAGCCGCCAGGTGTGGTGGCGCAGGCCTGTAACCCCAGCACTTGGGAGGCTGAGACAGGAGGATCGAGACCAGCCTGGGCTACATAGTGAATTCCAGGTCAATCTCAACTACATAGTGAGACCCTGTCTCAAAAAACCAACCAACCAACCAAACAAACAAACAAAAAAACAAAAAGAAAAACAAAACAAAACAGTCCTCCCAAGCTCAGGTTTTGTTTCAGTATTGAGATTCAAGCCCAGGGGTCTTCTACTACTGAGCTACATCCCTAGCTCTTTTGTTTTTTGCAGAGATTATTTGAAAAAGTAAAATGAACAGTAAGGGAGAAACTGGCTCAGCAGAGCAGTCTTGGGCTGCGTAAAGAGGAAAAAGCAAGATAAAAGACTCCCTGGCGGACACGGGGCAGACTCTCGGAGGAAGGCCAGGACAGCCCCCATCGTGAGACAGAGTCCCACTAAGCTACTCTGACCGGTGTCTGCCGCCTCAGCCTCCCAGTCCTGGGCTTACAGGCCGGCTCCTCTTGAAACCCAGTTTATTAAACTGCCCAGTGGCCATTGGGCAGAGCGCTGTGGTTTGGGCTGAGAACCAACGTCCTGAAAGCCTTCGACGGCGCCCCCGAGAAACGTGCACACGGAGGGTTTCCCGCCGGCAGAACCTGCACACCTACAACCCACTCGGCCGCCAAGCCATCTGTCATTCAGGCAGCCTTTGGGAAGCGGCTGGGATGGGCTCAGCGCTGGAGGACACAGCAGGGCCAGCAGGCAGGGGCGCCCTCTGCAGTGAGCTGCAATCCACTCCCTGGCCCGCAGGGGGAGCTGGACCTACACCACACCCAGCACCCCAGTCTTTTCCTACACCTGACGCCAGTCTCCCAGACTCCGTGGCCTTAGTGTCTTCCCCGAGCCGTCCTTCCTCTGCCTGCCAGTGCTTTCTTCCTCCTGTCAGGTAATCGCAGTGCCAATGCTAATTAGCTTGCCGTCACCTCCCTCTGAAGTCCTGAGCCCCAAACTCTGGAAGGTCATGAGCTGTGTTTCTTCCTGCAGCCTAAGCGGTCTGAGAAACGTGGGCCAAAGGGAAGCGGCGTTCTCCAAAGTCAAAGCCAGTCAACAGGGTCTAGAATAATGGAACCAGGTCCAAAATATGTATCGCCTTAGCGCCTTCATCCTGGTCACACGGCCGTTCCTCATGACTGTGCTGCCCCTCTTCTGGAGGCTGACTCAGGAACGGGCCTCCTCCTGCACCTGGCGAGCCTGTCTGCCGTGCTGCGGTCAGGGCCATGAGCTTGGTCTGAGCAGGTGAATGACACTGGTGATGCGTACCAGAACAGAAAGACGGAGAATTTGCCACGGGAAATTTCATTCTCATTTTTAAAATCAGAGTTAAAAGTCTAGAATAACTAACATTCCCATGGAGACCAGGAAAGAGGGGAGTCGAGGAGATTAGGGCAAAAGGCCTGAGTAAAGTGAATAAAATGAAGGTGAGGACCTGAAGGAGATGAAGATAAGCTCCAGGAAATCGGAGGACAGAGGACGAGTACCCGAGTGAACCAGGAGCAGATGCAGATGTTAAATAATGAAGTCTGCTTTCGGACATCGGAAGCCTCCAGGTTTAGATGCCTTGGGCTGTATCCTCCTTGTGGAACCCTTCCCAACACGGGGAGCTTTCCTTTCCTTTGGTTCTAATAAAACCACACCCAGTTCTGCTCCACACTGTCCTGTCCCTTTCAGACTTCCATCACCCTCGGGATTGGGATGAGAGTTCAGAATTTTTTTTTTTAGTTTTTTTGAGACAGGGTCTCACTATGTAGTTGAGACTGACCTGGAACTCACTAGGTAGCCCAGGTTGGTCTCGAACTCACAGCAATCTTCCTGCCTCAGCCTCCAGAAAATTAATCACAATATGGGTCAACCATTCAATCGTTAAAAAAAAACATACCCAAAATAGAACCCATTTGTTGCCAGTAGATTTGTGCCAGGGGTCAAGACAAATCAACGGGGAAAGAAGAGTTTTCAGCGAATGGCGCTGAGATAATTGGATATTCCCAGGAAAAAGAATAAAGTTCAACCTCTTACATCACATATACACATTAACTCAGAGAGGGCCATCAAACTTTGATGTAACAGCTAAAATAAAAAAACTCTTAAAAGAAAATATAGGTTTAACTCTTGGTGACCTGGGATTAGGCAACGATTTCTTAGATAAAACACCAAAACACAAGCGACAAATAGGGAGAAAAAAGATAAATTGGCAACATGCAAAAATTTATAACATGCTGGGCATGGTGGCGCACGCCTGTAATCCCAGAACTTGGGAGGCTGAGACAGAAGGATCACCAAGAGTTTGAGGCCAGCCTGGGCTACATAGTGAGTTCAAGGCCAGCCTGTAGTACATAGCAAGACCCTGTCTCAAAAGAAATATATAAATAAAATACACAAATAAATTAAAACTTTTGGCTGGCTATGGTGGCACACGCCTGTGATCCCAGGATGCAGGAGGCTGAGACAGAAGGATTTCTGCGAGTTTGACGTGAGCTTGGGCTACAGGGAGTTTAAAACCAGTCTAAACTACACAGTGAAACCTTCTCTCAAAAAAGGAAATTAAAGAAAATGAAAACTTTCAGCTAGGCGTAGTGCCAGATGCCCTTATAATCCTGGCTACTTCAGAGAATGAGGCAGGAGAATTCCTCAAGCCCAGGAATTTGGGGCCAGCCTTGGCGATATAGTAAGATCACACCTAAAAAAACTGTTTAAAAATCTTCATTTACGGCTGGGGATATAGCTTAGTGGTTCTGCTGCCTGCCTTGCAAGCGCAAGGACCCGAGTTCAATACCAAAAAAATTTTTTTTTCATTCTGAAAATGAACGTAAAAAGGCAGCTCACAAAATGGGAGCACTATTAGCAACATGAGAAAAAAGACTGGCATCTAAAAACATACAGCAGCTTGCAACTTAAAAGACATGGGCATGGTGGCATATGCCTGTAATACCAACATTTCAGAGGCAGAGGCAGGAGGATTGCCAGGAGTTTGAGGCCAACCCCGACTATAAAGAGGTGAGTTGAAGGCCAGGCTGAACTACCCAGCAAGACCTTGTCTCAAACACAAGCAGGGGCCAGGGATTGAGCTAAGTCAGGCTGCTAGGGCTGCCGCCTGCGTCACAAGCGCAAGAACCAGAGTTTGATACCTGTTAAAAAAACAGACAAACAAACACCCCACAATCAAATGGTAAACTGGGCAAAAGATTTGAAAACACATTTCTCTAAAGAAGGTATACAAATGGCCAACAGGCACAAGAAAAAACGTTTAGCATCATTAGTCATTAAGAAAATGCAATTCAGGGCCAGGGATGTGGCTCAGTGGTTCTGCCGCCTGCCTCGCAGGCCCTAGCCAGAGTTCCATCCCCAGTACCCACCCCCTAAAAAAGCAAATCAAAAGCACAGTGGGAAACACCTCCACACCCTGCCTCCTGGGTTGGCCGTAATGTAAGACAGATGGTAAGAGATACTGGTAAGAATGTGGTGCGCTTGGGACCCTAATACTAGTGGGAATATAAAATGAGGCAGAAACCACACAAGAATTTAAATTTCTCAGAAGGTTAGGCTGGGGATGTAGCTCAGTGGTGCCGCCACCTGCCTCACAAGCTCAGTTACCCGAGTTCAATCACCGGTATCAAAAAAGAAAAGGTTAAATATCAGCAGGTTTGATGGCCCAAGCTCACAGTGCCAGGAAGCCGAGGCAGGAGCATCAGAACTTCCAGCCCAGCTTGGGCAATTTAGTGAGACTTTGTTTCAAAATAAAATACAAAAGGGCTGGGGATGTAGATCAAGGCCTTGGCAGAAAAAGAAAGGTCAAACATAGCTAGCATGTGACTCAGCAATGCCATTCTATGCCTGATAAATGTGTATGTGTATATATTCAAGAGAAACATATGTTCACACAAAAATGTACCTACACCTGTCTATCTGAGGAATGGATAACGTGCGGTATGTCTATGTGATGTAACATCATTTGGCAGTGAAAAGGAATGAAATAAGTTCAGGTCTGTGCTATAACTCATATGAACCTGAAAATATGCAAGGAAGCCAGTTACAAAAGGCTAGGCTACATACTGTATGATTTCATTTATACGAAATATCCACAATAGGCAAATCTACAGAAACAAACAAACAAAAAAAAATGCAAGGTGCCCTAGGGCTGCAGGGTAGGTGGTGGGAAGGGGGAGTAGAGAGGCTGGGGGCTGATCGTGGGGCAGTGAGGATGTTCTGAAGTCAGTTGTGAGGTCACATGCTCAACTCTGCCGGTACCCAAAGCCACTGACACACAGGAAGAGGAGGATTTGTTTTGTAATGCTTTTCATTATTGTTGGTTTTTGTTTTTCTTTTTTTTTTTGTTTGTTTGTTCTTTTGAGACAGGGTCTCCCTCTGTAGTTGAGACTGACCTGGAACTCACTATGGAGCCCAGGTTGGTCTCGAACTCATAACGATCCTCCTGTCTCAGCCTCCCAAGTGCTGGGATTACAGGTGTGCGCCACCACGCCCGGCTTGCTTTCCATTATTAAAGCTTTCTTTCCCTCCAAATTGTGATGTTTAAAAAAACCATAAAATTTACCATCTGAATCATAGTCAGCTTAAAGCTCAGGAGTGTTATATTCACGTCCCTGGCGCTCCAGAACTTTTTCACTGTACAAAACTAAAACTCTTCACCACTTTCCATTTCCCCTCGTGGCCAGGCTGGCAACCACCACGCTACATGCTACACCCACATGCAATACGGGATCCCAGAGAAGCAGCGGTACTCCTAGTGCGGTACTCCTCTGCGGGCTTTGCTTCCTGTTTTAGGCTGAATGGAGTCCCTGAGTGTACGGACCGCTCTGTGCTTAGCCAGCCTGCAAACACACGAGTGTGCAAGGTTGCTTCGGGACACTGCTTTTAATTCTTTTGGAGTTAGAGCCGGGTATAAAACTGCTATGATACCTGTTCATTTATTTATTTATTTATTTGTACTGGGGACTGAACTGGGGACCTTGTGCCTGTGGGGCAGGCGGCAGAACCACTGAGCTAAATCCCCAGCCCTATGTATTTTTATGTTTTATCGAGGAACTGCCAGTATTTTCCACACTGGCTGCACCATACTGATGCACAAATGTCCTCTACTTTGCTCGCTGTGCTCTCTTTGTAAAGTGACAGCAGCCCCTGTAATGGGTACTAAGCAATGCTGTGTTGCTCTTCGGTTTCCATTTCCCTCATGATGACTGTTTTGTGTTTGTTTGCTTTTTGTAGTACCAGGAATCTAACTTAGGACCTCGCACTTGTGAGGTGGGCACGGTGCCACTGAGCTAAATCCCTGGCCCAGATTAAAGCTTTATACAAGAACAAGCAGTAGGATACCCAGCAAGGTTGAGCCAGCAGCAAAGGGTAGCAAATGTTTTACTTTTTCACCAAACCCTGCCCATTCCAGGGTGTCAATTCCCCATGATTTAGCCCAGTGGTGCCACCTGCCTTGCAAAGTCCTGAGTTCGATCCCCCGTACTGACAAACAAACAAATAAACAAAAAATCATGGCACCAAGCCCGGTTGTTGCGCGCCTGTGATCTCAGCACTCCGGATGGCTGGGGCAAGAGGGTCACAAGTTTAAGCCCAGCCTGGGCAACCTAGAGACTTAGTGAGACTCTGCCTCAAGACAAAAAGTAGTAAGAGGGATGTCGCCTACTGTGAAGAGTTTACTCCTCACTCCGGGGTAGCATGTGGTGTTTCCATACGTGTGTACACTGTGTAACTGAGTGAGGGCAGGGAGGGCGCCGTGGGAGGTCAGGTGTAAAACTACAGTAACAAGGGGCAAAGTCAGATCCGGGCCGGCACACAGGTCGGTGAACCCCACCTGGAAGGGTTTGCAGCTGGACAAACAGATTTCTGCCCTGGCGGACAAACCTGAACACAGTCTGAAAGAGCACGTGTTCGAATGCGAAAGGAAGACACTATGCACAGCACTGCGACCCTAACAGCACCACCAAATCAAGAGGAGATGCCGCTTCACAAATGGCGGGTGACCTGCGTATCATGGCGCACGCCTATAATCCCAGAGCTCTGGGAGGCTGAGGCAGGAGGATCACAAGTTCATGTCCGGCTGGGGCCACTCAGAGATTTAGGGAGGCCCGATCTCAAAATTAAAAAAAGGCTGCAGATGTAGCTCAGTGCAAAGGCCAGGGTTCAATCTCCAATATTGTTTTAAAAAATCAAATCTTACTTTCTCTACTGGTTAAATATCAATTCTATTAAGATTTGTCCTTTCACAGTTGAAAATAAATTTCTCAAACACCTCTTTGTTTTTCAGTACTTGGATCGATCGGGGGCTTCAAAATAAGCTGCATTCCAGCCCCTATTTATTTTTGGAAAAATGATGCTTCCTAAGATGCCCAGGCTGGGCTCGAACTTGCGATCTTCCCACCTCAGCCTCCCAGAATGCTGTCATTACAGGGCTGTGCCAGTGGGCCCAGTTTAAACACATCTGTAATGATTTCCCTCTGGCTGATGCTCGTTAGGGTGCGTTCTAAAGAGAGGTGATGCCCAACATCATATCCATTTTCCCTTTCATAGAACTCGATTACGTTCAGAAAAATCTTTGTTTTTAGCCCAACAGATAATAAATAAATAAAGTGACGCACTTGCGTTACAAGTACTCATTTCAGTCCTGGATAAACAAGTCCATTCTCTTATAGCAGTGACTCTTGAGTAACTGAAAGAAATGGACAGACAATTGCTTGACGCTTGTTTAAAAGCTTTGGGTTTTACAGGTTTTACAGGTGCAGCATTCACTGCCCCTTCCCTTCCTCTGTCTTCCTAACATTACCTACCTCTTTCTGATTTGTTTCTCCATCTGAATTTCAGAACCAGTGTCTCCGCTCCAGAAATATCCCTAACCCAAGGCCAGCCCGAGGCCCCAGTCCCTGTCCTCAGCTGCGTGTGAAAAGCCCACTCACGCTTTCTTTCCCACTGCAGAAGAAGGGACAAGCTGGGAGACGCAAGCTGCCCCCGGAGAAGTCTGAGCAGGTAAAGCGGTGCTGCCCTGCGGTGAGCCAGTGGCCAGGGGCTCTCTCTGGACCCCTTGCTGTGCAGTTCCACCCGCTGCGAGGCAGGGGCAAGGCTGCCACACAGTGGCGCTCCCTGCAGTGTCTCAACAGAGGCCACTTGACTGCAAACTCCCTTAGAAGCTCAGGAGGGTCACTCTCCTGCACGTCCCTGCGGCTGTCTCATTACTGTCTCTTGACCTGCCTGCTGCCCACGGCCCTTAGCATACCCGTGTCTCGGGCTATAGGAACCCACCTTCCCACACCTGCTCCGGGGATGGGTGGGCCACGGGACTGGAGTCTGGGACCGGAACCGACCCTTGACCCCAGCTAACCACGGCACTGTGACTTCCTGCACCTCACACGGAACCTTTGTCCTGGTTATTGTATTTTTCTTCACCTGGGCTGCTGGAGAGATTCAAAACAAAACAAAACAAAACACCATCCCTGAGGAAATCTAATCTTGTACACTAAATTTAGATGGTAATTTGACTTCGTTTTGTTGAAACTCAAAAGACAAAAAATTCCCAGTGAGTCCAGAAAGGTTCCTGAAGAAAGCTCTCAGAATCCTCAAACTGCAGTCATCAGAAGAGCCCAGAGTAACCCTTCTGCAGACTCACAGTGACCTCTGAATAGCCCATGGCAAAGAACAAATTCTTCCTCAGTCACAGGCAGGCAGACGGGACATGGCGAGTGCTCGTTTGCAAAGCTCAGCACCCCGACAAGCACCGGTCCTACACAGGCTCACTGGCCAAGGCAGTGTTCTTTTGATCCAAAACATATTAATAACAACACTGAGAACAGTCCAACTTGGAATGGAGCGATCAAATCAGTGTCGCTGCCTCAGGTGGCGGTGTTGGGTTTGAAACGCAGCCCTGTCGGCCTCTCTCCCCTGGCTGGCACGGGAGCCCAGCACACCACACACCCAGGGCGGGCCTCCAGATCTGTCCTAGGAAGGCAGGAATCCAAGCAGAGCCCATCTGCACTGAGAAACGGAGGCAGTGGGAGAGAGCCCGTTCCTGTCCGCAGCACGGGGGAGACAAGTATCACACCCAGAAGCGGGGGCTCCTCTCCGCGTCTGCGTGGCCTCGGAGCATACCGTGGCCTCCAGCTCGGAGGGCCTTCCAGAGGAGCCAGGGTGAGGGCTGCCCGGCGATGGCCACTGAGCCTTACTCCATCTGGCAGACCTGGCTCATCTTGCAGAAGGCAGGGGGATCACTGAAAGTTAGAGCCTGTGTTCAAAAGCGAGGGCAGGAGGATGGGAAAACAGGCCTGGCCCATGGACACTGAAGTCCTACGACACAGGAAGGGTCCCTTCCAGGGGCCTTGACCTTCCTGCCCATGGGAACCACCTAGGGAGCTTTAGAAGCATGGCGACTCAGGTCCCAGCCCCAGACTCTTACATAATTGGGTCACAGAGGACTCTGGGTGTTGGTTTGTTTTTTTAAATTGATTCCAAAGTGCGGAGAACGTCGATCTCCATCTTCCCAGAGGACTGGTGATGACACAGTTGATAGAGAAGGTCCACCCGGCCTCTGAGTGATCACACTGCCGAACAGCTTCTCTGGAGTCAGGGTAATTCCGGTCCATCCCGAACGTGGAGCTCCACTTTTCACAAACACACATAGGTACTGTGTGTTTGTGAAATCAGCCAAGCGCCCCTGAGGGGGACGAGCCCCAGCAGGAACTGGGGGCACAGAGGCTGACCTGTTGTGTCCTGCTCCAGGAGGGACACATCTGGGGCTCCATGCAGAACACAGCATTCATCCTGGGCTCTGGCCTGCTCCTGTCCGTGGCCTTCTGGAACTCACTCACATGGTACGTTCGTCTGGCCCAGCCGAAGCCAGCACCTGAGGGTGGCATGGTTGGGGCATAGCCGGGAATAAGATGCTGCCTGCCCACTAGTTTTCACCCAGAAACCTGGATGGCTTTCCTCCCAAGGCATCTTCAGAGATTCTGGGGTGCTTCCGGCTACTTTTGGCAAGCCCAGTGGGAGAGGCTGCTGTGGAAGTTTGAAGGGAAAGAGTGGATCCTCTTCATAATAGGTGAGGTTTCCAGACCGGCATGTAGGGCTGGGGTACGTGACTTTAGCATTTGTCTTTTTTCACTCTTTTGTTCTAAAGACTTTTCAGTTTATTACTACAAAGGATGAGGACTTGAAGTTCACATCAATGAGTACTAAAATCATGAGGACTTTGGAAACAGGATATCTAAAAAGCAAGCTAAGGGATTGAAGACGCTCTCTCTCAAAGTGAACAGGAAAAGAACTGCTTTGCATAAAAATGCATGCGTTTTATAGCAGTAATCCAGCTTCGGCATGTTCCACAAGTGCAGGGAGCTGTCTTGTCTGAGACTGTGCTCCGTGGACCTGGTGTAATCTAGCTCCCTGGGCTGACAGGAAGTGGCCACTCTATTTACAGACAGAACTATGGCTCCAAACAAGCCTAAGAAAATAACCATGGAAGGGAAAAGCCATTTAAACAGATTTTTTTTTTTTTTTTTGGTACCAGGGATTGAACTCGGGTCCTTGCACTTGCAAGGCAGGCCACCGAACCGCTGAGCTAAATCCCTGGCCCTAAACACAGATATTTTAACTGCATTATCTACAACAGTGAAGGACCTCGCATTCAATGTTTTGTGTTGTTTTTACTTGAGACAGGGTCTCACTATGTAGTTCAGACTGGCCTTGAACTATGTAGCCCAGGCTGGCCTTGAACTTTTGGCAATCCTCCTGCCTCAGCCTCTCAAGTGCTGGAATTACAGGTGTATGTCACACCTGGCTGTTGATGATACTGTTTAACATTACAACATGCCAAGCCAGTGTAAGGATGGAGAAATATTTAAGATGAAACATTTGCCTGCCCCATTAGAAAGTATGTCACAGTCTAGGAGGGAAGATAAAAAGTCAGCTGCTCAAAAGCAAAATTTCAAATAAAATGCACCCAGGGAGAGTTTTTAGGGAGAAGGGGAACTCTGAAAATAGACTGAACATTAACTATGACACGGCAGCAATCACCAAAAGAGCGAGGTTACAGATGTGTAAAGATAGCAGCAGGAAAATATTTTACATCCTTCTGTGGCCACCGATTACCTAGGAGATGGCAGTGCTGGACAAGCCTCTCACAACCCCCTTCCAGGAGAGACCCAGAATTAAGGGAGTGCTGTTCATGCCTTTGGGATTTGGGATTTATTTTTATTTATTTTGTTGGTTTTTTCTGAGATAGGGTCTCACTATGTAGTTGAGACTGACCTGGAACTCATTATGGAGCCCAGGCTGGTCTTGAACTCATAGCGATCCTCCTGCCTCATCCCTGCAAGCGCTGAATTACAGGTGTGCGCCACGATGCCACTAAACTTGGGATTGGGAAAGTAGAGGAGCCAAAACAAGCACAATTAAGGTTTGCAATTCTGCAGTTACATAATCCTGTACTATCCTTGGCTGACGAGCACCGCTGGGGGCCAAAATGCTGTTTGTTCACAGTACGGAAGCAGAGATACTTGAAATGGTTTTGCAGAAAGTGGGATGTGGAGCAGAAAGGCAAAACTAAATTTTGTCCTTTCTTTTTGGTACTACAGATCGAACTTAAGGCCTTGCACTTGCAAGGCAGGTGGCAGAACCACTGAGCTAAATCCCAGGCCCCTAAATTTTAAGTCTTGCTCAATGTTTCCTTTTTTGTTTTGTTTTTTTGAGACAGGGTCTCACTATGTAGCCCAGGCTGGTCTTGAACTCACAGCGATCCTCCTGCCTCAGCCTCCCGAGTGCTGGGATGACAGGCGTGTGCTACCAGGCCCAAACTGCTCAGTGTCTTCTAAAGTGTCCTGCAGCACATCCCTGCTACAGGAGGTTAATGGGTGGAGTGGCCATGCCAATTGACCTGCTGCGTGAAGAGATGTGATCAATAATGGTGCCAGAATGACAAATATAAATTGAAATTGTCCTGGGCTAACAGAGACGCATGTCATCCTACTACTGTGCGGTGCTCCAGGAAAATACTGTTTTAGGGTCAAACAGGGCTTAGAATTTTTTTTTTTTCCTAAGGTGCTGGGGATTGAGCACAGGGCCTTGTCACTGAACTACATCCCCAGTCCGACTCCTTTTATTTTTTATTGAGAGGTTTCACCAAATCCCCAAGTCCAGGCTGGGCTCAAACTTGTGATCCTCCTGCCTCAGCATGCTGGGATGACAGGGTGGATTTTGACATAAACAGGTTTCTGTGCTTCAGGAATTCTCAGAGCCATGGACCACATCTCTCCCAAGAGTAGGGTATGGAAACCTGCACCAGGGCCCCTTGCAGGAGGCCTTCCGTCTCAGGGTGCCGACTACCCGAGGGTTTGCTGCCTACTCAGTAGGGGTATGGATGAGGTTTCCCAGGTCACCGTGTTCTTCCTTGGTATCTTCTCCCTGATAACGCCAAAGGACTCAGACTAAATTCATTTCTGTGTTAATGCATTCTACACAGCACAAGATGTGATCAAGATATATGGTACATGTCTCAGTGTTAAAATTACCCCAAGAGATGCACTACTGTAAATCCCCTTGTGATCCTCCCCTCACTTGGAACGCACTCGTCCCACACGACCTCTGCCCAGAGGTCCTCTTTGGCGTCTTTACAAGGTTCAATAAGACACAGTGAGCAGGTGAGTGGGCTGCCTGCCGAGGGCCATCCGGCAAAGGCAGGCTGGTGTGCTCCGAAGTGCATTCGCACGGTGCGTCCTTTTCCACGTGACTCATCAGGTCTGGCACTGTGCAACTGCTGGCGCTTCCAGAGTCAAAACATCCTCGGAAGGTAAATGTTTTGATTTAGTTCAGGGCATCATTAAACCATAGGAGCACCAAAAGACTCTCACGAAGGGTCTTCCAGAACTGCTGCAGAAAGTGGCAGGAGTGATGGGGAGCTTCAATCACAGGGGAGATTTGGAGGGGAATTAATGACAACCTGTCTTTTGCTGTTAATAAAGTTCTAAAAAGCAGTAAACAACCAGCGTTTGATCATACCTTCTATCAGCATACTGTCTCTAGCCACCTTAAATGCTGTTGTGCCCATTCTACAGCTAAGAAAATAAATGCACAGTCCTTCAGCGACTGCCCTTGTTCCCGGAGCTCGTCTGTCCTCCAGGGCTCAAGGGCGGCCCCCACCAGGTCCTGTACAGCGTGTGTTCAGTTATTCCGTGTGCTGTCAGACCCGACGCCTCCCTGAATTACCTTCTGTTTCCCACCTCAGGCGCTGCCCTAGTGCCGGTGCTACTCTTCTGGGCCTTCAACGGGCTTCTACTTGTGGTGGACACAACTGGAAAACCAAACTTCATCTCCCGCTACCGGATTCAGCTGGGCAAGAACGAGCCTGTAAGTGGTGCCACAGCTCCCTCGGTCAAAGCCCACAGAGCCAGCCTCGGCCCAGCAGGACCAAGGCCAGTACAAGCCTAGGAATTGTATTCAAGGCCCCTCAATCTAGCAGGGAATCTTTTAACCAGATTTTCATAACCTGGACCAGTATTCTTATCTCCTGATTCCCAACCCAGGATAACGTGTTGGTCCACAGCACTCGGTGAGCATTTCAGGAAGAGCAATGTTCTTTCCTCCGTCCACACTGTGGCCGACCCCACTGTGTGGGCTGTATGTGGATGGTGGCCACTGGCCTCTATTCCATCCAGCAGATGGGGTGAGGCGCTAGGGCGAATCCATGAGAGAGAAGCCCCAGGCGGCTCAGCACCAGGAAGAGAAGCCCAGAGTGCCCTTGGCCTAGTTCACCTGCTGCTCGGTGCTCTGAGGACTTCCAGAAACCTTTTGTTTTCTTTTTTGGTAGCAGGGATCAAACTCAGGACATTGCACTTGTGAGGCAGGCGGCAGCACCACTGAGCTAAATCGCCAGCCCCAGAAAGCTTTTCTTATCTATACCACAGGGAAGAGTGGATTCTTTCCTCAGTCCCACGCGAACCACACCTGGCTGCTTTCCCAGCCAAGGTAATCCTCTTTAATCACCTGCCAAGTCACCCCAGCCTCAGGGCATTTGCGCAGTGGCTCCCCTGTCACGGGGCAGAGTGCATGGACGGGAGGGCACTGGACCCAGTCTTTGGAACCGGCCCTTTCCAGTCCAAACTGCACAACAGTCTGTTCCAGAAAAGTACTTCAGCAATTCCCTCTTTCTTGTACTTTCATACACCTCTGCCCTAGTTATTTCTTCCTCTGGGAGCATGCTATAATTTTTCCCATTTTAAAACGACCTTTGGCCTGGCATGGTGGCACATCCCTGTAATCCCAGGACTCAGGAAGCTGAGGCAAGAGCACTGCCATGAACCCAAGGCCAGCCAGCACTACATAGTGAGATCTGGCTTCAAAAAACCAAAACAAACAAAAACGCAAACAAACCATTAACTTCATTTCCCATACCATCACACTCCCATTCATGTTTTTATTCCCCTCAGCTGGGCATGTGCAGTATATTTATAGTCCCAGCACTCTGGGAGGCTGAAGCAGGAAGATCACGAGTATGAACACAGCCTGAACAACTGCGTGACTTAGGAAGACCCCGTTATGGTTTATACCTAGATGCCCCCAAAGCCTTCCTTCTGTACTCATAGGCGGGGATGTGGGGAGGAGGCTGCGTGAGGGGGTGCAGATTAGCCCACAGATGAGTATACACCTGTGATGTTGGGAGGTGAAGGATGGGGGAGGTGGTCCCTGGGGATGTGGCCTCAAGGGTCTGTGTGCTTCCGTCCTCCCTGAGTCTCTCTCTCTGCTTCTTGCTGCCCTGCCATCAGCTGTATCTCCTCTGCTGCTTCTCTTCCATGTTGCTTTGGCTTCAAGCCAGCCAATTAGGGAATGAAATCTCTACATACTGGGAGTCAAAATAAACCTTAAATTGTGGGTGATGGGTAGAAAGCAACTAAGACAGACCCCACCTCAAACAACAAAAAAACTTTGTTTTTTTGGTTTTTGCGACAGGGTCTCACTATGTAGTTGAGACTGATCTGGAACTCACTATGGAGCCCAGGCTGGTCTCGAACTCACAGCGATCCTCCTGCCTCAGCTTCCTGAGTGCTGGGATTACAGGTGTGTGCCACCATGCCTGGCAACAAAAAACTTTAAAAAAAAACTTTAAAAGGACCAGGGATCTGGGGATGTGAAGGTCCTTGGGTTCATTCCCTAGTACTGACTGCAAAACAAACCCAAAAAAACCAAAAGTTGTCCATACAGTTTTAATTCTTTTCTGTTCACTTTCTTGGAAATGTTATTACAAGAATTAGTTAAATAATTTAATAATAGTTACATAATTAAATAATTTAAAAAAATTGGGCCAGGTATTTAGCTCAGTGGCACCACACCTGCTCCATAAGCACAAGGTCCTGAGTTCAATCCCCGGTACCAAAAAAATAAAAAGTTTAAACAAGTGGGAGAGGAATTTAGCTTGCCTCAAAAGAGCAACGTCCTGAGTTTGATCCCTGGTGGTAGGGTGGGATGGGATTTAAACATACAGAAATGGTGAAAAAATAGCACAGTGATCACTCATTTACATATAATACAGATGCATCAATTTGAAACTTATTATAATTTTTGCTTTATCCATATTTTAAAAGCTTATATGCATCAAGAACGTTTTATTTAACCATTTGAAAGTAAGTTAAAGACATGACTTCACCCCTACACCTTTAGTCTGGATCTCTTAAAATAATCACAAAAGCATCATCTATTTCTTCTTCTTTTTTCTATTTTTTTGATAATGGGAATTGAACTCAGGATCTTGCCCTTGCCAGGCAAGTGCAGCGCCACTGAGCTATATCCCCAGCTATTTCTTTTTTTTTTGAGACAGGATCTTGCTCTGTAGTTCAGGCTGGCTTTGAATTCACTATGTAGCAAGAGGCCGGACTTGAACTTGTGGCAATTCTCCTGCTTCAGCCTCCCGAGTGCTGGGATTCGAGGAGCACACCACCTTGCCCGGCTTCATCTATTTCTATAAACCTCTAATCAAGTGGTCATCCTCTGTCTTAGTCAATTTCCCCATCACTGGGACCAAATACCCAACACCCACAACTCTGAGCAGAAGAGGTTTATTTGGCTTATAGTTTCCAGGGAGTTCAGTCCACAGTTGGCTGGCTCCACCGCACAAACAGTATGGCAGAAGAATGTTCACCCACTGGGGCCAGGAAGCTGACAGAAGGCAGGGCAGGGTCAAAATGTACCCTTCCAGGTCACCCTCCCAGGGACCCAGCTGCAGCCAGGCCCCACCTCTAAAGAGCACATTCTTAAGTGGGCCAGGCCGGGTGAGTACAGCGCCCCTCCCCACCCGTCACCTTCCACACACACAGGAGGCTTTGGGGGTGTGTTCTGGGCCAAAGCAACACCCTCCCGAAGGCCTCTGCCAGAATTCCTTCGGGCAAGTTTATCTCACGCTGCTCACTGGAACACAAGTGCATGTTCACAGACGCCCATCCCCTCGTCCTTGATGTTCTTCACACAGCTTCCGAGACCCCAGTGACAACCGCCATGCTATGCTACTGATCACCCTTCATGGTCTCCTTTCTGGCTCTCTCCTCCCCATCCTCTTCACTGAAGGTGAAGGCCCAGGGCTCTGGCTTGGACCTTCTTTTCTTACTTTTTCTTTCCCTCAGGTGTGCCTTCAGCACCCTGGTCTTGTGACCATCTATATGCTGACCGCTCACAAATGTGTGTCTCTAGCCCAGAATTCTGAGTTCCGGGCTCACATGTCCAAGGTTCTCCTGTTTTGTTTTGTTTTTTCCCCTCATAGAGTTTATTGGTACATTTTAGGTGTACAGTACAGCTACATTCATCATTGGGATCTTGTACCTCTACATGACAGGTCTTGGTTCTCATTTTTTCCCCTTGTCCCTGCCCTCCCTTCACCCCCTCCCCC
>NW_022900921.1:8488496-8504444 GCF_012274545.1 Fukomys damarensis | reverse complement strand
AGGTCTTCCTCCACCGCTACATGCACGCTGACAGCTCCAATCTGGCACGTCCAAAAGCACACTCTGATCACCCCTCCCAGCTCCGACTGTCCATATCCTCCCTAACCGGAACGAGGGAACCCTGTTCCTCCTGCTCAGGCGCAAACCGCAGTCATTCCTGTGGGCTCACTCTCCCTGACACGCACACCCAACCTGTCGGAAAGCTTCCTGCGGCCTCTGTAGAGTGCAGTCCCTTCTCCCCACCGCCACCACGCTGGCACACGTCAGCATCTCTGTGGCACTGCAGTCCTCCTTGGTCTCCCTGTTCCCTACCATCACTTCTCTACAGCCAGAGCCGTATTTCTCTGCTCCTAACTGCAATGGCTTCCTGTTCCTCTTGAAGTAGAGGCCGAACTCCTTACACGGCCACCAAGGCCCCGTGTGACGCGGCCTTCCCAGCTCTGACCTCGCGCTCCTCTCAAGCCACACTGGCCAGGGATGCGCCTTACAACTTTAGCACCGGCCGGTCTCTCCTGGAAGGCTCCTCCTCCATTTGTTTGGCTACCTCTCTCTGCTTCTTTATCACCCCAGTGAGCTCTACCCTTACCACTCAGTTCAAAGGGTGACTCCCACCCACGCTCCCAGGGCCCATCTCCCTCCTTTACGTTTTCCTTTTACCCACACAGTCACCTTCCGATATTTAAATACATTTCTGTATTTGTTCCTAGTCTATCTTCAGTACTGGAATACTAACTCCATAGGAGCAGGAACACTGAATGCTACATAGCGAATACTCAGTAAGTTCCAGTTAAATGGATAACTGATGTGATTGGCACCTGCCCTCTTGGTCCAAGTTTCAAGAAGAGGTATATAAGAGGTATCACCTTACCTGTGATCTCAAGCCAGGCCGGTCAGACTTGGCCTTATAATGAAATGGAAGTAAAAAATCAGAGTAAATCCTGAGGCTGAAGGAAGTGTGGCCATTTGGGGGTAGCTCTACAGAGCAGACCCTGGTGAGGACGCTCGGGCAGGCCCCCAGCCTGACAGCTGCTCACCTGACATGGTGATGCAGTCATGGGGCTGGGAAAGCAGCTCCCTGGCTTGTCGCCCTCTGCTCTGGGCCCAGTCCAGCGACGCTGGAGACAGGAGGTGGCGGGCGACTTTTGTCTGGCGTTTTTCATGGACGAGTCTCTGTCAACAAGGAGAGGCAGAAGGGCTGAAGTAGGATGTCAACCTGAGCGCTGACGACCTTTCCCAAGGACGCTGGGGGCTTCCCAAGTTACCTGCTAGGAACACACGGGGCCTAGAGGGAGGTCAGCGGTCACGTGTGCAGAACCAGGAAAAGGCGGGTTCAGGCAGACTGCGGCTGCTGCAGTTTCCAAGAGCAGGGGCATTAGGCATTCACAGCGTTCCAGCCCACGCACCATCTCCGGATTCCAGCCATGGCGAGGCCTCTTCTCACCTCCATCTCCCTCCCCCCTTCCTCAGGTGGACTCCGTGAAACTGCGCCAGTCCATCCGCACTGTCCTTTTCAACCAGTGCACGATCTCTCTCCCTGTGGTGGTCTTCCTCTATCCCTTCCTCAAGCGGTGGGGAGACCCCTGCCGCCGAGAGCTACCTACCCTCCACTGGTTCCTGCTGGAGTTGGCGCTTTTCACCCTGACTGAGGAAGTCTTGTTCTACTATTCACACCGGTGAGCAGGGGCCCTGGCTGAGCACAGCTGGCTACTCATCAACCTGCGGCCACTGACCAACAAGGGAAAGGAGGCTTTGAACTGCAGCTACAGGGTCAACACCTTCTGGCCTCAAGCCCTGAGGCCCCTGCCCCTGGGTTTACACAAGACGGCTATTTATCCTATAACTGACAACTGAACACAACCGAGGGATGTTTAGAAAAGAACGGGCAACGCCATTTGTGTGGATGGCAGCTTCCTATTCATTTCTGGTACCGAATGCACACTTTCCGGAATCACCGCCATTTCCCAGCTCACACAATCCGGGCAGAGGCAAAGTAACCTGCCCCCAACGTGCACATGGTGGTGGTGGGGGGTCCTGAGCACTAGTGCAGTTCCCAACTTTGCGCCCCAGATGTAACTTCCACCTCCAACCTTCAGCGTGTTATGGTCTGGCCAGGGAGGAGGAAAAGGGAACCGGCAGATCATTAACTATTAGTTTTCCAGGCTCCTTCACCACCCAACATTCTACAAGAAGATTCACAAGAAACACCACGAGTGGACAGCACCCATTGGTGTGATCTCTCTCTACGCCCACCCAATAGAGTATGTGGTGAGTCCAGCTCGGTGCCCAGGAACCTCACTGAGCCCCAGTCAACAGCCTGCCCAGAGTCACAAAATAACCGTCTCCAGCAAACCTAGGGAGTCGTCCTTGGGCACCGCTCTGGGCAGAGTGGACACCGACTTGGCCCCCTCTCCCCCTCAGCACCGCCTTCAAGTCCTCTTCCTCTTGCAGGCCTCCAACATGCTGCCGGCAACAGTGGGCCCCTTAGTGATGGGCTCCCATTTGTCCTCCATCACCGTGTGGTTCTCCTTGGCCCTCATCATCACCTCCATCTCCCACTGTGGCTACCACCTGCCCTTCCTGCCCTCACCGGAGTTCCATGACTACCACCACCTCAAGTAAGGCTCTCCTCCCCGCAGTGGGTCCCAGGTAATCACCACCGCCCTGGCTTTCAAGCTTCTGATAGCAGACACCCGTGTCTCACCAGCAAGGCGTCATGTGCAGGTGGAGAAAATGACCCCCTTGAACCTTTCCTTCACCCTGATGCTGGGTCCTCCCTCGGGCAAGTGGGGTTCTCGCGCTTTATCTGGATGTTTGCCTCTTTGAGTATCTGATGTAAACTGTGGATGCCATCTCCAGAAAAACGCCTATGTGCATAAACATCTTCTATACAATTCTAGGGCAGACAGCTGTCTGAAATCCTCCAGGCTTCAAGCATGTTCTTTGAACTTCCTGGAATGATGATTTAAGTCTCCTGGAATGCTTATTTAAAATGTGGGCTCCTTGCCAGGCGTGGTGGCGCACGCCTGTAATCCCAGCACTCGGGAGGCTGAGGCAGGAGGATCACTGTGAGTTCGAGACCAGCCTGGGCTCCATAGTGTGTTCCAGATCAGTCTCAACTACATAGTGAGACCCTGTCTCAAAAACAAACAAACAACAAAAGATGTGGGCTCCTGGTTACAACTCTAAATACGCTGGACCGAAGTATCCACCACAGCACAACACAGAAACCTGCTTTCTAACATGTTGTAAAGAGTTCTGATGCAGACAATCCTTGTACCACACCCACACAAACCTAACACCGCCAGGGTTCTCAAACACAGATGCATCATAATCACACAGTGAACTTTCCAAAGGAAGAAGTCTGCAAAGTCCGGAGTGCCCCCGAAAGGTGCATCTGTAAGGATCCCCCAGGTGGTTCTGGTTTGGGTGGTCAGGACGCAGGCATGGGCAGAATGAGAGATAAGTGAGGCGGGACCAGGTGAAACGGAGATCTGGCCACAGGCCTCTGGCCCCCGCAGTTCAGTGCTCTCCTCTCTCCTCCAGGTTCAACCAGTGCTATGGAGTGCTGGGGGTGCTGGACCACCTCCATGGGACTGATACCGTGTTTAAGCAGACCAAGGCCTATGAGCGACACGTCCTCTTGCTCGGCTTCACCCCACTGTCTGAGAGCATCCCCGACTCCCCAAAGAAGATGGAGTGAGCGGGCCCTTGTACATCCTGGCTGTCCCAAGATTCTAAGGCAGCCTGAGGCCTCACGAGTGTACCTAACAATGTGCCTTTAGCCACATACTTTTTTTTTTTTTTTTTTTTTTTTTTTTGGTACTGGGGATCAAACTTGGGTCCTTGTGCTTTGAAGGCAGGTGGTGGAACCACCGAGTTCAACCCTCAGCCCCTAGCCATATACTCTTGATGGCACCACTAGGGCAGAGAGCAGGCCAGCTTGCTAGAAAAGGAGGGCCAAAGATAGAGCCAGGGCTCCCTCTAAACTACTGCTGGGACCAGAAATTGGCTTGAATAAAGAAAGCTCCCAAGATTGGAGGTCCACCAGAGGGAGGAGAAACGGCTTCAAGAGAGCTCCTGCCCAGTCCCCCACATCCTCTGCTGGAGACTTCCCCTGGACAAGGAAGATGCAGAGGACAGAGGTGCCAGTGGCACAGGAGCCTCCGTGGACTCCAAAGAGAGCACCTTCTGGTGCCAGAGTGGGGCAACTAGGTCCCACTTTGCTTCTTTGTCCCTAAACGCTTTTCTTACACCTTACTCTGGCCACAGCCAGGGCACCTTTGCCAGTAATTATAGTTCTCAGTTCTTAACACACCAAGTCCCAGTCTCCACTTCCACACTGACACAGACACACAGGGTCAAAGACGAAGGCCCCGGTGCCCCTCCTTCCCACTGCACACAAATACTGTCTTCAGAAAAGACACAAACAGAAAACCACAAGACTCCCCCCACCCCAGGTTAGAAACGCTACCAGTGAGGCTCACAACAAACCCCTAACACCCTTAGCCTTGTACAGAAATCAAGGTCAAAACCTGAGAACTGTTCAGTGGTGGTTTCTTTTGCTCACAAAGGTAAAGGTGAGAGGCTGCCCTTCAGGGATACCTAACTAAAGCCCCTCACCCATCTGAACCAGACCAAGTCTAGAACCCTCTTCCGCCTGCCAAAAGGAATGCGGGAAAACATGACCAAAGGGCAAAACCCTTTTCCCTCCAAAGGTTAATTAACTGTCTCAGCACCATTCATTCAGGGTGATTTTCAGCCGTGACACCTGTTTAAAAGAAATTTTATTGGTGTCTTTATTTTCAACAAAAGCCCCTGGCAGTGAGACACAGCCAGGAAGCTTATTGTGGTTGTATACAGTATTTGTATTTTGTCACAAGTCTGTAATCCCAGGTCCTCAGAAGACGCTAGTAGAATGGCTCGAGCCCTAAGTGGGGCCAGCCTGGCCAACAGAGCCCAAAATTCTGTTTCTTAAAAGTAAGACAAAATGTTAGTATCTCACAGACCCAACCTCAAGGCCAGCGGTGGCACAAACCTTCTTAGAGCTTTCAATGATACAAACGGCCCACTGTAGCACACACGCTGTAGGCTCGCCACCGCTGCTGGAGGCAGAACTGTCAGGACTGCCCATCAGCACTGGGAGCTCAGAAGCCTTCTTGAGGGAGCCTACTCAACACTTCGTGGGCAGCAACCTCCCTGGCCTTCCACCTGACTGGTGCACTCAGGTCCTGGCCGTAGGACAGCTTACACTCTTGGGCTGAAGTCCATCAAAAGTCCGAGTTCTTACTGCTGCCGGCCGGTACCCAGGAACTGTTCCTTCAAAGAAGCATCTGGAAAACAAAGAGTCAGTCTTCAGTGTGAGAACAGAGTTCGTAAAGACGAAGGTGAAAGAGCCCTGCATTTCTCCTCTTTAAGGTCTTTAGATTTTGAGGCACTGTAAGGGGCCTACTGGGACAAGAGACTTAACTCTTGTTTCTTCTGACACACAGATAGTTGGCTATTCCTTCATAGAGGAGCTTAGCTCTATTCTTGTCTGCATCAAATGGCCCCAAATTTCCAGCAGAATAAACTAATCTCCATTTATTTTAGTATATACAGTAAAACCTTTTGCGAGCGTAATTCCTTCTGGAAGCATGCTTGTAATCCAGAGCGCTTGTGTATCAAAGCGATTCTCCCACAAGAAATAGTAAAAACTCAGATGATTCATTTTACAACCCACAAATTTTCATATATGATAATCGTGCAATACAAAATAATGACAAACTATAAATAAACTAACCCGCACTTACCTTTGAAAAACTTCATGGCTGGTGTGAGACAAGCAGAGGGTTATTGCGCGATGACTTTCACCAACATTAACAGAATCACTGTGATCTGTTGACTCACTAGAATCATTTCCTCTTCCTGCAATTTGTTTTTGGGGGGGTATTGGGGATCAAACTCAGGACCTTGAACTTGCAAGGCAAGCAGTGGCACCACTGAGTTAAATCCCTGGCCCTTTTCCTGTAACTTCAACCTCTCCACTGACACTTGCTTTTGCCTTCTTTTGAGGATTTTGCAGAAATGTGACGTTGCATTGTCATCAGATAATTCTACCACTTGGACTACTAGAGCCTTATTCAGCTGGTGCTTTTCTACAAAACTTTGTACTGCTTTTCACATCTCCCTTATCTCATTTGAGATGAGGGATTCCTCCGCCCTCTCATCCTCCTCTGCAGATAAGATCTCCACAACCTCTTGCTGTTGGGAGACCATCACCCATAATCCCGAAGTCAGAGAGACAGACAGAGGGACGGGTAGCAGGGGACAATCACTGGCTCAGATGTAATCATGCAGTTTGGCGTCACCTACTCATATTGCAAGACAGTGCTCATTTATTAAAATTAGAAATGTTTGCTAGTCTTGCAGGACAAATCACCCACAATCCAAGGTTTTACTGTACCTGTTTTCCCTCCACTACAGGACTTGTCCTGACTCACAATCGTGACACTAAAAGCTAAGAAGTACTAATAGCCAGCAGCCTCTTCCATAACTATCCTAACAGGAATGTGAGGAAGTGAGGATGGACTCATTCATCTTCCTGTCCCCAAAGTACCAATAAATCTGCAGAAGCCATGGACACTATGTCCTGAACTCTTTTCCCTGGCCTATGGAGGCCACTGGTGGCAATGAAATACCTACCCACACGAATGGTGACGGAATTCTCTAGAAAACCACTTTCTAGGAAGCATCAGGCATGGGAGACAAAAGCTATCAGATGAACCATTAAGGCCAGGCCTCATGTGTGATGTAATTACATGAGTGGGGGCCTCCCCGCTGCACCCTCCCCAGCGTCATGTCTGAGGGCCCCGGAGCAGACAAGGACTCATTCAGGCCATGCACGACTTAGGTGTGACTCCTTCACACTCCTGCAGACAAGTGTCCAGAGAGAGGCCATGCCCCTCCGTGAAGAACTTCAGCTTTTATCTTCTTGGCTGTCAAAATGCCAGCTACAGCCAATGGGTGGGAGGTCTGGGAGCCAGGAAGTGGGCTCAAAGCCTGAAATCCCGTCTGTCGGGACTGTAGCTCTCACTCTGTGGCACCGGCTATGGTTCCCATGTTCCACTTAAAGACACAAAAGGTGAACGTGAATCTAAGATTCCTGTGGAGGAAGACGTGGTAGGAGCCCCAGGGAGCCCCTGCCTTCGGGGACTCCCCACAGCCCAAAGCGGTGTCTCAACTGAGATTCATCTGCTCACACGAGCAGGAGATTCCTCTGGCTCTAGAGGCCCCAACTGGGTCCATCTATCACACCCAACAGAAGAGCCCCAAACAGAAGGAAGACCAGCCAGTATTTTGCCTTTTCATATTTTTATTTTTATACATTTTTTTTGTATTAAAAAGAAAAGCATAATTACCACAAATTACAAAGGACTAAAGCAGGACTAGAATAATGAATGAATCACTTCAGCCTGGGAAGCAGATACTCTCAATAATATTAATGTTATAATACAAGCTCATTCAAGTATTTTACATTTTTTTTTTGTCCTTTTAAGTGTGATATCCTAGCACATGGTAGAGATAATGTACTACGAGTGTAAGGTGGAACCTTCTCTGCAAAGCCAGATGACAAGTTTTCCTCTCCAGTGAGAAACGGGCTGTTAAGTTCTTGTCTTCTCTGCCTCTGCCATCAACACAGCTAAAGGAGGGAGAGAATGGGGGTGGGGAGAATCTAGGGCCCCTTCCACACAGGAGGGACTTTGGGGTTCCCATTCAGGAGGGCACCAGACGATGCAGACCACTCTACCCAAGCTTTTGGCAAAAAACTCAGCCACCTTCTAACTACTCATCTTCCTGCCCCTCCTCCCCACTTCCAGGGCCTTCTGAGCAGCTTACTCTGTGAATCAATCGTCAGGAAAGGGGGAAAGCTACAGTGGAACGAAACAGAAACACTGAACAACTTGGAGGGAGGCTCAGCACCTCGATCTGAGCCCCAGGGGTCCAGGCTGGGGCAGGGGTGGGAGGCTTTCTCTACTGGTAGTGCACCTGTCTGCTCCTAGGCGCAGCAGAGAGCAGACAGGAACTGCCCTGTGAGAGCTGAGCCAGCCTCGGAAGGGTGGCGGGTGCATGGGGTCTGGGCAGGCTGCTGCTTTGTGTCTCGGGTCTTAAGACTGCCCTCAGGGAGATGGGTGTAAAGTGGCCCCGATGGTGCTGCCACTCCGGGCATGCTTGTCACAGATACATCGGTCCTAAATTCAAGTGTCTTCAGAAAGTGAGGATGTAAACTACTCTTTGCAACATTAACTCCTAACATGTTACAAAAAAATAAAAAGAAAAAAGTCCCCCTCCCTCCTCCTAGGTTGAGATGAAACCCTCACCTTCCTAACCTACAGGGCTTCCTCCTCCTTCAGAGCTGTCTGAGAGGAGCAGGGAGAGGACAGCAGCCCTGGCCCAGGAGTAAACTAGATGAGAACAGCCTTTGCCCCACCTCCAAGGCTTCCTTGTGCCCCCAAGCCCAGCAGAGGCCAAACACTGAGGTTTCTGTGGTGCTAGATACAGTATGGGGCTGAGTGACTCAAAGCAAAGCAAGAAGAAATGAAGGGCGGGAGTAGGGGGTGCAGGAGTCCAGTGTCTGGTCCATGTGAAGCAGGCACCAACCAGACCTGTCGGGCACAGTCCTCGAATGCACCTTCACAGCAGAAACCAGACACTGCTCCTGGGTGTGAGACCACTGGGCCACAGGAACTGAGATGGGTTCCCATGTGCTGAACACTGGGAGGGCGAGGCCAAAGGAACGAGGCACCGAGACAGAGGGCGAGCCCTGTGCGCCTGGGACACCGTCTCCTACTCCCAAACTCTTGGCCAACAGAGGAAGCCACTGAACAGGGGGGTAAAGACACTGCAGTAACTGAGCAACAAGACCACAGACTTCTTTCTCCCACTGGAGATGAACGTGCAGTCTCGCCTATACTAAACACATGTCCCAGTCCGTGGGCCAGTCCGTCACCACCCTCCCCAGCTTCTGGCAACAGCAGACTCCAGCCATTCCACTGTCACTCACAGCCCAACTCAGGCAAGCAGTGGCTGGAGGAGAGGAGTCGGGTAGGTATACTCTATGTCCACATATACCTTCCTGCCACAGGGCTTCACCAATTGGCAGGATTCCCCCAGCCCCCAGTTCCTCAACCCCCGTTCCCAGGCAGAGTCGATCGGAGGGCAGGTAGAGATGGTTTGCAGAGGGGGGATGCAAGATGGGGAGACCCCACCAGACCAGCGGAGGACAATGACACCTTGAGTCACCTTTTATGAGACAAAGCCTCCTTGAGGTCTCAGGGATCTTTCAGCACATCATGAGAAATTCAGTCAGGCCTCAGCTGCCAGGTGTTCACCTGTCCCCTCTGGCACAGGGGAAGACGCTCAGGCTGAGGACAAGCGTGTTCCAGATCCAGGCCAACTCTGTTTTCCAACAGTCTGAAGCAAACTTGGCTTGGGGTTCCGAGAGCAGGATGAAGGGTATCACAGCAGGATGGGGCCTGGCGCGAGGCAACAGCGAGCAGGGTGAGGACGCGACAGTGGCAGCAGTATACAGATACAGGACGTCAGCCTCGAACAATGCAACAGCAGGGATATTCCGGGCACGGCTCGGACACGAGTCGCCCCAACTCTCTCGCCTCCAAGCAGGAGGCGCTACACATGCAACTCAGTCCAGAGGAGGAGTCTAGCCAGCCCACGCCCAGGCACATCCAGAGAAGGTGGGGCTCTTCGGGGTGGCTCCCCGAGGAAAACAGGCGTTTGGGTATTATTTCACATTCCCACCCCACAATAAGGCAACTTTTAAAAAAATATTATTTCCAAGAACAAAACAGACAAAAAAATTCTAAGGAGAGGGGAAAGACATCACTTTCTATGGATTGGGAAGAGGTTTTCTGATTTTTTTTTGTTTTGTTTTGTTTTTGTTTTTTTTTAATGGTCAATTTTGTCCTTTTTAAAGCCTTTTTTTCTTTTCTTAAAATTTTCCCAAGGATGAAGAGGTCAGAGAAAAATAAAATAAATCATCTTTCAATAGTCTTTTCTGGTACGAGCAGCGTTTCTCTGGGCTGGGGAGCAGGGGAAGTGAGGAGAGGGAGTGGGGAGCATCCTTTGGTTTCCTTCTCCCATAAGGTGGCAGAAGGGCATGGTGGGGACAGCGGGGAGAGAACACGGCGATGGAGAAGCCCAGGTGGTCAAGGGCTGCTGCTCCTGGGGCCCAGGGTGCTGTCAGAGCCTTGCATGGGGCCGCAGGGCCTTCTGGTGGGCTGCATAGCTGGCTTGAAGGGGAGCAAGAGGAAGGAGGCTGTGGGCGGGGACCAGGGCTGCGGCCTACTAGCCGCGGGCAGGGCTGAAGAGTGATTTTGGTAATCCAGACAAACTATCAATAATTTAAAACTTGATATATATATATGTATATATATATATATATAAAAAAATCTCCCCCCTTTCCCTCCCCCCGTAGAAGAAGCCAGGACGGAAGAGTGGCGGAGAGGAGGGAAGGGGATGTGGAGGCGCCTGCCCAGGGAACCTCTAACAGCCCAAGTGGTGTGTACACTGCTGCTCAGCACAGAGGCCCGTCCTATCAACTCCAGGCCTGTCCCTCCTCTGGCCCCTCTCCTGGGACTGGGCACCCCCACAGACACTCACCCACCCCTTCCCCCGAACCCCAGGGGCTAAGGGCTTTTCACTTTCCCAAAGTCTGTGTGTCCGATCGCTGGCTTGTCCATTTAGCATCTTCCTGGACGGGCTGGCCAGTCGGTGGTGTAGGGGGCTGGTTGACCACGGCGGCAGGCCTGCTGGAAGACTGGGAGGGGCACCGTTTCCTACCCTCACCACTGCCTCCACCTGCTACGGCAGGATGTCGCTTGTGGTTGCCCTCCTCACCCATGGGGGGCTACAAAAGAGCAAAGTCACAGGTAGACTACAGGGCACTATCCGAAACTTCTTACCATGGCTGCCTAGATGACATTCAAATTCAACGTCCAAATGCAGATAATGAAGGGGTCTGATCTTAAGCAAAAATTCTCAGCAGGTAAGCGTTTCTCTACACCAAGCATTGTGCAAACTGATACACACTGTCTCATGAGGTCCACAGCATCCTTGGATGTGGATGTCATTACCAATTTTACAGAGGAGGAAACTGATACAGAATGTAATGAATCTGCCTAGGATCTCATAGCTGAGAAGTGGCAAAAACAAAATTTAGGTCCACCTAGTCCTGAAGTCTAGGCTTTCATCCGCACCGATTTCTGCTCCCATCCCGAGAAAGGACTTCCCATCTAGGAAATAATGTGTGAGCTCGGAAGGACAAATGCTCCTGCGGACCTCCTCAATCCCTTTCAGGGCCCTAAACAGGCCAATGAAATGAAAATCAGACCACGAGCCAATGTGTTCCCACCATCACCAAAAGTTTTACGACTGTGAGAACACTTCTTCCTTGGGTACCAAGGCTATGAGCCATTGCTCTTCCTGATAAGTCTACCTCTTGCATCTTCTTTACCCTGGGAGACCTGAACAATGCTGACACCACGTCGAGGGTGGTCAAGGGTCTTACTTTACCCACCTGTGGGAGATGGCAGTAAGCCCTGCCCACCTCACCACAGGAGGGCTCAAAGACGTCAGGGTACAGAGTGCCTATTACAGAGTAAATATCCAGTAGAAGTTGAAGCGCACACTTTACTGCTGAGTCATGCCCCCTGCTATCACAAATGCTTCGAGTCTTTCCCTAGTCTCCAGAGTCCCTGAAGCACCTGCACAGACATCCAATCAGAATCTGCTCAATAAAACTCCAACCACTTCCCTCGACAGCACACCAGCAATAATCCAGACACACCACTGGATGTCACTGTTGAGGCACTGACCCAAAAAGTAGAGCAGCACTGATACCAATTTATGAACTTCTGGATTGGAAACTGATCTTTCTCAGAAAAGAAAAACACATTTATCATGGGTAGCCAATCCTGACACAAACAGTACTTATGGAGACCCTATTTTTGATTCTTAGTGGTGACCTTGGGCATAGCAGCAAAGACGGTTGTAAGAGGTAAAGAACCTTCCGATGACTTAGCAATATCCACAATGGAGACTGGAGCAACCACACAACTCTCCGCTTGGCATTCGCTGTGTACCCTACCTTCCATTTTACAGATGGGGAAGTGGAACAGAAACCCAAACTGGGGGGTTTCTGGGGCTAGTGGAACAGCCGTGACCAGACCCATGCACCCTGATTCCTTCAACAATTTGCAGCACAAATAGGAGTTGAAAGAAGAGATTTTTCACTTACATCCACTCGGAAGTCTTCTAGACGTCGGAATTTGCCGAGGTATTCTTGTAGCTTGGGGTCAATGTCCAAATTTTTGGCTTTGGAATATTTCAAGAAGGCCCAGAACTTCTCCAACCCATAGAGCTGGCCTATAGGGAAAGAAGAGGAGGAGAGAAAGGTACAGAGAAACGAGACAGCTGAGATATGAAGACAAAGAGGCTACAGGAGAGCGCGGTATGGCAGAACAGAGAAAGACCTAGGCAGAAGGACCCAGGGAGACAGGAAGACAGCCTGGAGGACAAGGGTATGTGCAGAGCCAACTCCAACTCTTACCAGCTTCATAATCCTTCACAGTTTCCTCCTGGAAATCCTTGAATATGTCCAGCCGGAACTTCTTTTCCAGACCATAACTATAGTATCGAAAAAGGCACTCCAAACCATATCTGTGGGAAGATAAATCAGGAAAGTCATATGGCTGGGGATTTAGCTCAGTGGTTCTGCTGCCTACCTTGCAAGCGCAAGGTCCAGAGTTCAATCCCCAGTACCAAAAAAAAAAAAAAAAAAAAAAGGGGAAAAGAAAAGTCAGCTCATAGTGATTTCATCTGCAGAATGGGGAAAGGTAGCTAAGGATGGCAGCAGACTAACTATGAGAGTATAAAAGAACAAGCTCCTAGTCAGGTGTGGTGGCGCATACCTGTAATCCCAACACTAAGGAGGCTGAAGCAGGAGGATCACTGTGAGTTTGAGACCAGCCTGGGCTCCACAGTGAGTTCCAGGTCAGTCTAAACTACATAGTGAGACCCTGTCTCAAAAGAAAAGAAAGGAAAAAAAAAAAAGAGCTCTTCTTCTACTGAAAAGGAGCAAATACCCTTGAATATTTAAGGCTAGTCTAAGTGGGTCCAGAACCAAAAGTTCAGTTTACCAGGAATCAGTAAACTTATACAGTCCTTCCCACCCCATTTCTTCTATCACTTTATACACTGCTCCTGGCTGCGTTCTGCTATAAGAAGAGAGTTGAGAAGCTGGACAGAGATCTTACAACCCGCAAATCCCACAATATTTACTCTCTGTGCTTTTTTTTAGGGTCAGGGTCATGTCAAGTTTGTCCAGATGGGGCTCGCACATCTGTTCTCTCCTCAACCTGCCACAGTGTCAGGGGAGTGTTCCACCATGCCTGGCTTATCTGTGCTTTTCCAGAATGACTATCAACCTCTGGTACAAGCTCTCTGCAAAGCCACTTCAACCATGCCAATTAGTAGGTTTGTCCAATTACCTGAGTCAGAAATTTCACTTTTAGGAAATCTGTGCCAAGGAAATGGCCAAACACTATGGATTTAGACTTTATCAAAGTATAAAACATTAACAGTGGCATTACCGAACAAATTCTAAAAGAGAAGCAGTTAATAAAAACCATGGTAAGGGCCAGGGATTCAGCTCAGGCACCACACCTGCCTTGCAAGCACAAGGTCCTGAGTTTGATCCCTGCTACCAAAAAAAAAAAAAAAAAAAAAAAAAAAAAAAAAAATGTACATGACCTACATTTATATTAAAAGATAGGTTAAATAAATTACAGTATATCCATATGCTCTAAGACCATGTTACAGTAAAAATATGGAATGATTTCCAAGATAAAGTATCAAAAACTGTAAAAGAACAAAAACAAACAAAACCCACAAAACTTATATATAATGTAGGAGGCCCCCTTTGGTACAAATGAAAAAGGGATCATAGCGGTGTGGGAGAGGAAGCAGGCAACTACCTGCTTACACAAACGTGACCGCTAAGATTTTAACAGCAAGGAATGGCTGAAGAGATCTCTTACTACATGACCTTTTCAATTCTTTGGAAAAAAAAAAAAAGGGTCTCACTATGTAGTCGAGACTGACCTAGAACTCACTATGTAGCCCAAACTGGTCTCCAACTCACAGTGATTCTCCTGCCTCAGCCTCCCGAGGGCGCCACCATGCCCAGCAAAACTCTTTGAAATCTGAACCATGTTTATTACAGTATTTGTTTAAAAATAAGACATATACATAATACAAGGCATTTCTAACCACAGTTCCGGAATAAGACTCATTGGGGTGACCCCTCACCCGCCAAGCACTAGCCAGAGCCCCAGGCCCATGCCTGCGTACCTGTAGCCTTCTTTGGCATCCTCCAAAGCCAGCTGCTTGAACTCCTCATACATCTTCTTGTTGAAGTGATCTCGGAGGAAGAAGGACCAGAAGCGGAACAGAGTGTTCATCTCCTGAGACTGGCCAATGCCCAAGCGCTTCCGCTCTGACAGGGAAGGAAAGAAGCCACGTGTGAGACCAGGCTGCTTTTACTGCAGGAACAAAGGACCTTGGGACCTAAGAACGGGCTCCTTCATCTTGGACTCTAAATGCTTCACCAAGGGATGCTTCAGTCACCCAGCAGATATTCACTGAGCGCTGACCATTCTGCGGCAAGCCCTGCTGCTGGTCACCACCCAAAATGGGGGCATCACCATCTGAACCGGGCCATCAGCCTAGCTCTTCATCTTAGCTGGTCAAGTGCAAGCAGAACAAGGCAAAACAGCCGGGTGTGGTGGCGCACGCCTGTTATCCCAGCACTCGGGAGGGTGAAGCAGGAGGATCACTGTGAGTTTGAGACCAGCCTGGGCTACATAGTGAGTTCTAGGTTAGTCTCAGCTACACAGTGAGACCCTATCTAATCCCCCCAAAAAAAGAAGAAGGCAAAACATGAACAGATTACCTGAGAGCTCTCTGACAAATTGTATTCTGCTCACTTCCTCTACTAACAAGTACAAAATGGTAACATCAAGTCAGCACACAAGGACTGGGGATTTAGTTCAGGGGTTCCAGCTCCTGCCTTGCAAGCGCAAGGACCTGAATTCGATCCCCGGTACAAAAAAAAAACAAAAAAAACAGCACACAATACCAAGAGAATAAGCAACAAAATTAGTACAGATGGACAAAACAGACATTCAAATAAACACCTAAGCAATAAAAATGCAAAGAGCCAGAAACAATGGCACATGCCTGTATTCTCATATTCTGTGAAGCTGAGGTAGGAGGATCCTAAATTCAAGCCCCTCTGGGCAACTTAGCAAGCCTGTCTCAAAACTAAAAGGACTGAGCCAGGCATGGGGGCGCACACCTATAATCCCAGCACTCGGGAAGCTGAGGTAGGAGGATCGCTGTGAGTTCCAGGTCAGTCTGAGCTACACAATGAGACCCTGTCTCAATCAATCAATCAATCAATAAAAGGACTGAGGATGTAGCTCAGTCCAAAGGCCTCAAGTTTAATCCCCATTGCAAAGACGACTCACAGGATGGGAGAAAACATTTGCAGACCACAAACATCTAGAATATATAAAGAACTCCTAGATTTAGTAATAAGATAAATAACCCAGCTTTAAAAAGTTGGAATAGGCTATTCTCAAAGAAGACATATAAATGGCAATAAAAAAATCCCTCCATGTTGAATGCAATATGGTAACATCACTATAGAAAGCAGTCTCAAAACTCCCCGAAAGGGCTGGACATCGTGGCACATGCCTGTAATCCCAGCACTCAGAAGGCTGAGGCAGGAGGATCGCTGTGATTTCGAGAACAGCCTGGACTACACAGTGAGTTCCAGGTCAGTCTCAACTACATGGTGAGACCCTGTCTCAAAATACCAAAAAAAAAAAA
>NW_022900921.1:8468905-8488286 GCF_012274545.1 Fukomys damarensis | reverse complement strand
AAAAGAAAAGAAAAGAAAAGAAAAGAAAAGAAAAGAAAAGAAAAGAAAAGAAAAGAGAAGAGAAGAGAAGAGAAAAAAGAAATCCCTGAAAGGTTACCATAGCTATCAAATGAGTCAGCAATGATGCAACCCTTCACCTAAGACTAACAAGTCTAAGTCCACAGAGAAAGTGTGCCTGAGAATGCATGAGCATTACTACTCGTAAGACATAAAGCAGAAACTCTGAACACCTACCTGTCAACTGAATAAACAAAATGTTAGCCATAAAATGGAATATAATTCGATCATACAAAAGGAACAAAGTACTGATACATGTCACACCTTGGACAAACCCTGAAAATATACTAAGGGCACGGAATCAGTCACAAAGGACCACTGTGACTACTGTTCCGTTTAAGTGAAAGGGCCCGAACTGGCAAATCCCTGGAGACAGAAAGCAGACTGGTAGTTGTGCAGTGCTGAGAGGAGTGTGTTGTGGGGTAAAGCTCAAGGGATAAGGAATGAGCAATCGGGGTACAGGATCCCTTTTGGAGGTAATAAAAATGTCCTACAATGAACTCGTGATGGAGGCACAACTGTGAATATATCAGAAGTCTCTGCATTATATACTTTAAATAAGTGAATGGTATGGAATTTGAATTACAACCCAACAGCGTCCCCCAGCCCCAGACAAGAGGCAGATGAACCAAGAATATAGTACCCAGGTTTTGCATTTTTCAATCCATCTACCAGAATACCTACAATTAAAAGGCATCTCAGGTTGGGGATTTAGCTCAGTGCACCTGGTCCCAGGTTCCATCCCTTGTAACAAAAGAAAAAAAAAAAGGCACCCGATTTTGTGATAAAATAAAATATGCAAGAGCATCTATCCAGGTTTACTGTTTTCTACAGCTGTGGAGAGCAAACTCTGTACTCCACCAACCCTTTTCCCTCTGCAAGCCCTTAAATGTAAAAACTGTTCTCGGCTCCAGAGGCATAAAGCAGACCCCTGGCTGGGATGAGCCCACGAGCCACCCCGTGGCCACCTGCGTCCCACAGACTATAATCTACCTCCTGCATACTATGCTCCGAGGGACAAGTGGGCCACTCTGGGCAACGACTCAGATGGCAATCTTGCCAGAGACACAAGAGTCATTGCCATTTTCTTTATTAATGGAGGAAGATCAAGCGCTTAGCTTCCTGCACTTTAAAAGCACCTGTCCTAAACCTTGAACCGAACATTACTCTTTTCTTCTTTTTTGGTATCAGGGTTCGAACTCGGAACCTTGCACTTGCGAGGCAGGCGGCGGGCTCCACTGAGCTAAATTCCCAGCCACATTAGCCTTTCTGGGTATAATGTCATGTCTCTTCTTCTAAGGCCAGAAGAGAGTCATGTGCTCCCCACCGTGTAGCTCTATGGCTCTTACACGATGGGACCACGTAATGGTCTGAGGCTCAGCGCCTTTCTTCACTTCTTACCGTTAAGGCAGCGCCTCCGATACTTGTGGTAGACATGTTGGGTGAAGCCATTCTCCTTGAGCAGCTCATGCGAAGGATGCTGGAACTTGGGCAGGGACTGAGGAGTACAGCCGTAGCTGCCAACGGCAGGTGTCCCTTCTGAAGGGCTAGAGCTACAGAGACGACAAGAAAGACAGTGTTCAATGAGTTCTCCTCAGCAGGCCTTCGTAAGGCTAGGAGGGGACCCCCTGGTTACTTCTATGAGCTGAGATCCAGCCTGATGCATTGTTCTGGGCTCTAACTTACATCCAAGAGTCTGCTGAACTTTTTAGCATCACCCTTCAAAGGTTTTAAGAAAAGGTCACTGAGGCTCATAGAGACTGTGAGACTCCTCCATTAAGGACCTATTAAAGGATGGACATCCGTTCAGTGCCCCAGATCCAAACACCTAACCATTTACTTACCAAATTCTAACATTTAACTTTCCTTAGCAAGCCATATGGATTAATCCATCTATATATCTCTCAAAATGCTACCTAATTTCAGCCTTCAGTGGCTGCCAAACCACCTTAGAGAAGGTAACAAACATTGGGGTTATTTTACTGAAAGCACACAGAAGTCTGGGCCCCAGGCTGAGGCGAGTCAATGGAGCTAGGGTGGAGACAAGGAATCCAGAGCCTGGAGCATGCCAGACCAGCAGTCCACCACTGAGCTGTATCTCTAGTCTTGCTAAGTTGCCCAGGCTGCGTTGTGAATTTGCAACCATCTCGCCTCAGACACCAGAATAGCTAGGATAACAGGATGTTTTTCTATTTCTCTTCATTTTGCTACAGGGCACTGAACGCACAGCCTCAGGCATGCTAAGCACGTGGTCTACCCACTAACTTACAACTCCCATTCCTGTATTTCTCCCCCAAGTACTGTGGCTTGAATCCAAAGTCACTCTACCACTGAGCTACATCCCCAGACACTTTTATATTTCATTTTGAAACAGGATCTAAGTTACCCAAAGATAAAACTTGAACCTGCGATCCTCCTGCCTCAGGTGTGTGCCACTATGCCTGGCTTAACGCCTGTAGTTTTATTCAGTGACCTGTCAGTTCTATTTTAGGAGAGCAGCAGATACCCAGATTTGGCAATCAATTCAGACAGACTGCCTCTCTATGCATACCAGAGCCAGGTGTCATGTGGATGTGACACTACTTAGAATACTTCTTGTTCCCAGGCCCGGGGCTAAGATTTCCCTACTATCGCTGCTTGGATTTAGAGAATTCAGACCAATTGTCCGGCTTGGTGGACCCACGGTCAGGACCCCCATCCAACAGGTAGGCAGCTCTCCTCCCCCAGTGCCCCAGTACCTAATGGATGCGGTCCGGGGCCTGTGCTCGCGGGAGTCCATCACCCAGCCCACATGGCTCTCCAAGGGCGGGTTTGAGCTGTGCCTTGTCTTCCTTTTTCGAGGCATCTGTAAAGGTCAGTCCAGGTCTCGTTATCTCTCTACTCCTCCAACTCTGAGGAGCTTCAGGGTGTCTTACAGGAAGAAACACCGTCCTACGTGCATGGTACCTCCAGTATTACACAAGAATTTTCCTACCTATTTTCCCACATGATGCTCAAGGTGTGAGCCAGCAACTGGCCCATCTACTTCACAGGTCAGGAAATGGCAGCCTGAGAGCAGGCGACCTGCCTGAGGACTTCCCACTGGGCCAGTCCTTCTTAAGCTACCACTCCCAGGCCTTGCACATCCGTAGATATGGTCACACAATCCCAAGTCCTTCAGCCTGAGCACACAGAGGAAGCAGGGCCCTTGGCCCAGCCCTGCTTCAGACAAGGCAAGGGAGAGAAGCGAAGCACTGGAAACCCAAGAAGTGGGCCTGCGACCCAGCCAGCAGGAGCCTCACCTTGGCATCTAGCGTCCGTCCTTCTTTCACCACTGGGTAAAACCGGGACGTCTGGCTGGAGTCTTTGAGCTGTGGGGTCCGGGGGGTGCGGGGTGTCCTGGCATTGCGGTAGTTTGGCGACTCTGGGACAGTGGTCGGGAGAGAGCGGGCGATGGTGGAGGGCTCAGGAGCACCAAACAGCTTGTGGGCCAGGGCGTCAGTGGGAACTACACAGGCAGAGAGGGTCAGCGAGGAGAAGCGGGTCTCCGGCCCCTCCTGCCCACACCAGCTCTCCAGGGTCTGCCCCTCACCCTGCTGGAACCGCGGTGGCCCAGGAGGAACTTCCTGGTTGGGATCCACAGGGGGTTCTGGGGTCAGTGTGTCAAACTGCTCCCGGCTGATCATGTTGACTTTCTTGAAGTTCTCAACTTCTTGCTGCAAAGGATGTGAGGAGGGTGGCGAAAGACACTAGTCAGAGAGCTGCTCCAGCCTGCTCAGGAATCGAGCCTGGCAGGAAGCACCCACAGGCACACACACGGAACCCCGGTCCCCAGGGCCTGAGCTGCCCACCGTCATTCTTCAACCCCAGTTACCCTGGCACGTAGATGCTAATCCAGAGGCCAGCGTTGGCCTCGCCCTCCCTGCAGTCACTGAGATCAGACTGACAGGATCTGCCCAGCACCTCCCCACAGCCCTTCTTGCTGCGGCCTTGTCACACAGTGGCTGGGCAACTCCCTGCTTGTTACACCTGCTCCCCAAAGCTCACCCATCACCGAACATACTCTGTGAAAACTGACAGAGATGTTTAGACTGCACCTATCTTTCCTCCACTTTCTCTACTTAAAGCTCTTTAAAAGACACCTCTTTACAAGAGTTGAAAAACCTCTTTATACACACCTAGTTTAGTCAAGGATAGAAATCAGGATCTAAGCTTTATTCTACTCTCCACAAAAAAGTACCTTGCTAAGTGCTACATGACATTAAATATGGACGCCGAAGCAGATGTCCAATCACCCGCCCGACGGCAGCTCGGGGTTCACACATCTCTTGTTCATAATGGCCTGGCAAGATGCCAGCATTGCTTCCTCTCATACACAAGGACACCAGGCTCTGGACTGGAGGGACGTGCCAGGGACACACCATCTTCTCCATACCTCACAGCTAACCTAGGTCCTACACTGCTGCATCTGAGCCTCACCTTGATCTGGGAATATTCAGGTTCAAACTTCTCAGTCCACAGATCCTGCTCATAGTAGAAGAGCCCATCATTAATGACCTTGGCCAGCTCGGCACTCATCTTGGCACGGGAAGTATGGTTGCCTGTGCGGTCCCCTCCAGGGTGCCGGCGCATGTAAGGGGGCGTCTGGGTGACAATGAGGATCTTGTTGACATCTCGATCATCAATCTCATAGTCAGAGTCCTCATCAGACCAGGCAGTGAAGGTGTTCTTCCGCCCATCCATCTGTTCCATTTCCTCATCAAACAGGAAGTCTAGTTCCTCTTGCTCATCCTGATCCTTTGACATCAGCTGCTGGGAGGGAAGGTGCTGAGGCAGAGAGGTCGGGTGGGCAAACCTGGACTCCTCTGACTTCTGAAACAGGGACAGGCCAAAGAGGAGGGATCACCACGGCATCACTGGGCCAGGCTCAGCAGCTGTCCCATGAAAGAGAGGTTCTGGTTCCTCAGCATGAGACTGTCAGACCTGTGGCCCTAACACCAGCAGATCACAGGTGTCCTCTGTGGGGTCAGCGTCAAGGAGAAATAGAGACCCCACACGTACCGGTTCCTCCTCTCCAACTCATGCAAGAGTCATTTGTAACCTCTGTTTACCTTTATACCCCACACAGCAGATAGCCTGGGGGGCACACAGCAGAATTCCAACAGTTTATTCATCCATTTATCTAACTACACACCTCCCATACACTGGAAACTCTAGGAGGCAAGGTGGCTTGCTTTCCAGTACACATTCAGAACCTTGCCTGAGACCTAGCAATAGCAGATGTGCAAAACACTGACAAATGCCCAAGTGTCCAACAGTACCAGGTTCTCTGCATGAAAAACCTAAAAGTAGAATAATAAGTCAAGGCCTCTGTATTTAAGAAGCTTATAGTTTAGTGGGAGAAAAAGTCAACCAACCAGGAGTGGGGATGGTCAGTGAAGGCCTCTTTGAAGAAGAGACTACTAAGGGATGAACATAAATAAGCCAGACAAAGGCAGGAACAGGGATCTAAGCAAAGAGTACATGGACCAAACAAAGGCAAGAAAAAACAGGGTGCCTTCAGCAAGAAAAAATATTTCAGAGTATTGACACAATTTTTCTGATACTCTGAAGCAATGATCACAATGCACATACAAAAGGCAATTCCCTGCTGGGCAAGGAACTTCCTGCAAAACTCCAAACTCATCTTATTCAGGTTCAAGACAGGCCAGGTTGGAAGAGGGACTCCAATTTTCGAATAGGGGGGCTGATGTGGCTCTATTTCTCCCAAACCCATGCAGCCAGTAGGCCTGGGCCTTATATGGGCCTCATCCACTCATGACCCTGGCTAGAATTAAAACACTTTTTAAGGGCTGAGGCCAATACAGTGGGGATATTCTGGAAATGAAGAGGCGGAAAAGAAGAAAGTGATCAGGAGCCAGTCACGGTGATAAAAGGAACAAGGTAACACAAGCCTCAAAGAGGTCATCAAAGGGGATGGGGTGGAAGGTGGTGGTGGTGGAGAGGAGGCAGTAATTTTAGTGTGAGGGTGAAACTTTCTCTAATACTGTATTCCACCTGTACTATCCTGTATACACATAGTTTGCTAGTTCTAGAGCAGTTTAACTTTTTTCCTCTTAAGACCAAGAAACTGAAGCCTTGAGGTATTCAACAAACTTCCCTGTGGTCTAGTCCAGAATCTGTACATGGGGTTACCCTATCTGGGCCACGCATCTACTCCTTCTCCCTTCTCCCTTCTGAGGCCCCGGGGGCTTGTACATGGGACTAGGAAGACAAATTCAAGGAGAAAGACACTTGAAAATGCAGCCCCTGGGTATTAGACGAGGTAAAAGAATAGCCAAGAGCCAAGAAATGTGCTGCACAACCTCTCCCTGTGAAAAAGCCACTTAGCTAGGTGTGACAGCATGTGCACTTTAATTTCAGCTACTTGGGAGGCTGAGGCAGGAACCAAACAATTGAGGCCAGCTTGGGTAGTTTAACTAGACCTCATCAAAAACAATAATAATATCACCAGCAAAACCCAAAAACTACCCACTGAGAAACACACACAGTAGATGTCCTGAGGGGAGACCCCTGGAAAATGGAAACAGGTCATGTCAACCCTGCAGCAGTCACTACCGATGATCTCACCCACATCATGGCCCTGGACCACCAGGCTTCTCACTCGACTCTCCAAGCCAGAGTGCTGTATCATTTCAGGTCTCCCGGGACTCCAGCCCAGCACCCTGGAACCCAAGGCAGGGAACATAGCCTCACCCACCTTGGGCCGTGCTGGGGAGGGCCGAGGTCTCTTCTTGACTTCAATCCAGTTCTCAGAATCCAGGTCAGGAAGGCTGGCAGACAGCCCCTTGGGCAGTGTCTTTAGGTTGCTGACCTCCTCCGTCTTGGTTGGCACTGGGGTGACTGCACGAGGAGAGCCAGGTGCTGACTCTGAAGGGTGAAAAGGCAATGCTCTCATCGCTCCAGTCCTCAGGCCACCCCTGACGAGGACTGCAGCCAGAGGGCAAGGGCAAAAGGGGGCATCTACATGCCGGAAGCGGACCTACCCGTCTCCTTTTGGTAGTGCTGGCGGGGAACAAACTCAGGGCAGTTGAGAAGCTGGGAAAAATCAGTCTGTGAATAATCCACGATGGGGGGGCCAGGAAGAGGCCACTTCTCAGGCTCTTCCCTTCTGCGGACTTTCTCATCAACAATCTCCACCACCTTACTATCCTTTAGGGCCTACAAGGAGGGAAAAACGGGTGAGGAAAAAAGACTATGACAACCTGAGGTCCTGGAGACACTTGACAAATGGGTTCCCATGAACTTGGGTATTAAGTTCAGCATGAGCAGCACTACTAAAACCTGGTGCCTTCATCCATGACTGGCAGACACAGGGACCATCCAGACTTGTAGGAAACCACACCAACCTGCTGACCTGCAATTCTACTTCAAGCAATCCACAGAACACTTAGGTATACGTTATAAGATTTGGGCAAAATGTCATTCATAATAATATTTTTCTTCATAGCAATTTTTTTGGGGTACCGGTGATCAAACTCAGGACCACTGAGCTAAATCTCCAGTCCCATGGCAATATACTGATGGGAATTTTTTTTAAAGAAAACTTTCTAACTTGCCTTCACATTAGTAATTTGAATAAATTATGGTAGAGCCATTTAATGGAATACTACGTGCACATTTATAAAAAGAGCTCTATAGTATTAATGCTGAGGTAGTAAGACACAAAATATATTGTGAAAAAAAAAACCAGGTATAAGCCAGGCATGGTGGTGCACACCTATGATCTTAGCTACTCAGAGAGGCCGAGAAAAGAAGATTCCTAGTTCAAGGTCAGCATAGGCAATTTAGTGAGACCATGTCTCAAGTAAAAATGAAAAGCAGGCTAGGGATATAGCTGAGCGATACAGCACTTGTTTAGCATGTGT
This sequence comes from Fukomys damarensis, assembly GCF_012274545.1. Classification (NCBI taxonomy): domain Eukaryota; kingdom Metazoa; phylum Chordata; class Mammalia; order Rodentia; family Bathyergidae; genus Fukomys; species Fukomys damarensis. The sequence goes on along the minus strand of NW_022900921.1, from coordinate 8,480,322 downwards.
GAGGTTCTGGATTTAATCCCTATTATCTTCTACCCCAAAGACTTGTCAGTATATAGGTGCTTGTGTGTGTGTGTGTGTGTGTGTGTGTGTGTGTGTGTTCTTTTAATTCTTAAGTAAAAGCACAGATACACTCAAGTGAACTACTTTTATGGCTTGTATTTAGACAGCTCCCCAAAGCCTCACATAAGTGGGGCTTTTCAGAGATAGCTGGAACTACAGTGTGGGCATGGGAATTAAGAATATGTGATAACTAAATTAGTCCACTTGGTTTAGTATAGTTCTAGTTACGGATGATGGGAAGGCCCACCCTGGTGGACCTGGGTGGAGGTAACACCATCCAATAGGATTACAGCCTGAATGGAATAAAAAGGAAAGGGAAGCTTGCTGCTGCTATAGCTACTTTGCTGCCTTCTGCTTCTCTGCCATGGACTGCTTCTCTTCTGCCATGCTGCCCCACCTTAGAAGCAGCTGGTTATGGATTAAAACCTGTACAAACTAAGCTAAAATAAACCTTGTCTTCTTTAACCTGTGGGTACTGGGTACTTTGTCCCAGGAACAAGAAAATAACTAAGATTTTGGTACCAGAAGTGAGGTTGCTGCTGTGACACTACCTGGCTGTGTGGTTCAGAACCTTTGGAACTGGCTTGTGTGAAGAGTTTCGCAAAGTCAGAAACTTTGCAGGAGACTGAGATTAACTGTGAAGTTTAATTAATCTGGTGGAAGAAATTTCAAGGCAGTATAATGTTAAGGCAGGGATATTGCTATCTGTTGGGGCTTTTAGCCAGATCTATGCTGAGAATCAAGAGCAAAGGGCCCAGTGGAATGATTTTTTTTTATTTTTTTTGAGTTTGATCAGAAAGGAAGCTTCAGTGAAGTTGTGGCCTGCAAAGATGAACCAGAGAACTTGGCCGCTGAAAACAAACAAACAAAACAGGACAATAGAAAAGATGGCCTGGGGACATCACAAGAACCAACAGGACTTCACTTCTTTGCATCCTCAAAATTGCAAAAGTGGCAGACTGCTTTGACAAGAGAGGCCCAGAGCACCATGTTCCAGAATGGCCTACAGAATGTGATCCTCTGATTGGGTTTATTGTGCTCAGCCACCCAGGCACTTGAACCATTTAGCCAAGAGAGAAGGAAGCCGGGCTACTGCTCCAGCTGGCCGCAGACGTTGGCATCATCCACATGCCGTTGGCTTTACGTGTAAACAAAACCCAACAGTTCTGGGGTCAGGAAGGCTTCCATCCAGATTTCAGGCCTGGGAGGCCAGGCAGTGCCCCCTAGAGGGCAGCACATGAAGTTCCGAGGGTGCAGTTGCAGTGCAGTGGAGACCACAGAAGGTCTGAGAAGCCAGGAATGTGGATCGTCTGAGGAAAGCCACAAGGAGTGACCAAAGCCAGCCCAAGAGATAGGCCACGAGGGCGACAACCACTGGCAGTGCAACAAGGCAGAGTCACCCAAGCCCTTTAGAGTTCACATTTTACTGCAGATTTCCCCAGAGGCTGGTCATGGAACTATGAGACTTAATGTCACCCTGCTGAACGTGGTCTTGTTTCAGTCCTACTTCTGTCTATCCTCCTATTTCTACCTTTTGGAACGGGAATGTTTATCTTGTGCCATTATATGTTGACAATATTTAACTTTCTTTGCATCTTTAGAAGGGGGCTTTAGAATTTGAGATCTCATTAGAGAATTTGGACTTGGACTTGCTGAAACTGCTAAGATCGTGCTAATTTTTAGAGATGGACTAAGTGCAGTTTGCATAAAGGACGCACGTCTTTTCCACTGATTAGTTTAGCAAAGTTCTGGGTATGGATAATGGGAAGGCCCACCCTAGGATGTGGATGGCATGACTGGAATACAAGGGGAAGGAAGGCTCACTGCTTCACTGCCTTCTGCCTGCTCCACCACGGACTGCTGCTCCTCTGCCACACCACCCTGCCTTGGAGTCACCTGTATGGACTAAATAAATCCTCTACCAACTGTGAGCCAAAATAAACCTTTCCTCCTTTAACTTCTAAATGTTCGGTACTGTGTCCCAGCAACAACAAAGTAACTAAAACAACTACTGTACATTTTTATCTCTGGGGAAAAGAGTGAGGATTAAGCAGGGACAGGAGTTTTCTCTTTAGAAACTTTCTGAGATGTTTTAAATAAACAAAACAGGTAAATGTGAATTCGTGATGACATACTGTTCAAACGGCTGAGGAAGAGGCACCGCTGTATTCTGCTGGGAACGCAAAGGGTAGAATCCCTGACAAGGCAAGCAGGCGGTATCTAGCAACATTACAGATACATCCAGGGTTAACTCAGCTGCCTACTTCTAGGACTCTTAAACCAAAGATTTCTGGCAAAAAATATAAAAAGCTAAATATGTAAGGCTATTCATTAGCACTTGGAGTGAAAGTGTATCTATGGCTGGTGAAAAAAACCACAGAGCATCCACATGTTGTACGAAGCAAGTGTAGAAACAAATGAGGAACACTGTTCTGTTACATGTATTTTGCAGTTAGTTCTCAGAAAGTTCTAAGAAAGAGGATAAACACAAATATATGCAGAGGTGTTTGGTTTTTTTTTTCCTCCTTAATAGAAGAGTTGAAAGTTGACATGGTTTAAGATAGATTTATATGAATACAGTAAGTTGAGAATTTGGAACCATGCTAAATATTCTACATAAATGAAAAACAAGTGAGAAAATTACAGAAGCAAGGGAAACACAATCCCTAAAACTTAATGTATTTTATCTTACCAGAAAACCCCCTTAAGCAAGTAATCAAGGAGCATTTAGCACTCCTAGTAATTCAGACTATGGTAAACCCAAAAAGGAACTGCGTTCCTTTAAACAGTAAACAATTTCAAGGGCCGGGGATGTAGCTCAGTGGTCCTGCTGCCTGCGTTGCAAGTGCAATTCCCACTACGAAGAGAAGAGGAAGAGAGAAGAAGAGAAGAGGAAGAGAAAGCGAAGTGAAACGAAACGAAGTGAAGCGAAACCAAATTTTAGGGCTGGGGATTTAGCTCAGTGGTGTCGCTGCCTGCCTCGCAAACTGAAGGTTCCGATTTCCGACCCCATTGGCCGGGGATTTGGCTCAGTTGTGCTACTGGCTGCCTCGCAAGTGCAAAGGCCTGAATTCAATCCTTGCATACCAAAAAAATACATGAGAGAGAGAGAGAGAGAGAGAGAGCGAGAGAGCGAGCAAGAGCGAGAGCAAGAGACAGAGGAGGTAAGTGAGGGACAGAGACAGAGACAGAAAGGATTCTAAGCCTGTCGGGGATTTAGCTCAGTGGTTCTGCTGCCTGCCTCACAAACGCAAGGTCCCAAGTTTAATGCCCAGTACCAAAAGTAAATACATAAATAAATAAGTAAAATAAAAAGTAACCAATTTCCTGATCTGGAACAGATTAGAGTCCCACTGGCCAAACACGGTACAATTTGATCCATTATATTAACTGCAATAGGTTGAAATAAATTATGTTTGAATCCATTTGTTCGTAATATACAACGCTAAAAACAAAAACCAAAAATCTCACTGGTCACCTTTGAAAGTTTCCTAATTCTGCAAACCACTAACAAAACAATCAGAATTTATCTGCTTTTCCTATACAACCACTTAGTAAATAACTGAGGAAGGAAAATTTTCACTTAAAGCGGTATTAGAGCTAATAAATGAAGACTGACACCGTATCCCTACAATGAAATTGCAGGAAATGATAATCAAGAGCCACTTCTATCACAAGAGCAACACATGAACTAACCCATGCCATCTGAGAGAACATATCGTTATCTATGACGTCCTCTCGACAAGCAGGGAAAAAACTTAAAAAAACCTCAATTTGGTCCTATCTTTAGATCGCTAATTTACCAAAAACTGGCAGTACAGATGAGAAAGTTAAATGACACCACTGTCCACTGAATACACACACAACCCAGTTTACTCACATAGGTATTTCTAGGTGCGAGAATCATGGTATGGTTGTTTTTTAAACAAGTCTTTGCACTAAAACATCTGTGGATGAAATGCCAGGTTCTCCAGGATTATCTCTAAACTTCTACTGCTATAACAGAGGACAGAGATCACGAGGGAAAACGAACGAAACTGGTTGGAGGGTGATACCTGAAGCTTGTGGTATGCTCACTATACTATTCTACTTCTGTAACTGTCTGACTTTAATAAGAAGTAAGAAAGGAAGGAGGAGAGGAAGTTAGCTAAATTTCAGGACTTTAGAAGAAGTAATTAGATGGGGATTCTTTCCAAGGCCTTTGGCCTTTGCCCAAACTCCAGCTCCACCAGGAATGATGTTTCTTGCCCGGGCACTCCAGCCCCAGGGAGGGAGACATACCGCAAAGATGAGTGAGATGTCAGTGGTGAGGGCCTGCACTCGGTGGAAGGAAGCAATAAGGGTGATGGGAAGGAAACCATCGGCATCCATTTTCCGTCTCAGGAAGAAGTCTCGCTCTAAATTGTCCACGCTGAAGTAATATTCACTGCGTAGAGAGGGGAGAAGAGAGATCACTGAGCCACTGCTGCATCATTTACCAGAGTGCCTTCCCTGTTCTGCTGTCTACCCTGGCAGTCTCAAACCGCCTGTCCCCTGTCCCGTCCGCTCACACAAACAGAGTAAGGGCTGGAAAAACGATGCTATCCCTTCCTGACCTCCACTTCATTTGCCCTTCAACCCTTTGGCATGCCTGGCAAACTCTTCATCCTCCTTTAAAATCCAGTTCCAGGGTTGTCAGTCATTTTTTTCTGCTCCTAAAAGACTTGGAACTCTCTACCACAATGATCTATCTCCTTGGGTGACTCGTCTAGTGATCTGGGAAACAAGGTATTATTACAGTGGTTAAGAGCAAAGATTCCTGCATCAGAAAGAAATGAATTCACATTGGTGTTACTTATTAGCTATGAGACTCTGGGCAAGTTACCGGGCCTGTTAGCTCACCTATAAAATGGGGATGAAAGACCCAGCTCATAGGAATTCTGCAGCTAAATATTACAGGATTAAGACAATGCCTGTAAAGCACTGAACACCGTGCCAAGCTAATGGTGGGAACTCAAGAAATGTTTGCTAAAGAAAAAAAAAAAGTTTGCTAGTTATTTGTTCAATGCTACAAACGGAAGAACAGAGAGGACAGATTCTAGGAATTTTCCCTCCTTTGTCTTAGCGGTAGCTTCTCATTTCCTTAAGGCTAATATCGTTTTATATCTATAATAAACAGTACCTACGAAGAGTCAGATTAAGGATCAAGAGGAAAGTCATCTTTCACAGCTCCAGCCAGGGGTCACCACAGCAGCTAAGGCCAGGAGAACTCACCTAGCCCTGCTCTGCCCTATGCAACCCAGTGGCAGCCCCAACCTCTCAGCCTGCAGGAAGAATGCTCCTGTGCACTCACATCTGACGCTTGATGTAGTCTTTGAGCAGCTCCTGGTCCACACTGTAGAGTTCAGTGCTGCTGACGTTGTCAAAGTAGTAGGTGATATTGTTCATGTACTTGGGGGTGCGAGGCCCCTCTGTACCATCAAACTTTCGGTAGCCAAACTGGTAGTCAAAATGGGCTACGGGAGGAACAGGAGTCATGAGGAAGAGAAGATCCCGGCCCAGCACCCCGCCGCACTCCCACGGCATCCCGGAGCCCAAAGGGGCCTCACGTACTTCGAGTGCCACCCCGGCCGCGTCCCCGGCCGCGACCACGCCCCCGTCCACGGCCACGGAAGGAAGCCCGCGCCCCACCAGCCCCATCACTCTTCACACTCGAGGTCTCATCCTGGTCGTGCCAGGCAGGCTCCGGTTTGGTCTCTGGTTGCCAGGCTGGAGTTGGGGCCGCAGGCACAGGCATGTAGGTGGCAGGCTCAGACCCTGTGGATGGGGGGCACGGTGTCAGGCCCCAGCGAGTGCCTCAAGGCCAGGCCCTCCACGCTGGCGAGCGCGTACCTTTCATCTCCCCACGGTTCGCAGGTGTATGCCTCGGCTCCTGCGGGCGAGTAGGACGTGAAGCCAGTTTCTCTCTGGGTACTTCGGGCTTCATGTCTATTTGCAGTGGAACCCACTTGTGCTTGTTCCCTGGGGGACAGCATGGGCATGGAAGACAGGCTTGAGAGAGCCTCCATATCCAACGCTTCTGCTCGGGGCTCAGGCCCACATCACAACCTGGTGGCATTCACCAAATTCCTCTTCTACAGAATGAACCTCTTTCCATCTCTAAAACAAGCCGACGAGTGGCCCTCTGCTTTCTCCAGGGTCAGAGAATTACCTTTTTTTTTGTTTGTTTGTTTTTTGAGACAGGGTCTCACTATGTAGTTGAGACTGACATAGAACTTACTATGTAGCCCAGGCTGGTCTTGAATTCACAGTGATCCTCCTGCCTCAGCCTCCCGAGTGCTGGGATTACAGGTGTGAGCCACCACACCTGGCCAGGAATTACCTTCTAAAGCCAGACACAAGGCTGCCCCAAATAAATACTATACTTTCCAGACTTTCAGACAAAATGCTCTGTATCAGTGTTATGAGGTTAAGTAGCAATTTCCAAGTGGAGTGCCTAAAAAAAAATTGATACCTTTCCTTTCTCTCTTCCTGCTAGCAGGAGTGAGCAGGAAATAGGCAGCCAACCTGGATGATGAAGAACCAATAGGGTGTAGCGAGAAAAAAGGAGCCAGACTTGCCATACCAGGCCCAGCCTGCTTAAAGTGAGCTGCTATGTGTCAGACATAAACTTACCTTGCATGGGATCTCTATTAGAGCAGCTAAACCTGTATCCTAACCATTCCTAAGGGTTAGGGACACTCTTAGAATAATGTTAATTCTTGTCTGTAAGAGGAGGTACTAATGAACTCATGAGGGCTGCCCCAACTGCCTAGAGCAATCAGCTTCCTCATGACCTCAAATTCCACTGCAACCCACCAGAGTTCTGACGTTTCGGATTCCTGTCCTGCTCCTTCTCCCAAGTCCTGCCCCCAATCACTCACCTTTCTTTTTCTGCCCACCACGTTGGCAGTCTTCATCCCCATTCTTCTCCTCTCCTGATTCATCTGATTTGGTTTTGGGGCTCTCCTTACTATCACTCCCCTCTCCTTTCTCCTGTTCCTTCATGTCCTTCTTGGGTGGCTGCTTACGGGCAGGCTGAGGCTTGTGAGACTGTGGCTGGAGCAAGAAGCAAAGTGACAAGAGAGGGAGTAGCGTAACACTTCTTGAGACAGAAGGGAGGGGGTTCCTTGTCACTAAGAAGATAGAGGAGCTGCACCACACAATGGCACACTGGATGGCGGGCATCCAGAGGCTGTTTCTACACCTGACATGCTTTTCCGAGACACGGGCAAAGAGGCCAGGAAGTGAGAGAGACAATTTGCCTCTCCAGCTTACCTGAGTCTAACTGACACAGACAAAGCCCAGGACAGGAGTGTTTGGGCTCATAGGAGCCAGGATTACTCACGGGAGCAGGAGATCCTGGTTGTCTATAGGGCAGAAGATGTGCTGGCCCCTGGCCTGTCTACATGAGCTCTGAAAAGTAAGGCCTTCACCCCTGAAGGTGGTCACAGCCAATGAATAAGACAATAGTGCGAGATAAGCAATGACCAGACGTCCCCTCTCAGCTGGGGCCCAGGAGAACTACCTAAGGTTTCTTAGGTTATAGCGTGGTACTTGGCTTAATATCCACTCTCTTGTAATGCCAGCACTTGGGAGATTGAGCAGAAAGACTGCTGAGTCCAAGCCCAGGCTGAAGGGTCGGAGCTGACCCACACAGTGGGTCTGAGGCCAGGGTGGAATACATAGTGAGACCCTGTCTCAAAAAACAAAAGAAAACAACAAAATTCTGTTTCACTCATAGAAAATCCAAGTGTAGTGAGGAGAACACAGGCTTTGGATGACCACAGCACAACTTCCATCCAATACCCACATATCCATAAAAGGGTAACAATTAACTTTTACAAGTCTTATCAACAAATGGGAATTCTAAAAAGGCCTATGTCTGAGTCACCAGTAGGGTCAGAGATGAGGAACAACCAGCACCTCACAGTCCCTAACACAAGGCAGGCTTAAAGGATAACAATTCCCAGCTATTTCAATGTTGCTCATGTTATATTAACTAAATACTTTCTTTTTCTTTTGAGATGGAGAAGTCTTACTATGTTGCCCTTACTGAACTCGAGGAATTCAAGTGATCCTCTTACTTCAATCCCCTAAGTAGCTGGAATTACAGGTGTGCCTCGCAAACTACCCCTTTTAAAAACTGAGAAAGGTAGGGCCAACACTCTGGAAGCTCATAAAGCCAAATGTGTTTATACAGATACAGTTCAAAGTGCCCACCCCTCGCAGAGACTCACCTGCACACTCTTGTGAGCTATCTCCCCAGGTGTGGGCCAGTTGATTGCATCTCCAAAGTCACCAACCTGCAAGGCACATTCTGAGAGTTAAGGGGAAGAGTCCACCAGGAGCATGCACACTGGCCCAGAAGGGGAGCCTGGTATGCAGACAGGGTCCTAACTACCTGGCAGCCCAGAAGCACTTACTTCCACAAGAGGGGGGGGCCCCACCTCCGGCACGTCCCTGTGGGGGTCTACTCCTAACCCCTTACCTTGCTGCCTTTGCGCGGTTTAGGAGCTGCAGCCCTCACCACCTTGGCTGGAGCAGAATGTTCTGTTGGAACAAGGAAGAGAGAACTAGTTATACAGAGCCAGGGTGCAGGCCCCGGCCAGCTCCTCAGCCTTACCACTATCCTCACTCCACCAAACCTGCAGGATCCCAAAGCAGCAGCCAGAGTGGAGAGCGGAAAGACATGCTCAGTCACCAGTAACAACTTTACCAGCCCCTTCCGGAACATATCATGGATAAAGAGAACTCATAGAGCCAGCAGCCAAAACCGTAAGTCAGACTGATCTGGGAGGACCCTTACAGGGGACACATATATTCCCCTCCCGGAGAGGCAATTCCACGACAGAATTATCACTACCATTGGGGCTCCCAAATGACGGCAAATTCATGAAGGAAAGGTCTTTTAGATCTGTGCAGCCCTGACATTCTTGAAACCTCTGTATGAGCACAGTTGGGCTAGTGATAACTGGGAAGGCAAGACAGAACTCTAAGTGGATGAACAAAGAGGCCCAGGGACCAAACCACAGTTGGCTCTGCTCTCAATGACTTGTGGTCAAAGGAAGAGCCAGCCTCTCAGTGTCCAAATAAAAAGTGGCTCCCATTTGACTTGACAGTAAGTACCACTTTAAAAACCTATGCTACCCAGTCATGGTGTGCATGCCTATAATCTGGGCACTTGGGAGGCTGAGGCAGGAGGACTGCCACAAGTTCAAGGCTACCCTATATATGAAACCCTCTTAGAATACAACAACAAAAAAACTACACTAATAACATAAGAGCTGAGCATAAAGATATCCATCAAAGTGCTACTTACAACCTCTAAAAACTGAAAATAATCTACATATCTGACAGTAAGGAACTGACTAAACAGATTTAAGTTTATCCATTTCTTTCTTTTCTTTTTTTTTTTCCTTTCTTTTGAGACAGGGTCTCACTATGTAGTTGAGACTGACCTGGAACTCACTATGTAGCCCAGGTTGGTCTCGAACTCACAGCGATCCTCCTGCCTCAGCCTCCCCAGTGCTGGGATTACAAGCGTGCGCCACCACGCCCAGCTTAAATTCATGCATTTCTAGAATAGTAATTAAAAAGAATTATTTCAACTTCCACGAAGAGATGGACACAATGAGAACAGTTAAAAAAAAAAAATAAGCCCAGGGCTGGGGATTTGGTTCAGTGGTTCTGGCACCATCAGTCCAATCCGTGGTACCAAAAAAAAAAAAAAAATCCCTTTGCTGTAGAAATTCTGGAAGGATACATACTATCAGGAATGACAGTGTATTTACAAAAATTTTAGTTTTTTGTTTTGTTTCTTTTTAGAGACAAGGTCTCACTATGTAGTTCAGGCTGGCCTTGAACTCATGGTGATTCTCATGCCTCAGCCTCCTGAGTACTGGGACTATGGGCCTGCACCACCACACCAAGTTTAATTTTAGTTTTTTGAGAAAGAGAGATATGAGCTTTCTTTCCTTTTGGCAGAAAATGATCTCAGAGGTGTTTGCATAGTAGGCAAACATTCTATCTCTGCACTGTCAGTCCTTTTAAAATTTTTTTTTAAAATTTGTTTTAACAAAGTCTCAATAAGTTGCCAAGGCTGGCCTCATGCTTGCAATAATCTCCTTGACTCTGCCCTCCTGAGTAGCAGGGAAGACAGGCAAGTGTTACTGCACCTGGCTGAAGAGAGGCTTTTTCTTCCTTTTTTTGTGGTACTGGGGATTTAACTCCAGTACTTGCACTTGTGACGCAGGTGGCGGAACCACTGAGCTAAATCCTCTGCCCTGAAGAGAGGCTTTAAAAAAGAAAACACTGTCTTTTCTTTTCTTTTCTTTTTTTTTTAAACAAAAGGAGTGGCTCTAATAGGTCCAGTCTCTTCTACATACACACTTTTTTCCCCAACAGTTTTGAATACCAAGGGTGTCTGCCCTTCTTTCCTCAGAGACCCACAGAAAAAGATATGTCCTGGGGCTGGGATCATCCATTTCTCCCAAGCTTCGCCTCTACCATTAGCCAGCCATGCTAGGGCAAGAGCTGCCCCCATCCACCCCTGTGCAGAGAAAACACACCCGGCTACCTTAAAAGAAATATGTCCTTCTCCTTGACCATCCGTGTCCCTTAGTAGGTGGCTGTGAGGGCAATGCATTCCTCCCTTCCAGCCCTATCACACATCCCATCCATATCTCCCATCCCTCACCTGCAGTGCTGGGCAGCACAGACCCAGGAAACGTTAGTCCTAAGAGGATGGAGCGCCGAGACCTAGGAGCCACTCCATACCCACTACCCGGTAGCTTTCAGGTAGACCCAGAAAAGCCTAACACCCAGTTCTGTGATAAGTTAAAAGATTTTCACCCAAAGCGCACAAGGGCCAGACTAGGCACAGCGTGACTGGCAATCATCTCTCCTGGCACCCAGCAACACTGTACACGTTACAGCGGGAGAGCAAGTCAAAGGGCCGGCAATACAAGTTTACCAACAGGAAGTTTAAAAAGGGGTCAGGCTCAGAGGCAAGGTTTCGTTCTGAAAAGGAGGCACAAACTTTTTCAGGTAACTGCTTTATTCTCTTGCCTTTTATTAAAACACTTTCAAAATTAAGAGAAGTCAGATACGGTGGCCACGTTCACTAAGATCACTAAAACTTCAGTGTCCGATCCACGTCACAGTGCCCTCCCTCAGCAGGCCCTACAGATTCCCTACTTCACCACCAATCCCAAAACAAGCAGGGCAATGGGCTGGTCTGGGTGTACACAGGAATTTGTTTGTTTTATTTGTTTTGTTTTTTTGTTTTTTTTTTTTTTTTTTGTATTTTGAGACAGGGTCTCACTATGTAGTTGAGA
>NW_022900921.1:8465723-8468781 GCF_012274545.1 Fukomys damarensis | reverse complement strand
ATTTTGAGACAGGGTCTCACTATATAGCTGAGACTGACCTGGAATTCACTATGTAGCCCAGGCTGGTCTTGAACTCACAGCAATCCTCCTGCCTCAGCCTCCCGAGTGCTGGGATTACAGGAGTGCGCCACCATGCCTGGCAATAGTGTCGTGTTCTTACTCTGCTCCCAGTTCATGAGTCTCCGGTTCCCTCTAACAAGAATAAAGTTCTTAGAGACAGAAAATCCACTGGGAACAGAAAACCATCTGTCTTCATGTCAAATTCACAGATCTCTTAAAAATCCTTTTGAGTCCAAGGGAAACCCAGAAAATCTTCCACAAGCACTGCAGGGGGCTGGAAAGACAACCAGACTTTCTGACTTAACTTCAACCATACTCCCTTTCCGAGTTACCGCCCAGCCACTCACTGCACAGCTCACACATGCATGCACGCACACACACACACCCCACAAAGAATACAAAGGTCCAGCTGGGCTTGGCAGATGAAATGGCTCACAATGAAAATCATCTTCACATAGGCACCACGCCCCACATCGAGCACCATCCTAACCAAATCAGAAAGTCTTTGCCTCTGTCTCTCTGAAACTTACTCCTGCCACCACTGTCCTAAGTCCAGCTCAGGAAATGTCATTTTCCACGTGCCCGGCCCCGCAAAACCCAGGTACACAATGTATGTTTGGTACTGGGGATCAAACCAGGGACTTTGCACTTCTGAAGCTGGTGTTGGCAGCGGAACCACTGAGCTAAATCCCAGACCTTGGTGCATAATGTTTGGAGTCAGAAGGACCACATTTCTACTTCTTCTATTAGTCCACGGTGAACAAAGGCTGCAAAAGGGGAAGGGTGCTGCCACCTCAGAACTAGCAGCAGATGGGGTGGGGTTAGAAGTCATCAATGTTCCCATTACCTCATCAGGAATTCCATGGGGCCCAATGGTTCCCATGCATCTATCCACTGGGGTAAGAATGGGTCGAAAATCTTCTGATGCAATCTTAGGGTGCTTTTCTGCTTTTTCCTAGTAGTTAAGATGGCCTGGGAGCAGACCTGAGAGAGAATGAAGTGTGGAACAGCAGATCCAAGCAAGGTCCAGTCTGCTTACCTGCCCAAGTGTCTCTAAGGTGCAGGAATCCAGAGAGGAGTATAGCACAGAGGACCCAGGATGGTCTTTCTCCTCAAATAAGGCAGATCAGGGCTAAAGGGTAGCTGGAAGAGCAAGAAAGGCACTGTCTGTCCCACAGGAACATCAGCGGCCAGGAGCCAGGATTCACTCTGGCTCTGGAAGGGTCAATGGCTTCCTAAACACATCACACACTTACTAAAAGTGGGGAAAAAAGTATCTCTATGTACAGGAAGCAATCTGAATTTGGTGGTGCACGGCGCCTTTTCTTGAAGCTGTATCAGCATGGCAAAGTATTTTTACTTAGGTTACTTAATTTAAGATTATTTTGAGAGGCAGAGAGCAAGAGCTAATTCACTCTTAACAAAGAAGAAAGAGAACCACAAGTCAGATGGTGGGTGCCGAGAGATGGCAAGACAGAGACAAGTTCAAGACTAGGACACAGGGTACAGGGGTGGGGGCTCCCCATAAGGTGGAGTGCTGACCACACAGCCTCAACTGTCCACTCCCGCAGTCTCTGTCCTTTTGGCCCTCGGTTTAAGTGAGCGGCAACCCTCTGTCGAAACACTACCTAGGAAGCCAGATGCTCCATGGCTGACGACAGGGGACTCTGCTGTCCAAGGTGAGTTTGAGTACCCTTCTCTTCTGTCCCTGGAAGAGCCCCATGGAACCGAGGCCTTCTTAGTAAACACTGGTGTCCCAGTTATTCACAGCATCACTGGAACATTCAATGAACAAAGCAGAGGGAGAGTCCCTAGCACATAACAAATGCTTCTCAAATGCTATTACAATTCAAATACATACAACAAGCTCAGTACAGTATTTAGAGCTATCAAGACAGAGACCCCAAACAATCTCTCAGCACGAAAGAAAATCAGAATGCACAGAAAAAACTCTTGGGAATCAACTGGCTCAGTTCACCCACCCTGGAAATAAAGAAAAACTTCAATCTCTTTTTTCTTCCCAGTACTAGAAATTGAACTCAGAGCTGCCACACTCAGCCCTTTTAATTTTTTTTTTCTTTTTGGTACCACGGATTGAACTTGGGCCCTTGTGCTTGCATGGCAGGTGCCAGAACCACTGAGCTAAATCCCTGGCCCTTCTAAAATTTTTATTCTTTTCAGTCAGGATCTCACTGAATAATTACATTGCCCAGGCTGAGCTCAAACTTGTGATCTTCTTGCCTCAGCCTCCCAGAGTGCTGGGATGACAGGAGTGTGCCACCACAGTGGACTCCTTTTAGCCTTAAATGATGAAGGAAAGATGGTGAATTTACCACAGGTCCTCCAGGGTGGCTCTGACACCAAGCTCTGCTACGTTAGAGAGGAAGAACTTGTGGAGACCTGAGGATTCTCCTACTGTTGAAGAAATTCAGTAATTCAATTTTTTTTTTTTTTTCTGAGACAGGGTTTCACTATGTAGTTGAGACTGACCTGGAACTCACCATGTAGCTCAGGCTGGTCTCTAACTCACAGCGATCCTCCTGCCTCAGCCTCCCGAATGCTGGGATTACAGGCGAGTGCTACCACTCCCGGCTAGTCATTCAATTTTTTACTTGCCTCAGGGAGCCTCTGCAGGTACCAAAGGGGCCAAATCCATAAACAGCTGGTACAAAGCCAGACACAATGGTTAACAAGTATTTTCGCTGGGCATGGTGGTGCACACCTGCAATCCCACCACCCAGAGAAGCTGAGGCACGAGAACTGAAAGTCCAAGCTCAATCTAGGTAGCTGAGCAAGATCCTGTCTCAAAGTAAAAAAAATTTAAAAATTACACACACACACACACACACACACACACACATTTTAAACTGTGTTCTTCTGGACAGACAATAAGGCAGCTGCCCTTCTGAAATAAAAGCTTTGTCTTCCGCCTGCCTTGCAAGAGCAAGGACCCGAGTTCGAGGCCCAGTACCAAAAAAAAAAAAAAAAAAAAAAAAAA
>NW_022900921.1:8447471-8465665 GCF_012274545.1 Fukomys damarensis | reverse complement strand
AAAAAAAAAAAAAAAAAAAAAAAAGCTTAGTCTTAGTCCTTCTACACTACAGCAAAGACTCAATTCAACCAATGGAAAACCTGTGAAGGCACATGGTGATTCAACCTCAATAGGTAGCACAAAGAACTAGTTAAGAGAAAGGGAGAGAAGCTAGAACTGAAACAGAGGAAGAAATGGGATGGGCTGGCTGAGAAAACCTGCAGGAGGGAGAGGAGGTGGCCAGAGACCAGACTTCAGGCCTGAGTACTGCCAGAACGGGACTCCAAATGATCACTTGGGAAGCAGCATCCTGATGCGGCAGGCGAAAAGGTTGAGCTTAACCTGACTGTGGGGCTTAAGAGCGGTTTTCTGCACACTTGCTGTCTGCTGCCTTCTAGCGGGCCATTAGGTCCACCTTCTGAGGGAGGAGCCACCCCGTCCCACTCCCCAGATCCCAAGCGTGGGGAAGAACCTCTGCTGTGCGCTCTCACTACAGTAAACATTACCTGCTTTCTTACTCATCTGCTCCTCCAGACCAGTGTTCCATCAGGACAGGGACAAGGCTGTGTTCACAGAGGGAAGCCCCGTGCCTAGGTCAGGGCATGGCAACACAGCCAACACCATGAGGTCACGGTCTCAACCTCAGCTTCAGCCTGACCCTTTCTGGGATGAGAAAAAACTATCCCAGACATGCTCCAGCCCAGCCTTGATTCACAAGCAATTAAATGCATGAAACCAGTGCTGAGCCCCCTACCAAATTTCAGCACTTGTCAGCTGCAAGATTAGGGGGACACCGTTGGCCATGCTCCCTGAGCCACACCTTCCTCCCTGAACTGAAGGCAACACTGGCTCTACCTGCACATGTGCAGAGAGAAAGCAGGATCTCAACAACTGGGATTTCTCATCAAGGCAGGACAGACACCAGCAACGAAGTGTGGACACCATACTACTAACAAGCACAGAAATATGTAAGCATGGCACACCATTTTAACTTCACATGATTCTCTAAGTTAACATTTAAAATTACACCGGGTTATATTTCTCTCATTAATCCAGTTTTGTTAATATGGAAATCAAAGTACATGGTAGAAAGGCTATTTGCCAAGATCACAGCCAGCAAGCAGAACAGGATTTGAAGCCATGCAGTCTCTTAACTAGCAGGAAGTGGAAGAACATCTAGAGGATCCAAATTACCACCTCTATTCCCACAACCAGGCTCTAAACAGCAGCAAGGCCGCCTAAGGTCACGGGTCCTGGCAAGGCTCAATCCTGGGACTGAAGGCCAGGGACCCGACACCACCCCTCCCCCAGAGCGAGCGAGGCACAGCCCGCTACTCCAGCACCCTGGGAGCCCTCTAAGGAAGAGGCATTAGTTTGTCTACTCCAGACTATGGCCCCGGAGGCTCCTCAGCCACGGCCTGGATCAAAGCACAGAGGCTGGTGTGGGGTGCAGCTGGCAAGAATTCCACCAGGACCCCAAATGTGGAAGGTAGCACAACCATGGGGAGAGCTACCCACTGTGCCCATCGCTCCCAAGCCAGTGGGGGTGGCAGTCTGTGAAGAGCCTGGTTCACTCAGTCTGGAAATGCGACAGATTCAGAGGAGGGGCCTGAAGACTGCCAGGCCTTCCATCCCACCCCACAAACCCTAACAGCCCCTAGTCAAGACCACTTTTCCACAGAATGCTGGGTTAACCCTCTCCTCTTATTCACTGATTTGCACCTGCTGCCGCTGCCACCCCTTTTATCTGAGTCCTCTCTCTGCTCAGCCCTCCCACCCAGATTTCCCCCAGATTTTCCTGCAGGTGAGCCACAATAGTGGGCTAAAGGGTAGCACTCTGGGGAAAGTGCAGAGAAAGTAGAAGGTGGGAGGGAGGAAACCTTGGAAGGTCAGAGGATCTTGAGGCCGCTGAAAGGAAGCTGCAGGTCAGCTGTCAGCTGGAGTGCAGAGTCTGCGCCTGCTTGGTGGCCAGGCCGGGAGAGGGGCACAGGGCAGCCCAGGCTCCAGTCACATGACACTGGTCCACCTGGCCCAGGCCCAGCTGACTATCTTTAGCCCGCAGTGACCCAGGCGCTCTGTGCTCCCACTCTCCTTGCCCAGAAATGGATCCTGAAGTCCTAAGGTGGCTGTGGCCACACCCACAGCTGGTACCAGTCCCCGAAGTCCTGCCCAAAAGTCAAAATAATCATCATAGCTGAGATATATATCAACAGTCACTAAAGCCCCTGACCTGCAGGCTCCCTACCCTGCCTTTTAGGTTCTAGTTAGAAAAGTAATAACCTCCTTTTACTTACTACACATCGACAAAGTATCAAAACTGATCTAAACTGTGATTTTACTTACTTAAATAATATTATTTCAGATGTCTAGAAAATGCAACTGAGGAAAGGACTTATCTAGGATCAAGCAAGATGGCTGCTCACTCCTTAGCCATAATATAAATTCTCCTCAGGAGACCTTCCAACTATGCAGCATAAGGCACTATCCACCAGCAACTCTGGATCAAGTTCTAATTCAGCATACGGAAAAAGGAGTGGAGTCTTCGTAGGCCCACCACTTGAAATGGTTCCATGTGTGCACACCTCAACCCTACAAGGCCATAATTAATTATCCTGCCCTTACACAGTGCCAAAGCTCTTTCCACGCACAGCTCACGTAGAAGGGTTTCACAAGCACTCAAGAAGGCAGGGATGGTGATGATCCCGGATTAGCTGATGAGGAGTCAAGGCTCAAACAAGCTAAGAGACTTGTCCAATCACGATCACCAAATGAGAAGGCAGCAACAGTGGGATTGAAAGGCAGGCACAACTTCACCCCCATCTTGGCCCCATGCGAAGAATGACTAGGAGCTCTACAAGGGCAGGTATCAATCCCTCTTGTTCACTGTTTCCTAAAATACAAGATTCCAGTCTGTGCGTAGTAGGCCCACAGTAAGAATGGACTGGCGGGATTTACATTAAGTATGGTTGCTTCTCAACTTCGAGAGCATTCTCTTGCAAGGAGAGAGGCTAATTCTCCCTGTGCACTACAAATGAACGACACCACTGCAGTGTGGCTTTCTCGGCATGCCTCTGGGGTCTGGATCTACGCTGTTCTCCTTGGAAATGGAATCAGCACACTTTAATCCAAGCCAAGGGCCAGCTGAGGGCAACAGGACAGAAAAACTCCCCGGGTGTCACAGTCCCCAGGCAGTTCCCTAAATCACCACCAGCCTGCCTGGTGACTGAGACAAACTGGGAGGTACAGGCACCAGCCAGAGGGCAGCCAAAGCTCTCCATCAGCACATGGCTTGGTCCAGCCAGCTTTTCTGAGTTTTCAAAAAATGTAGCAAAATAAACTAGACCTCTAAGAGAAATTTACTCAATTTAGATTTCTGAACTCTGTCCTATAAGCTGCACCCAGCTGCAGGCTCAGGCAAGCTCTCCTGAATTTTGGACTTCACGAGCCAATCCTCTCAGGCAGGATACGAGGCAAAGATGCTCTGCTGCCCACTTTTTTCATTGCCCTCACTCAGGACCCAAAGCAGGTTTCTGTTTCTGGGGATTGACAACTGCCTCAATTAATGTAAACTCATTCCTAGTGCCCTAAATCTTAGAGCATTCTCTGCTGGAAGAGGCTTCTGAACCCCAAGAAATTATTTTGGATGCTGACCTCAGACTCAGCCAGAGCTAGAAGGGGCCCACACTATATTTACAGGAAAACTGACCCAGGAGCTACCTGGCGGTGTCCAAAGTTACCAATGCACCATAGAGCGGGCAGAAGAGCATCAAGTTACTGCACAACCACACCCAGTCACAGGTTGAGTGGAGGGCCCTAGTATCAAAGCAACTGGTCCCCACACCACTGAACCAAGGAAAGCCAAGCAGAAAGACTCAGTAACTTACTTTCCCATACACTGAAAGGAGGTCAATGATTGCTAGCTCATAAGGTTAACAAATTAAACATTATTTTAAATAAACTTAGAACACAAAACTACCATGAATGTAAAGCATTTTTTTTTCATTTCTTTGGGACAATTCTTCAATCTCCCTAGTACCCAAAGATCACAGAGTAGGGGAAGGAAGATGCTTAGCAGACTTCACAATGGAAATTCAAGACACCCAGTTAAAGCTGAATTTCACATCAACAGCGAGAAGTATTTTAGACTACGTCCTATACAATACTTGAGACACACTTATACTAAAAAATCATTCACACCCACTCACAGGTTGGGTGCAGGGCACCTTAGCATCTGAAATTCTAGTTTAACTGGTATTTTTATTTGCCAACTTTGGCTACCACAGATGGATCACAGCTCTTATGCTCCAAACTCAATGTGAGGAAATGACCAGAGCCCTGGGCTAGGATGCCAGGCCTGGCTCAGATACCACAGCCCTTGCTGCCCAAGTATGGCAAGAATTCCCCCACTGGGTGTCTTTAGTCTCTCCATTTAGAGGCCTATGATAGAAGAAGGTAGAATTCTATCCTTTGCCATCCTTCTAGTCCCAACATCTTGTGTTTTGCTCTTACACCACCGACTGCCTAAAATGCAGCTAGCTTTCCACAATACGCTTCCTCTGACATTAGGCTACAAAAGGATTCATACTAAAATTCTGAATGCCTACTTGTCACCAGAGGAGCTCGTATCAAAATGTAGATTCCTCGGTGGGTATCTGCTAGGTAATTCTATAGGTTTTCCCTGAAAATACAAGACAATAATCCTGATTCAACTCTGAGTTTCTACTGTGAAATATGGTGCCACATTTACTATTAATGTATGTATGTATGCATTTTTTTCTCCTCATTGAGTTTACTGGTACATTTTAGGGATACAGTACAGTTACATTCATTGTTGGGATCTTGTACCTCTACGTGACAGGTCTTGGTTCTCATTTTTTCCCCTTGTCCCTGCCCTCCCTTCACCCCCTCCCTCCCCTCCCCATTTACAAACACTTTATTTCCATTTTTTCATTTTCTCATATTTTTTCCCTTATTACCTTTCCCCTACCCCTTCCCACTTTCCCTACACTTTTAGCCCTTTTCCACATTGTCATACTCATTTTTTTTTTTTTTGGAGACAGGGTCTCACTCTGTAGTTCAAGCTCCCCTGAACACACTATTTAGCCCAGGCTGGCCTCAAACTCATGGAGATCATCCTACCTCAACCTCCCAAGTTCTGGAATTACAGGCATGCACCACCATGCGTGGTAACACTTAACAAAATGTCTTTACTTGGGTTGCTGTTTTAGTATTTTTTTTTTCATTTACATTCTTTTATACACGTTAACTATTTAAAGGTTTCTTAAAAAGAAAAAAATCATAGAACTGTGCAGATACTTGGCCCAACTTCCCTCCTGATTTTACCTCCCTCTCAGGAGGAGCTCCAGAGCAGAAGCCAACATGAAAAACCTTCACCTAACAGTACTGGAAACCGGGGACCAGCAAGCAGGCAGGCTTGCAATAGCACTTCTGTGGGCTAAGGAGCACCTGGAGGAGGAGCAAGCTTAGTTAAATGAAAAATGTCTGCCTCTCCCCAAACTCCGGAAATCTATTCAGGGCAGTGAAAGAACCTGAGCACCGGCAGTTGTAAGAAGCCTCCTGCACAACAGTGACACCACTGAAGGTCTAAGGATTGAGCTGTCTGATGACAGTGGGTGCCAGGGAGGAACCCTACCTCCCAGCCAGAGTCTAAGGGCTCAGGCTGCAGGCTTCAGGGGGCCTGAGGAAGCTCATCCCTTGTTTACCCACCAGTACACTCTCCAGCACCAAGAACTGAGAATGGTTAGTCAGGAAGCCACAGGTTAAGTGTCTTGGCGACATAAGGGCACAGGGGATTGGTCTGGGCTGGAAGTGGGGTTTAGCTACTGTGGCTGCACCAGGAGGGAAAAAAAGCTCTAAAGACTACTGTTCATCTCTGCTTCCTCCTTATAGCCAGACAGCCTCTACCTGCTACCTGCTCACCCAATACCCTGACAATGGCTACCACTTAAAAGGATTTACCTCAGGAACCCAGGCCTCCTGCTGCAAATCTGTTGTGCGTCAGGTTGTTTTTTTTTTTTAACTTTAAAAATTGTATTTATTTTGCCATTAGTGAATTCAACCCAAGCTCCATTCATTTTTCATGCCAACCTACCTTTCCAACCATTTTTTTCAGCTTTAATTGAGTTTATTGGTACATTTTAGGGATACAGTACAGTTACATTCATTGTTGGGATCTTGTACCTCTATATGACAAGTCTTGGTTTTCGTTTTTTCCCCTTGTCCCTGCCCTCCCTTCACCCCCTCCTCCCCTCCCCATCTACAACCACTTTATTTCCATGTTTTCATTATCTCACATTTTTTCTTTTCCCTTTTTACCTTTCCCCTACCCGTCCCACCTTCCCTTATTACTCAGGCATAAAGTATGAGAAAATAGATTCATTCATAGGAAAATAGATGCATATTAAGGATATACTCCTAAGTGAAATAAACAAGGCACACATGTGTAAATACCGAATAGTTCCTCTGGTGTGAATAATCTGCAATAATACAGAAGATCCTAATAAGATTACTGACATTGAGAAATGGGAAGAAAGGAGCTAAAGACATCAGGTTTTTAAATAGAAGAACTATTGTCTCTGTTTTAGAAGAAACTCTAAGAAGCTAAGTGCTTAATCAAAGGACACAATGAGAAAGTATGTGCACCCAAAGATCTAAAATCCCAGGCTACCCCGACCCCCTCACAGCACTGCAGGAGACAAACACTAGGTTCTTAATGTTCCCAACATGTTCCTAAGTTCCACCCTATGGGCCCTTTAGGGGGCTGAGACTACCTGTACCAGAATCAACTTCTCTGAAGCCACCAGCCCACCTCACGACCCCACCTCATAGTGGGCTAAAGCCATGCCATTTCACACTGCAGAAAAAAGCAGCAAGAAATCAGCACTATTTGCCCTCAAGGCAATGCTCCAGGGCCACTGGCAATGGCTAGGCCTTGGGGGTGTGGCCAGCACCAAAGCCCCAGGGTAATTTCTCCTCCTCCAACATATCAGAAACCAAAGAATGAAGCAAACTGCAGAGACCCTGCAGGTCAAAGGACAGGCATGACACATGGGAAAGGGGTGAGGGGTGAAAGCAGGGATTCTGTACAGGCCCTGTTACAAAGCAGAGGAGAGAAGGGAACATGATCTTTCCTCACCCTGAGCTAAGACACTCACAAGATGCTTCCTCATTCACCACTGCCTACCGCTGTCTCACCAGAACACTCTACAATGGGAAAGGTGGACACAATTCTGCCCATTTTATAGAACACAGAATTGGACATGGTGAGATTCCTGGCTTGTTCAAGAGTCTTAAACTATTTTTTAAGATTCCAACTCTGGGGCCAGGAATTTAGCTCAGTGGTTCCACTGAGCCTCACAAGCACAAGGACCCAAATTTGATCCCCAGTACAAAAAAAAATAAACATTCCAACTTGGCTCCTGTCACTATCATGAAGCAAAACAAACTTGGCCACTGAGGGGCCATGGGATGCAATGGTGAGTAAGGGTCAGTTTACACAAGACTTTAATCTTTAATTCCACCTGTGACTGACTGATTATGACTGCTAGGGCTGCTGTTCTGAGGAACCTGAGACAGCAAACAGGCTTATTTAGGTAAAGGATTATGTCAAATTCCACCACAGGAAGGAGAGAAGAGAGCAGCCACAAACACCAGTATTTGTAATTCCAGTCAAGGACTGATCAATGCTCTCTCTTCATCTCAATGAACACACAGCCCATACTGCATGCTAGGTACTATGGATACAGAAAAGGATACAACCGTCCAGGGTTCAGCCCATGAAATCAAAAGCTGATGTGAGCACTGAAATGGGTCATGGTTAAGTTAATTGCTCTCTCCTCTCAGGGACCACTCTGTCTTCACCCCAGGCAAGACCCACAACCTTAAGCCTGGCTCTTCTAGAGTTTAACACAAGGCCCAGAAAGAACGAGATGCAGAAACAGAAGTCAAGAATTATAGACCAGGTTCCCCAATGGGAAAAGCAGTGGGCTGTGAGTCTGCAAAACTGCTTACTTCACACCACCAGCAGGGCCGGAGTTCCAGCTCTGCCCCTCTACGGGAGCAACTCTGGGTTGCTCTCAATGGAAACAGAGCCCCTAACCTGGTAGGATTGAGAGGATTAAGTAAATCATTCTTTGTAAAGTGCTTGGAAATGTGCCTGTAACATAGAAAACCCTCAAGACTTGTTAGTTATTATTCTACAGGTAAAGATCTCTCAGTAACTAGTAAAGACAACTGACAAGATTTTCTACACAACCTCAAGCCACCAGTGAGCTTCCTGCCAGGTACCTGCCCTGGATATTTACTCAGTACTCCCAGCCTCACATCAATGCTTCATTTGACTCCTCTCTGGAAGAGCTATGTAGGGTACAAGGGTGGGCAGCCTATTTTCAGGAAATGGAAGTATTTCTGGACAAGACCTTCCCCATTTCAGTAGGCCTTCCCAGCCCTCTGGGTTCAGGAAGAGTATAAGGCATGTGTCAGGAGGACCAGAACCTAGAGCACCTGCACTACATCAGCCTTGGGGTTCAGGCCTCTACAACTGTCCTCTCCCAATTTCCACTACTCCTGTAGCAATGACCCTCCAAAGGGCCCCATCTTTCACTTTTCTCAAAACAACAAAGTAGAATGTAGAGGGACCCGGCACTGTAAGCCTCTTGGTGTCACATGGAACGCACCTTGGTCAAGATACAGCCTTGGCTTTTTGTAAAACAAGAAGCAACCAGACTGCTTCCAAAAGCCCCCTTAGACTTCGGACTTGAAGACTAAGATCTCCACAGAGATATCACCTCACAGGAGAATCAGCAGTTGTGATACAAATTAGGCAATACAGTAGGGAGGTCTGGAACAGCAGAGAACATACTTGAGCAACCACAAGCCAGCCACAGACCTGGGGACGCTGAACTGCCCCTCTGATCACAGGTGGCAGCCAGGCATTCCCACTCTGCTACTACCCTCAGGCCTCCCTCCCAGTACCCAGTGAGAGGGCCTCCCTCTGCAGCAAACTGCTGTGCCTGCAACTCTTGGACAGTAACACTGACAGAGTTGAGGATCTTTTAAAAAATGTTTATGGATCTTCTCACTGCTGAGCCCTGAGTATGACCTATTACTTGTGCTTCGTGCCTCCCTTGCCTTGTATCACATAATACAAAGGCTGACTTCATTTTCTTATTCCAATTGTCCCCCTTTTTAGTTTTTTTGGGGGGGCCACACTGGCCCCAAGCAGTTCCTTAAACTTGATAAACCTAACATTCCTTCCCCAGGAAAAAAAAGCCAACTACCACCTATCTGAAGGGCACCTTTGAGACTGCAAAAGATAGGAACAAATATCTTGTAAAGCTTTACAAAGTCTTAAGGGTTATCCCAATGGCAATACCAACCCTTCCAAAAGAGGAGTTTTTTGTTTTGGTTTGCCCCCACCAGAGAACAAACTCAGGACCTTGTGCTTCCAAGGCAGGTGCAGTGCCACTAAGCTAAATAAATCCCCAGCCTCTCAACAGAAGGTTTTGCTGAGACCCCAGGAGAATCAAAAGATAGTGGCTTAGACTTCTCAGCTCCGGCAGGGGTCATCTTTAGCAGTGTCCCTGCCCCATCCCAAGCAAACAGAGCTACCAGGAGACCACAACTACAAACTATGTCACTTCCTGGATCCTGAAGAAAGCCCCATCCAACTCAGGAGACTGCGCTCAAGGCTCCTAAGCACTAAGCTGCTACTCCCTCCATCAGAAACAGCTTGGGGAGTGGAGGAAGGCTGGCTTCACTGGATCCATCTGGTCTTCAGAAACCATGCCTTGGTAACTCATGTCCCTTTGCTCCTTGGGCTACTTATCCCAGCTATCTTCCAAAGGAGAAAGCAAGCTAGCAGAAGACCCACAGGTACATCTAGGGTGCAGTCTAATTAAGGCATAGTTTTGGGTGAGGGGGAACAAAAGAAAAAAACAAAACCAGATTTCTATGTGTCTCAGACCTGAAGCCATACGATCTTGCCATAAAGGAATAGAATGTGAATCACATCATGACTCTACAGGAGGGGTACAGGACTTTCCTAAATTAACCAATTATTCAGAGATTTCTAATGCTTGATGTCACCCAAGCCAACCCACATCCCTTTACGCACTGCACCCTCTGGCCCAAACGGTCTTTTTCCCACTGCTTATCGGCATTTGTTCTCCCTGAGACAGGGGCCAGTGCTGGCCACTTTCCACCACAGATGTGCTGTAAGCTTGGGGGCACATCCCAGACACTCTGGAGCTTTCCTCTATCCATTGGTGGTAGCAAGCTCTGAGAGGGCAGCTGGGCGTGCTGGTAAGAACTCTGGACCTGGTGTTTCACGGGGCTATGTTTTACACACTGCACCCATGTGGCCGCCCAGGTGAACAGCTTGCCCCGTCAGGGCCTGCTTCCCTCAGCAAAGCACAGCCCGTGTGTGTACACACATACGTATGAAATGTGGTGGGCTTGAGAGTCTTGGCTCAACCTCAGGGTGCAGTGCACGCAGGAGGTAGTGAGGGGAGACCACAGGTACGGAGCTGGGGTGTGTGAGCCTTCCCTCCAGTGACACAGCCGTGGGCCAGCTCCTTACCCTGTCTCTCTCATCAGGAAAAACTACCTTCCTCACCAACACTGCTTGGAGAGTTAGAAAACAAGATAAATGCCCTCCAAAGTCTATGTATCTGAATGGGAGGACAAACACAGTCAGGAGGGTATTATGATCCCATTTTATTAAAAAAAAAAAAAAGTGTATATATGAAAGTGTGTACATGCTAACACATACCCAGCATGTGCTGTCCGGGACACCACACGTGGAAGTAGGCAGTCACAACAGGGTTGGTCCAAACTGAAAAGGGCTTTAAGTATAAAAGACACATTACATTTTTTTAAAAACTTACTATGAAGAATGCAAAACATTTCATTAATAATTACATTGAAATGGTACTTTTAAACATACTGGATTATATTAAAATTGATTTCATCTTTTCTATTACTTTTTAAACTATGACTATTAAATTTTCAAAGTACTTATGTGCTGTATTTTATGTGTAATATGTAGCAGTGCTTTAGAAGGATACACAATTCTAACAGCATTTAGTATTTACAGTGGTTGGGGGAAAAGATTAGTAATATTGTTTTTCTTTTTTGCTAAAATAAATATACTTGGCTTTTTTTCAACACATGAATTTGTGTTGAATGAGTGATACGAGGTTTCCTCTTCAAGTTAAAGGTCTAACACATAATAGTATTTCCCACCACGCTAGTAACCCAGAAGCAGCTGGCTTGGAGGCCCTGTGGAGAAGCCCAAAGGCAGCACAGCTCTCAAGCCGGTGGCGCGTGGCCTGTCAGAGCTAAGAGGGTGTCTCCAGACGGAGGGAGGGTCAGGGCTCCCAGGAGGATCGGAGGTTCCAGCCCCAGCTTCCACTGACCAGCCCATCAGAGGCCAGAGCAGGAGCATCCAGGCTGGGCCACAGGGCTCCCGACACATGAAGATTGGTGTGGACCCTTCTGCGCAGGTATGCACAGTCTTGGGGTCAGGTACAGTGCAAGGGCAGGAATATGTAAGGAACTGACTTTGGAGTCAACATGCCATGGGCTCTAATTCTAACTACTTACTAAGAGCAAATTACTGAACCTGTCTGAACTACTATTTTCTTTCCTCCCTTCCTTCATTTTTTGAGGTACTGGGGATTAAACCTCAGGCCTTTACACTGAACTACATTCCTAGCTCTTTTTATTTCTGAGATTAAGTCTCAGCTATGTCACTAAACTGCCACAGTGCTGGGATTACAGACATACACTGCTATCATAAAAGAAGACCATTTATCCCACAGGGCTATTGTAAAAATGAGTGGAGATAATGAACGGGATGTACGGGGTGCTTGGAAGGCTGACAGACTTTCCGCTGGCTTTCCATTCTAACAACCTGCTCTGACCCAGCCTGAAGCTGGGTGGAGAGTGGCAGGGACGCAGGTCCGGGCATGGAAGCACTGCAGTCAGCTTGGTTCTGGGACCAAGAGATGGAGAGCCAGGCAGAAAACATCTGGCAGCCAAAGGCTCTTTCTGATGAAAAGGTACAGCACAACCAATGCAGCTCCTAGACAATTTGAGAAGAGGGGTTCAAAAGCTTCCTCAGTGGCCATGGATGAGGGGCAAACAGTGAATTCGTTTTAACAAGCCAGTCTACCTCCTTCAAGGCCACTAAAAGTCTACTGCAAGTCTTGCTTATTTCTACCTTGCTTCTTTCTACCCGCCCACTCCAATCTCTGTTCTCTACAGCAGAAATCTGACCATGTCAGCTCTCCCATTGTTTTCAAAACAGAACCCAGAATCCCTAAGCTGGCCTTCAAAAGCCTCCTTTCCCTTCATGCACACAGGCTTCTGAGTCTAGGGAACAACTCAAATTTATTATCATCTATGCACTTGCTGCGTGCACCTCCAGGCTAGAAGGCTTATCATCAGGGGCTCCTTACCAATCCCACCTTGTCTTACTCTTACAGGCACTCCTTCCTCAACTCAAGCTGCCCCAGCCACTGCCCCTCACCCCAGCATTTTTCTGCCAGATCACCTTGCTTTGGTTCAGAGCCCTTGCCAGTATATGGACCAATATAGACACTAAGGATGGCTACAAATTAATACTTTTCCCATAGGAAGTTGGGGCCCACATTTTCTTCCTTTCATTTTCAGCAGGATGGATCTGTGACTGTTCTGACCAGCAGAATATGGCAAAAGAAATGCTCCATCAATGGCCAGGTCCAGAATTTTAGGGTTAGGGTTAGTACTAACACTACCTCCTCCTTCTGGCCTTCAGAAATGTCTTTGCGTGAGACCTAAGCTGCCATATAGTAAGTCCTGGGTGCTCTGAAACCATGCTAGAAAATGTACCTGCAGGCTAAATTGCCAAGGCTGGCCTGAAACTTCCGATCCCCCTGCCTCAGCCTCTTGAGTAGCTAGATTACATATACTGTGTATAAGCCACTGTGCCTAGCTGCTACCATGTTTTGAGGTGGCATGTTAGGGAAAAATAGGTACCTGGAACTACCCAGTTGGCTGTGTTTTCCTATTGGAATGTAAATGTTGAGGGAAGCCCCCCACCCCACCCCGTGTTCCCAGCAGAACTTCTGAAGTCTATTAGGAAGCTGCTCTAACAAATGGGCTGAATGTATGATTTTTCAGTTTGGTGGCAGCCAAGCTTCTTCTATTAACACGAAGGCCAGGCTCAAGCCTGAGCACTCAGAATAGCGCACTAGTCTCTTGGAATGGGTCTGCCTTCCTTAGGCAGAGCTGTTCTCTGCCAGACATAGGGTCTAGGTCGCAGGCCGAGGAGGAGTCTTCTCCCAGGTATGGAACTGCCCGTCTGAACCCTAACAACATGCCTCAAGAGAAGGGCTTCCACTGTGTGTGTACCACTTAGGGCATGCACAGCCTCCTGGGGCCATTTTCTCACCCCAGCATTTTCAAGATGCCTTAGGCAGAGGGCCTATGCCTAAGGACAGGCCCCCAAAGCCCGGCCAAGCTCAGAAGGTGACAATATTAAGATGCCCAGATCTGAGCAGGAGAAGCAAATCTTGCTGGGTCAGTGTTCTCTCAACAACTGCAGTTCTGACCTCCGATGTGACATATCAAAATCAATTCTACTGGGTAAGGATCCTGCAAGGTCTCCTGGCTCAACCTCCTTTGCTTATAGGAAGCAAGAAAAGAATCTGGTGTCTTAGTAAGACAAACAATTTAGGGTAGAGAACTGGTCTCCTGCTTCCCTGCCCAGAGTTTTCTACTCTACCCTGACAGGGATTAGATCAACAGGGCAAGGAGGAGGCCCCTGTCTGGGAGGAATCTGTTGCCCCAGAGAGAATTAAATGTTCCAATGATCCTTGTTGCATCCTCCAAACAAAAGGGTTGCAATGCACCTTTCTTTCCTCTTCCCACTCCCATACTCAGTATCTGTCTTAGTCACTCTCACATCTACAGGGTATCTGAGGTGGAAGGGGCACTAGGGATTAAGATGAATAATGCAATACCCATTCCACAGATGGGGGAAGGTGAAAGTCTGCTGGGGTCTAACATAATGGCGTTTCCTGGAAATCCCATCCTTTAAGTCAGAGAGTACTTTTACCACTGCTTCAAGACACACCAGGCCACCCATCTGTTTACTCTCCCTGAAGAGGTGGGAAGGCTTCCTCTCTACCTGCTTTCACTATTTTCCTATAAGGATGCTCCTTGGCTTGTGAGCTGGACAGAATGTTGTCCTTTTTCCTTCAAACAAGGGTACGTATAAAGCCTGGGTCCACAGGTCTCACTCATGCTGGAAGGAAGCCCGGATCAGAGACAGCAAACATAAGAGCCTGCAGGAGACAAGCCAGGACCCTTCTTCATCTGAAGGGCAGCTAGGTTCTGCCACTGGACAACAGTGCTAAGAGGCCTAAGGCGGCTAGGTCTTCTCCTGCTGTCCCTGTCATAGCCTGACACAATCCATAAACCGTGCCAGTCACTTAAAAGTATACTACTCAGTGGAGTTTCTAGCTTATGTATTGTTTTTTTTTTTTTTTAAAGAAAAGTAGGAACTCCCTAAACTTCTAGATAATTTTTCTGACTTTTAAATATGGATGACTAAAGTGTTCTTAAATGCAAATCAACTGAAACTTACCAGTAGGCTATACTGGGCCTCAGAAGATAGACAGAAATGCCCAACTGAGACTTCTGCCTAAAAGAGAGTATGTATCTTAATGAGTCTGTTTACCACTGAGTTCTAGGACCTGGCACCCAATAGATGTCAAACATTTCTGAATGAACAAATCAAGAGAAGGATTTTGCTAACTTACAGCTATAGAGCATAGTCACGATCCAAACTGTTCCACTATCACCATTCAAGGAATTCAGTACCTCCTGTGACAGCTGAAACATTTGGAGGCACTGCTGAAAGTCACTACTTAACCAGAGCCACAAACCACTAATGTTGTCTCCCACCTGCCACCAGAGCTGTAACCACAGGGCCACAGAAAACATGTCTGTTCAGATGCTTCAGTCCCAGGCCACCCTAACCTATGATTCTATGTGCACAATAATCCTAGTTGTTCAACTATTCCTTTCTCATAAAAAGGTGCACACGTCTCACTGAGCCACCTCTTGCATTTTCCCGATTTCCTGTCTCTTTCGCATACACGCTACATCCAACCTTGATCCTACCACGTTCAAACCATACCCGACATCGGGCTCGGAAACAAGGGTATCTCACTGATTCCAACTGGTCTCTCTCATACATACACACAAAAAACAACAATAAAGAGAACTCTCCTTCCCCGAACAAACTCAAAGCTGTTTGAAGACACGAAAGATGGAGTGAGCGTTACTGCAAAGCCTCTGTGTGCAGCACTGTCTTACACTTCCTCTGGGGCATTCTCAAGCACCGATATTTGGTTTGAGGGTTTTTGTTCTTTGAGCCAGGGTCTCACTCTGTAGTTCAGGCCGGCCTTGAACTCATGACCATCCTCTGGCCTCAACCTCCAAGTAATCATGCCTGTGATTACAGCCATGCACCACCACATCTATACAGTGCCAAAATTTGGGTTTCTAACTGCTGGATTATGCTCCCAAAGAGTCCTTAAATTCCCCCTTGAGACTCTGGTCAGAAGAACCACCTTTAAGATTTGAGTCGGGTTACCTTTTGGGGTACAGTCAGGTCCAAACTGCGGGGGTTAAGGGGAGGTGGACCCAGGAAGACAAGGAAGTGCTAAAGCCATCCTTAAGTGGCTTTTAAAAAACTGAAGACCTCGATCAAAATACTGACCTCAAAGAGGAACACCGGTCACATTACCACTTTTTATTATGTGAGGCTCTGGTCAAGCACTTACAGTATATATCTTCCTTTCATTCATCTTCAACAGTGATCCTAGTAGGTGGGAATTCCTGAACAGGTCCATTTAGCAAGACCCTGAAGTACCTGACCCATCCAAGGTTGCCAATGGCAGGGCTAAGACTGCAAAATCCATACTCAACCATTCAGTGTTGTTTCTTCCTTCACGGGGGGAGTGAAAGCACAACTGCAGTGGGAAGGAGTTCAAGTCTCAGCCTTGCTTTGAGTGTAACCTTGAACAACTTATTTCCTTTCCAGTCCCCAAATATTCCAACCTATAAATGAGGGATTCACATGCAATGACCCCTGGTCTTTTCCAATTCTAGGGAAAGAAAAAGCAAGCCCTCTGCCAGGCATGGTGGTAGATTCCTGTAATCCAAGCACTTGAGGAGATGAGGCAAGAAGATCGCCACAAGTCTGACGGCAGCCTGCACTACACAGTGAGTTCAAGACCAACAGTCCAGACTATATAAGCACGACCCTGCCCCCTGCCCGTGGAAAGAAAAAGAAAGAAGAGGAGAGGGGAGAAAACAACAACTAAAACATACCCCCAAGGACTCGGGAGGGGGCCAGAGCCTACAGCTAAGAACTGGGCTGGGTAAAGCTAACTGTATCACAGCATTCTCCGGAACTCTGGCAGTTTATCTGGGAGCAAATGCAAACACACTCATCAGCACAGGTGTAAATGTAATGGCTAGATTCAGTCAGGGACAGGAGGCTTTGATGGGAAGAAAATGTTGCATATACAGATGCCAGCCCTTGGCAAAGTCCAGACTTGAGCTAAAGAGACTGCCCGGAAAGAATGTGAGCTTAGGAGGTCCATTACAACATGGCAGTCCTGGTGGCAATGGTGGTGGATTCTGACCCACCAGCCTACCCACGCTACTAATTCCAAAACCTTCTCTTCTTCCCACGGGGGTGGTAGCCCAGGCAAATGGGCAAGCATGAGCTCAACACAGGCCCATTCAGGAATGGTGCTTCTTCCCGTAACTGAGCTACTTTCCAGATAAGGCAGCTTCTGAAGAGCCAGAGATATCCCATGAACCCAGCCACTCCCTAAAACACACACGCACACACACACACACACCACACACACGCGCACACGCAGCTAATAACTGCCCAAGATATACATGTCAGGAATGACTTAGTCTGCTTCCTTTTGTAATATGGGAACTTTGCCCCAAAGGATCGAGCAATCAACTCCAAAACAACTACTGTAAACTTGGTTCACGAACTTGATTTGTTCTGAGTTTGGAAAAGATGGGCCCCGTTTGTATTTGTGTGGGAAAGATGGCCTCAGTTGTGTTTGTTACCCAACACAGTTTGCAAACAAAAACAAAATTTTGCCAAACACTTCTGTTTGAGAACCAAAAGCATGCATGAATTGTGGTACCTCTACAGAGGCTCTCCATGCAGCAAGCATTAGTTTTCACAAAAAGAAAAATCTGACCACGGCACTCCCTCACTCAGGAGCTTTTATGGCTCTCCATCCACTCATCACCAGTCTTCTCCAGTCATCCTCATTACAGCCACGGGAAACACGGTTCCCTGAACCCCACAGCCTTCTCACACCAGAATGAAGTGTTTGCAGGCCTTTTCTCTGTATGGCCTACTCACCCCTCTCAACTCAGCTCAGCACTGCTTGCCTCAAGAGATAGATTTCTCTGACCCAGACTGAACTGAGTATCCCTGCTATACTCCCAAAGCATTACAGATTTCCTTTTTCTTACATAGCTCCCACTGTACTGAATTTCGAGTACACGTGCCCCTTTCCAACGCTTGTTATTCACTACCGTATCCTCTACATCTTACAGTGAATACTCAGATTATGCTGAATGTAGCTAGCAGATTTGTCTGTTCATTCTCCAATTAAATGTTCACTGAGTAACTGCCTACTATGATGTGCCACGCACCACTATAAGGTGCTAGGGACACAGCAGTGGTCAAATATCAAAGTTTCTGACCCAGTGGTAAAATGAAGCAGGGTCAGAGAGACGGGGAGCAGTCCAGAGTTGGAGCTCACACGTAAACTGGGCAGTCTGAGAAGCCCTCTCTACACTGATCTGGGGGAAGCACATTCCAGAACACAAGGTCCAAAGCAGAAAAACACAGCACACTCCCAGAAAACACAAGGACCAATGATGTTGGAAGGGAGCGAGGAAAGAGGACAAACAGCAAAAGACAGCAAGGGTAGAGGGAAAGGAGGACCAATTCAGGTACAGTCTAAGAACTTCAGATTTGCCTCAGCTATCAAAAGCCACCAAGTAGGGCCGGGGATTTAGCTCAGCGGTTTTGCCACCTGCCTTGCAAGTGCAAGGACCAGAGTTCGATCCCCAGTACAAAAAAAAAAAAAAAA
>NW_022900921.1:8440489-8447017 GCF_012274545.1 Fukomys damarensis | reverse complement strand
AAAAAAAAAAAAAAAAAAAAAAAAAAAAAAAAAAAAGAGCCACAGGTTTTGAGCAAGAATAACAGCAGACCAGTTATAAGACTGCTAAGATAAACTAAGAGAGAAATGAGGATGTGTGGTCCAGGCAAGGAACAACAACCTGCCAGTGTATAGATCAGGACACAATTCTTAAAACAATGTACTAGTAAATTAGAGAAGAACTGACTAAGAAATAGAGGCAGCAGGATGACCTCAAGGATCTTAGTCTAAGCAATTAGAAAGGCAAAAGTTGTTTAATCTCACTGAGCCTCACTTTACTCACCTGTAAAGTGGAGATAAAAGAATACCTGCTCAGATGACCTAGGTGAACAGGTGAAACAGCACAGGGTGACTAATATATTCATATTAACTGTCTCTTGGTCATCAAGGTCCTAAATAAATTAGTGCATGGAAAGCAAAGTAAAAATCATAGAGCCCAGGCAGACAATCCATCCAGATGGCTCCCAACTCCTGTGGGATCCACGTGCCTAGGAAAACCT
Organism: Fukomys damarensis; assembly: GCF_012274545.1. Lineage (NCBI taxonomy): Eukaryota > Metazoa > Chordata > Mammalia > Rodentia > Bathyergidae > Fukomys > Fukomys damarensis. Next base: position 8,446,499 of record NW_022900921.1, on the reverse strand, counting down.
TACATTATTCCAAAGCACAGGGGAAAAGAAAGGTAATCTTGAATGGCTGGGAAGTATGTAATAAGGGAAAGGTGATCACTACAAGTTTGGAGTTATTATAGAAGGCCCTGTAAATAAGTCTCTTATGGAGGGGTCTTCTGTTTATCAACAGCACTGTATCTCAGACAGGACGGACTTGACAAAATTCATCTATAAGGCCCATACTGCTCCCCTCCCCACACCTAGGATTTTGCCAGCCAAAAGGAAAAAGGTACCATGTCAAGACTGTCCCTCTAATTCCTGGAAAATCCCTCAGGGGGATACGGCAAGCCATCTGCCACAGGAAGTTGGCCAGTTGGCCCTGGTAATCACAAATAGCTGTCTTGTAAATTCAGCTAAGTCCAGATGATCCACCCCAAATCAGGAAAAGCATGGATACCCTCAGAAAAGGGAATTATCTTAATCTATATATATCTGGCTTTGAAACGTTATTTTCTGGAATATAAGCCAGTTACATCAGTGTGGGACACTTTGCTACCACACACTCAAAGTCAATGAGCTCTCGGAACCACCTCAGCACCAGCATTCATTCCATTCTGTGAACAAGGACACGGAGGCAAGGAAGCATATTCAACACCAGAGTGAAAACAGTAAGTCCCATGTTCTAATTCTACCACCTTCCACTTGCACATCACTGTGCTGTTTCGTGTTCTCATTAGCCTGGTAACAGAACTTACTCCTTGACAAGAATGACAGCACATGCCTGTAACTCCAGCTGCCTGAGGGGCTGAGGCAGGAGGATTCTAAGTTTAAGGACAGGCTGGGCAACTTACAGGTTACCCAAAGATTAAAAAAAAAAAAAAATTTTTTTTAAAGGGCTGCAGTTGTAGCTCAGTGGCTGAGCACACTTACTTAGCATACATGAGGACCGAGGTTCAAAACCTAGGGCAAAAAACCAAAACGAAGTTCTTTCTCGAACTCCAGGGCATGGTAAGATATCCTCTCTCCTGGCCACACTCTTAGATAACCCTGGACCAGCCAGGGAGGTTTGTGACCCTGGACCCCGGCACCCATGAGCTGCCCAAGGCCCCAACACCCCAATTACCCACCCTGAACTTGTCCTGGATTTTGTAAATAAGGGCAACTCCCATCTGCCAAGCTGTCTGTTTTAAGCAGGTTTCCGTGGTTTCAGGCCTGCTCCTCTTCTCTGCCCACCTCCCAGAGAAGAGAACAGGTGCCGGGTACCAGGGATAAGATGGTCATTCCAGCTTATGTTCCCCCGGAGACGGGGACAGAACAGCGCACACAGCCTCACCTCAGGTGTGGAGCGCAGGCGAGCCCAGACTACCCCGTACCCATAGAGACCCAAAGCCACCTCCTACTCAGTCCCTGCCCTGCTAGACAATCACTTCCCTACCCTGAAACTCAACCCTGCTTCTTAAGGGTGCAAGTGAGCGCCCCCATCCCCCTGGTCAACAGGGTCTCCTAATTGTGTGCTTCTTTACAGGATGAAAAAGAAAAAGCCATGTGAGCTATAGAAAAAGCCTCCAGCTTCATCTCCTGAGGCCAAACTAGCAGTACTTAGTGTGTGTGTACTAATAACCGAAAAACAAAAAAACAAAAAACAAAAACAAATGAATAAGCCAGGCTGCACTGCAAAGCCCTGCAATCCCAGCACCCTGTGGGGCTGAAGCAGGAAGATGGCAAGTTCTACCCAGCCCAAGCAAACTAGCAAGACTGGTCTCAAAATAGAAATAAATAAATGAAGAAATAATACACACAAGCCATAGTTCAGAAGGCTCTAGGTTCATTCCACGGTACTGCACACAGGGCCGAGGATGCAGCTCAGTGGCGCCGCACCTGCCTCGCAAGTACAAGGTCCCAAGTTCAATCCCTGATACAAAACAAAACAAAAAACCTAGTACTGCACAACCCCCTCCCCACAAAACATTATCATGTCATTACTGCCCCGACAAAAATAAAAGAATTCCTTAATATAATCTAAAACACTCAAATTCTCTCAACTGTCACCAAACTATCTTTTTATAGCCCAGTCTGTTCCAATCAGAATCTAGACAACATCCACAATAACACAATTTGATTGTTTCACCTTTCTTTTTAAAGCTATAACAACTTTCCCTTTTAAAAATGACATTTTTTAAACTCAAAAACACCTTACAAAATTTCTCACATTTAAAAACGGGCTAGCTGCTACCTCACAGTCAATTAATTCGTTCCTCTACCCCCGTTTTCCCTATACACTGGCAGTTAGGATCTACAGTTTATTAGCACCGGGTACAGTATCTGGTGGTGTGTACTGTCCATCATTACCGCGCAAGACCCGCAGTGCCTGGGTATCCACTATACACCCTAAGCTACTCAGCAAGTTTCCTGAGGCCAAAAACATTTCCCCAACTCTCAGAGCTTGGATTCAAAATCGGAGTTCATCATTACAATGGCAAAGGTAAGGACACACAAATACAAGGCTCTATTTCAGTTTCTTTCTTTTCTGGAGAGAGGGGGATGACTGGAGCAGAAAATGGTTCTGATATTAAAAAACCCTTTATGATGCTGGACGTGGCAGTGCATGCCTGTAATCCCAGCACTTGGGAGGCTGAGGCAGGAGGATCACTGTGAGTTCGAGACCAGCCTGAGCTACATAGTGAGTTCCAGGTCAGTCTCAACTACATAGTGAGACCCTGTTTCAAAAAAACAACAAAAAAAACCCTTTCTGACATTCAACATGATTCATTTCCTTCAGATGAAGAAACAGAGGCAAAGAAAGCACAGATACTGCTGGTGTGACCTTGTTGGCCAGGAGCATGATCAGAAATGGAATTAACACTCATAATTATGTTCGTTGTTCATCACAAAAAATTTTAAATAAAAATTACAGATGGGCACATATTAAGTGTTCCCTTTACACCTGGCACTTCGACAAGAGCTTTACAAACAGAACCAACTTTAATTCTCCCAATACTCTGAAACAGCGCTATTATTAACCTCACTGTGAGAAGGAACGGCTCACTTTAAATACATAGCAGAGCTAGGACTCCAAAGTACAGCCTGGAGCCTCCAGGACCCAGAACCCTTACCTCCTCCCATCCAGTCTACTTTCCTGCACTGAGGAAAGAATGGCAGGGTCTGAAGTAGCTCTGACAGTATGAGGCCACAAGGATGCCCCAGATCCACATCAACACATACCTAGGACAGGCTGGGAATCCAGGGAGGAACGCAGAACAGGTTTACTTGGAGCTGGCTCAGTGTGGCAGAGGATCTCTAGGGCACTATGGGCCAGGTTTTTTTTTTTTTTTTTGGGGGGGGTGTTTTTTTGAGACAGGGTCTCACTATGTAGTTGACACTGACCTGGAACTCACTATGCAGCCCAAACTGGTCTCCAACTCACAGCAATCCTCCTGCCTCAGGCTCCTGAGAGATGGGATTACAGGCACCACCATGCCCAGCTGGTGAGGTTTTTAAAATGATTAATCACCTTTTTTATTTTGTGAAGTCAGATGCACTTCACAAGGACAAACACTTCAGTCTTAAACCCTGTCCAATTCTGTCACCAGTTTTCTCACTACACCAAGTTAGCAGTGTGAGTACAGTTGTACTGCCTGCAACAAGCCTACTGGCTACCCCTCAAGGTAGGGCAGGGGCATCAGCCAGAGATTTTTCATTCAATTAGACTGGCTGCCCTTCCCCCCTGAAACAAACGCGCGGTCCCCCAATAGTATTTGTAAAAGACAAATTAAAATACTAACAGAAAGCAAAAGAAGTCAGTTCTTTGGTCACCAACCTTTACGATTACCCCCACAAGCCCTCCGTGTCTGCACACAAACAAAGGTCAATATTTAAGGAGAGATCTTACTTATTTCAGAGGCACGGACACAAAACAAGAGGAAAGGTCTGTATTCTCCAGCTCCCTCATTTTACATGTGGAGAAAAAGAGAAAAGTCCCAGAAGTTCCACGTTCTCCTAGACACCCTAACAGCTACCACGTGCTGGGCATGGACAAATCATTTACATGAATCACCACAGTGAAAGCTCACAATGGCCCCATGAGGCAAGTGCATCATAAATTAATACCTGTTACACAAATGGGGCCGGTGGCGAGACAGAATAGTTAAGTAACTTGCACAGGAGGCACAGCTAACAAGTGGAAGAGTATATGAACTCACAGTCTGATACTGGAACCTCTGCTACATTATCAGTAATAGAGAACGTTTTGAAGGTTTCAAGGATAACAAACAGGCCACTTTGGTATGGGTACTATAGGTTTGCCACCACCGCTATATATAATTTCTTTTAACTTAGGCATCTTGGAATTTGAAGGGACGTAGCCGGAATAAGGGAAAAAAATTAAACATTTTCAAAATACTCTAGGGGAGAAAGGGAAACCAAAAAGCCAAAATGCTCAAGACTTAAAACTACAAACCTAGGTTGGGGAAGCTTAAACCAGAATAGAGAACCCCACAAAAAAAGGGGAGACCATAAAGCAAACTTTATTACTAGTTACTGCCTGTGTCCATTAAAGAACTAAAACACTAGCATCTGAGCCAAAAGGAGAGCTAAAAATAGGCATTCGCAGCAAGCTTTGGAAAGCTTTTAGCTTGCTTATGAGGCACTCATTTCAGGAGACTCCCAAAAACATATGCATTACAGAACACAAAAATTCCCAAGACCACACAGCCAGTACACTGGTGTCACATACAAACTTTTCCAGGCTATGGATAAAACTAGGGCTGGAAAAGGGCCTTAGAGATCCATATTGGCTCCACAGAAAAGGCCACCACCTAACCTTACTAAACGAAGAACCAAATCACAGAACTCTTCCTCAGTAAGCACCCAAGCCCGAATAACAGGCTTAAATTAAACACAGAAGCTACTGGATTATTTCAGGTAGTGTGCCAAAAACTACCCGAAAGACTGTAATCCGAAGAGTAGATACTCTCTTGCCTCAGATTCCAGAAAAACAAGAACTGAGCAAATCTTCTGCTTTGGGCACTTACAGCAAGTCAGCTTATACGCTCGGAGGGAAGGCAAGGTAGATGCCAGCCAAGCTGTCTTCTTCCCACGATCAATAAGCCCAGTGACGCAAGCTATCAAGGGCCCTTGGACTTAAGACAAAAAAACGCCGGCTCAGGCACCCAATACCACCTGATGTCATGGCTGATTTAAAACCCACAAGGCAGGTTCACCATTAGCTAAGCAGCAAGAAGTCAGGATGAGCAGATCCATTTAAACTTCTGAGGAGTGCTCTCCTGAGGATGATTATACCTCTGAGTTTAAAGAGGGGGGAAGGACCAAAGAGTGCCTTAAAGTTGTTTTCCCTTACTTTGTGGGTGGATAGGAGAGATTTGAAAGAAAATGGAGGTTTTAGCACCACCCTTTGCATAAGAGGGTTCTGAAAGCGGGTGGTGGGAGTACTGAAAGGGAGCAGGGGGATGGAGTAAAAGGAAGAGAACCATTTGTGGTACTATTCCCAAACTCCAAATAACCCCTCCTGCAATTACAGCAACCTGAAAAGTAAGGCTGGCAACATGCAGTTCCCAGGAACAGCTACCCTGATTTCCCTAGGGCTAAGAACCGACTGTATTCCTGAATGTAAAGGCACACAGCTCCCCCTTCAACGTTCCCTATTCTAACCGTTTAAACTAAGCCTCAACAGCAACTGCAGAAGGGGAGGAGTTTTGAAAAAGCACTCGGGCTAAAACCAGAGCTCATCATTCTAACTACAAGCTAGTTTTAACAAAGGCCCACTTTAAAAGGACCAACACCGAGGAATCTAGATCTGCTGTGCCCTCATCCACGCGCTGCCCGGCCGAGGCCAAGGATGCGTTCCGCCGGCCGCACCACCTTTCCTGGTCAAAGAGGCCGAGAGCAACCTCCATATTCTGCGCTGCCTCGCCCGCGACGCTGACACGGCTCTGCTGAGATTTTCCTCACCTTCGCCGCCTCCCCAAAGGGCCGTACAGAACGGACCCCAGAACGCAGCGCCCCGCCAGCGGCCACCCGCGCGGGGAGACAC
>NW_022900921.1:8424359-8438344 GCF_012274545.1 Fukomys damarensis | reverse complement strand
CCGCCCGGGTGACCTTGGGCCGGCCGCCCTAGCCTCCTGGGCTGGGGTTCGATTCCGAGCGGGCCGGGAAGAGCCTGACCCAGGGCGGCAGCGGGCGCCTCCCAAGTGGGAACGGAATTGCCAGTCGTTCTCACCCTGGCCACGGCCACGGCCCCGGCCCCGAAGCCGAGTGTCTGAGAAATGAGAATGGCGTTTTTTTCTAAAGAAGTGCTTTGGACAGAGTGGGACCATCGCGCTATTGGGATTCCCCGAAGACGGATTTTTGCCCCGGCCCTGCCCCTTCCCAGCTCTGCAACAGTTACATCTCCGCGGGCCTCCATTTCTCCTTTGTAAAGTGAGGGAGCCTGGTGTGACAGTGGTGTCAAACTTTTAGTGGACATTTAATTCAACAAATATTTGCTTACCTCGTGCTGTGGAGGCCTGCAGGGTTCTAGGAAACAGAATTGTCAACAAGCCCAGCTAACAAACAGCTAGCTTTGTGGAATGTACATTGTATCCTGAGGTGGGGAAGAGACCATAAATAACTGCTAAACAAAGCTTTGTCCGGTATCAAAACAATAGTTACTGCGGTAATAAGTTAAACTAGATCAGCTATTTTCGTATGTGTGGTGAGGGGAGACCCCAAACTGTTAGGAATCCAGCAGTCTGGGATGGGACCCAGACATCTGTAGTCTCACAAGACCCCTCCGGGTTCGTGTACCTCAGGACAGCAGGGGGTCCTGGAGCAGTCCTGCCCTCTCAGGCTTCCATCCACCTGCACAGCCCCAAAAGCCTGGAATGCTGGCCCCTCCGAAGCGAGGATTAGATGCCCGACATGCTGGATGGAAGGGCAGTAGATTGAAAATGCTTGGACTTCCACCAGCCAGCAAGAGTGGGCTGCAGAATTGAAACCAGGAACTCTGGGGAAAGTACTGATGGGAATGCCCGGGCCGTCTGACGTCAAATTACAGCTTTTCCATCATACCACCAGGCCTCGCGAGCTCTCTACGCTTTCCTGGGGCCCCTCTCCCGGTGAAAGAATGAGGGTAAATAATGCCTGGCTTGCTTGCTCTTACTCTTAGCTCTTGTGAAGTGTCGAGTGAGATAGTGTTAGCCGAAGCACTGTGTTAATGACACACACTTAGGCCAGTGCTTCCTAAGTGGTTATGGAGGCCGGGAGTGAGTGAAGAGATGCCAATGAATTTAGGCATTATATATGCCCTTAATCTGCAGGCAAATTATTACACATTGCGGCTGCACTTTTTTTTTTCTTGGTACCAGGGATTGAACTCAGGACCTTGTACTTGCCAGGTAAGTGCAGTGCCGCTCACCTACATCCCTGGCCCTGCACTGTCTTTTATGCATTGGTGAATATTCCCTGATAATATTACTCTAGAACCTGCTCTAGATATTGGTAGGGCGAATAATGGTCACTTTTAGTCTTTCTTTTGGGGGAAGGTACTGGGGACTGAAACCTGGGTGTTTGCACTGAGGTACATCATATATGTGTGTGTGTACATAAGTGTATATATTTTTTAAACAACCTGCTAACTTAATAGTTGCTGAGTTGCACAGGCTGAGTTAAATTTGTAGTCCTGCCTCAGCCTCCCAGAAAGCTGGAATTACAGGCATGTGCCACCACACTGGGCTTGTTGGTCACTTTTTTAATCCGGTTTAATTTTTTTGTAAGTGGAGGTAGAGGTGAGCTGGACCCCATACAACTTGTAGGAGTAGGAGGACTCTGTGGGATGAGTAACTGCTTCATGCTACCCAGCTGTCAGAGGCAGAGCTGAAAAGCGGCCAGGCCTGCCATGTAGCAGCTAGGTGGGCACCGGGATCTGCCCACCTTAGGCCTGCGAACTACATCTTGAGCTAGAGAAAAGAATCAACCACGACTCAAGTCACAAGAAACTGAAGTTACTTATCCAAGGTCCCACAGCTTGTCCATGGCAGAACCAGGCTTTACATCTGAATTTCTTAATCAAAATTAAGATTAATCTGAGAACGTAGTGTAGTGGTAAAAGTGACTGCCTAGCATGCTTGAGGCCCTGGGTTCAATCCCTAGCACTGCGCACAAACACACACACACACACACACACACACGCATGCGTGTGATCAAATTTATCACTGGACAAATTGAAAAGTTACGGGATTGGGATTTAAATTCAGCTTTTTGGAGTTCTGACCCACTATAGCATTCCACATGCATGTATTTTCCAAATACTAGTCATGAACAAATACTTAACAGTTACCTTTTTTTGTTAGTTTGTTTTTTGGTATGGGAGATGAAACTCAGGACCTTGCACTTGTAAGGCAGGCGGTGCCAACGAGCTAAACTCCCAGCCCAACAGTTACTTTTATTAACAATTATTTGCTAAATTCTGTGAAAACTATTTGACATTCATTATCTGTGTAATTCTCATTTTAGCCCAATGAGATACATACTAATTATTTCCCCCAAAATCAAGTGAGGCCTTATTATGTGCCAGGCATAAGGCTAAATCCCAGAGCCATTGCTGTGTTCAGTTACGAAGGAAAGCTTTGAAGTTCAAAGGAGAAAGTACAGCCAGGGATTTAGCTCATTGGTGCCACTGCCTGCCCACATGCACGAGGTCCCGAGTTTGATCTCCGGTACCGAAAAGAGAGACACAGAGAGAGAGAAAGACAGTACAGTGGATGTCACAGTGGGTTTTTTTCGGGAATCCTCAGGCCTCCTTACTGACGTCAGACCAAGAAAGACTTTTGACCCAATAGGATTTTTGTGACAAAGCTCAGGCTAACTTGTGCCAGGGTTTAACCACTGACCAGTCCAAGTATTTAAATACAGGATGACCATCTTTTGACTATTGTTTCCTTTATTTTTATAAGATAATACAACAGGAAGTATAAAGAGACAATTTGATCAAATTTATTGGAGAGGGGAACTGATCGGCTGAAATGACATCTGCCCTGGCGGCACTGGGACAGGGTGTAAACACATGTGCTGCCTCAGTGACGCTTGGGGTAAGCTGCTGAGTAGTTCATTGTGTTGTGTGCTTACCCATATCACGGCCACATGCGCATGCACACACGCACGCACGCGTGCACGGAAACAGGCTGGAAAAGAAATACGTAAAAAATAGAAATTGGGTCCAAACGCCTCTTTATAGTTGGCCACGTTCCTGTTTGCTCCTAGTGCTGAGGACTTCCAACAGAGAGGCAGAGGCTAAATGAGAGCTCAGAGTGTTGGAGAATTCTCCTGTAACCCCGAGTCCCTTCTCTGGATCTGAAAAATGACTCTGGGCAGCCTCCTGGGCCTTCTGCTTCCATTTCCCCACCTGCAAAATAGGAAGCCTAAATTCCAAAAAGCATTATTATGTCTCTTTTTATTTTTATTTATCTGGCTGTACTGGGGATTGAACCTAGGGCCTCACACATGCTGCTAGTCAAGCTTGCTTTAGAATTTGCAATCCTAATAGGGCGGTCAGGGGGATGGGGGAAAATAAGAACCAAGGGCCAGTGATTTAGCTCAGTGGTCCGGCTGCCTACCTTTCAAGCGTGTGGTCCGTTGTTCTGTCCCCAGTACCAAAAAAAGAACCAAGATACATCATGTAAAGATATAAGTCCCCAACAAGAAATGTAAATGTGCTGTATACCTAAAATGTACCAATAAAGGAATTTAAGGAGGAAAAAAACCTTGCAGTCGTCCTGCCTCATCCTTCCAAGGAGCCGAGATTACAGGCCCCAGGGAGGAAAATAGAACATTGGACATGTAATTTTATCCTCCTCGAGTTTGATTTCCTGCAGGACCCTGTGTTTCTGGAAGAACTTGTACTTCCTCTCCTGTCAAGAACTCTTGAATGCCAGGCCTCTTTACGGGGGGCCAGGGAGCAGTGGGTGGGGTGAAAGAGGGGAGGGGCCTTGGCCAAATAAACAGTGCCCACTGGGGAGGGCTCTTCTAGCCCCTGAAGTGTCTTAGGCCTGGCGCAGGCCATAAAATAATTTCCGCTCTAGGACAGTGTCTCAGCCAAGATTGCCCCTGTGAAGATAGAAACAGCAACGGCTGCCATGTAAGGAGAGCAGTGATAGCACAGAATAGACTGTCTTCGCACCTTCCGCCAGGGTGATCCTTTTCCACTAAAGATCCTTCCCATTTTACACATGGGGTAGGCTCGGAGGAAGCGGGTGGTAAAGGAGGAGAGTGGCTAGCAATAAAGGTCTGATGGACAGTGCCCTCTCTTAAAACATTTGCCCGTCTGCCTTGCAGACTGGCACCGCCTAAGCCTCTTCCCATGAACTCCGCCTGTGTAGTCCCTTGCCCACCCTGGCCCTTTCCTGAATTTCCTGCTATTCTCAAGCACTCCCTCGTGGGCTTCCCAATTTTAATGCTACTCCTCCCTGTGATCCAACGTAGAACACTACCTGTGTTAGTTTTTTTTCGTTGCTGGGACAAAATACCCAACACCCAAAGTTAAAGGAAAAAAGTTTACTCAGCTCAGTTTGTAGAGGTTTCCGTCTATAATTGGCTGGGTCCAAGACAAGGTGGCAGGGCAGAGAGGCATCACAGAGGAGAGATAGTTCTTAGTGGACAGAAGGTAGTAAACCAAGCCAGGGCTGGCCACAGGTTTCTCTCTGCCCCTTGTAACTTATCCATGCTACTTAGCTCAGGCAGCACTCACACCCTTAATTAATCCTAATGCCCCTGAGCCTGGCAGGGCACCATGAATCCGTCACACCATCACACATTTTAGATCCAGCCACTTCTGAAAAAGCCCCACCTGTGACCACCTGAGGCTTTGGGGGAACATCTGGACACAAGCCACAACAGAGAGCCAACTCCCTAACTCTTAGATGGACTCGGCACACTACTCAAAATCTCCACATTCAGAGGCAGAGGATTTAGCTCTGTGGCACCCACCTGCCTGGCAAGTGCAAGTGCAAGGTCCTGAGTTTCATCCTTGGTGCAAAGAAAAATAAAAAAATAAACCAGAAAAGAAAGAAAAAGAAAAATCTCCATCTTTACACCCCGCACAGCCGGACCTAACCTCCCAGTCCTTTCGCCTTGCAGTCACACACCCTGTACTCCAGCAACAGTGGACCACTCACTGCTTTTGTGTCTTCAGCCAACAAATATTTACTGAGCACATGCCGTGTGCAAGGTACTGCCCGACCAAGCCCTGGGCACAAACATATTCAAGACACATGTGTCTTCCTTCAGGAAGCTCCTGTGTCATGCCCTGCAGACCCTGTGTTTTCTTGCCTCAGTTTTATAACATGTTAATGGTGTGAATACCAGCTTAACTATCGTATGACTTTGGGCAAATATTTAACCTCTCTCTAAGCCTTAGTTTCCCGATCTATAAATTAGAGATGATGCTGCTACTTAGTAGTAAAGCTTCACTGCGCCTGCAGTGAGATAAGTGCATTATTTAACAGTACAATGCCTATGCCGTGTGTCTAGTATAGGCTAAGTGAATACTACCTTTCATTACTTTGTAATTGCCAATAATGGCCCTTCCATTTCTACTTGCCAGAAGTTTACTTGCCTTGCTGTGGGCATGGTGGCGCACACCTGTAATCCCAGCACTCAGGAAGCTGACGCAGGAGGATCGCTGTGACTTGGAGACCAGCCTGAGCTACATAGTGAGTTCCAGGTCAGTCTCAACTACATAGTGAGACCCTGTCTCAAAAAACAAACAAACAAACAAACAAAAAAAGTTTACTTGCCTTTATGGCTCAGTATAAAATGCCAACTTCCTACAAAATCTTATTTAATCTCTACAGCTAGAGCAGATTTCTCCCAATTTTTAATTCCTAGTAGAAAATTCCCTAAAGCATATGAAGTACATTTCACTTTCTGTACTGAATGATAGTTAGTTATGAGTATGCTTTATTCTTTAACTAGACTTTATGTTTGTTGGTGGCATAGATCATACCTTATATTTCTTAGTATTCCTCGTAGTACTCATCAGTGGTGCTATATATAGAACAGAAACCCTAAAACTATGTTTTGAATAAAAAAATGAATGAGCTAGGCATGGTGGCACACGCCTGTAATCACAGCACTCAGGAGGCTGAGTCAGGAGGATCGCTGTGAGTTCGAGACCAGCCTAGGCTACATAGTGGGTTCCAAGTCAGTCTCATCTACATAGTGAGACCCTGTCTCAAAAAAACAAAACAAAAAGAAATTAATGAATCCAAGATCATTCCTCATCACATAGTTTTCATTAGAACAACATGGACAAGTGCTAAATTATATATTTTAATCCAATATTTGAATTATATATGATAAATATGTAATTATTTACTTATTTATATATGATAAAATGTAACATAAAAATAAAATGTGCTAACTTTACCAAGTGGGAAAAATTTTACAGCAAAACTCATGTATAAATCCACATCCTAGTGGTAATCACTGGCAACATGTTGGTGTATTTTCTTCTTTTTTCTATGATTATTTTTATGTAACTGAGATCATTGTACTGTATAGAAACAGTTTTTATTTCTCGCCTTTTCCCCTTCTCTCTATTATGAGTGCTGTCCCCATATCTGCAATTTCTTTCCATGCAGTTAAATAGCAGCTACTGAGCACTTTCTATTTAAATCTTCTAAAGTGTGTATCATCTGAAAAAGTTCCATAGAGTCAAGATAGACGGGATTGCCCTTACTTGGTGAATAACGGACCTTAAGTGGCCGCTTTCAGTGTGCCAGGCCAGCAGAGTCAAGGGCAGAACCCACGCATCACCTCCCAGACCCCTAAGCCACATCCTAGGAGATAAAGGTAGTATACACAGAAAATGCAGAAATCCTAGACAAACTCAGGTAGCCTTTTTTTTTTTTGTAACAGGGATTGAACTCAGAACCTTGTGCTTACAAGTCAGGTGGCAGAACCACTGAGCTAAATCCCTGGCCCCTCAGCCATTTTTTTTTAACATTCTAGGGTCAGGAAAATATCCAAGCTCATGGAGACAAATGGAAATCAGCAGCGAAAATGAATGAAGGAGACAGTTTCCTTGTCAACATGACCATTGTAGTTACCCGGTGGGAATGGCCAATAGCACGGGACTCAGTCTGTCCACACCAAACTCCAGGAAAGAAAAGCCTTGCCCTGAGAACCAGAGTAGAAAGAAGGAAGGACAAGACCTGGTCATTGCCGCAAGGAACAAGAGCTCCTTACAGCAGAACATTGCTCTCTTCATAGGCTGCTTGCCTGTCTTTTACAGGGGGAGGGGAGGGTTTGGGGTCAGTTTTGACTATTGCTCATTTCCTAGTTCTGTGACTTCAGGCAAGTCGCTTTGCTTCTGTGTCTCCATATATAACAGGATGTAAAAGGAAGCGTTTGCAAAATCATTATGCCTCTGAGAGGATGAACTGGCCAATATCTGCAAGTCTTGTCACCTAACAGCTCTGTAACCTCAGAGCTGTTCCTTGCCTCTCTCTGCCTCAGTTTCTCATCTGTAGCATGTAGGTGGTCACAGTACCTACTCCTCAGGGTTATTATATGGGTTAAGGAGTCAATAAAGGCAAAGTACAAACCAGGCGTGGTGGTGCATGCCTATCGTTCCAGCATTCAGGAGGCTGAGGCTGGAACATCACAGGGAGTTCCAGCCCAGCCTGGCCTACGAAGTGAACTCAAGTCCAACCTAAACTGCAAAGCAACACCCTATCACAGAAAACAACAACAACAACAAAAAGGCAACGTACAGCCAGGCCTATGCTTGTAATCCCAGCACTCTGTGAGGCCCAGGCAGAAGGATTACAAGTTAGCAATTTATGGAGACTAACAATTTTTTAAAAATTTTTGTCTCAAAATTTTTTTAGATTTATTTTTAATTTTTATAGTCCATATTGGCAGAGCACAATGATTACATTCATCACAGGAGGTTGGTACGTGTGCATAACACATCTTAATTCTTTTTACTCTCTCCTCCCCTCCTACCCCTCTCCATCTCTTGATCCCTTTCATATTTGCAAAAGATCTATCTCCCTGTTTCCCATTATCTTTTATTTTTCCCTTTAAATTATTTATACTTTGGGTTTCTCATATAAGAGAGAATATCCAATATTTAAGCATGTGTGTCTAATTTATTTCACTTAACATTATTGTCATAGGTGCATCCATTTTCCACAAATAACTTAAATTTATCCTTTATAGCAAAGTACTAGTCTTCCACTATGCATAAGTACTACCATTTCTTTATCCATTCATCAGGCCATTTTAAAGATTTAGCTATCATGAACTATGCCACTATAAACATGAGTATGGAAGTATCACTGTAACACAGTGTCTAACTTTTTCAAGGAAGAGACTTAGAAGCAGAGAGGTGGGTCAAAATGAATTTCTATCTTTGGTTTTTAAGGAGTCTCCAATACTGATTTCCATAGTAGTTATACTAGATTACACTCTCAAAATGTAAACATTAGAAAACAAAGTGGGCCGGGGATGCACCTCAGTGCAAAGGCCTTGGGTTCAATCCCCAGCACCACACACTAAATCAATCCATCAAAGTGCTTAGAACAGTGTTTGGCTGTACTAGGGCTCAAGGCCTCTAACATTCGTGATGATGAATTCTGACTACAGGACAAGGTGAGGGGAGACTGCAGGCAGCTGAGGGGCTGCCTGTCCCTGCAACAACCCCCGGCTCAGAGAGGCCTGTCAATTCCGCAAGTGCGAGGCGCGGATCTCGGTCTGTGTGAGACACGTGGCAAGAAGAAGGAACTGCCAGCGAACACAGTGACCTGATTTCCTCATGCGGGTAAAGTGCACAGAGAGCACTAAATGCAGACAGAGAGAAGCCAGGCTCCGTTCGCAAGGGGAATATTGACTGGTGTATTTTCTGTGACCATCCAGGATGTCAGAGAACCCAAGAAACCCCTCACCTGCAAACAGGAAATGTTACAGAATGTCGGTTTTTAAAAAAAGCCCCAATAACTTCACATTCATTCCATCAGGGCCAACCCTAGACCTCTCAGCTGGGCCCACAAGACCTGGCAGCTGTAGACCCCAGACAAACAGCTCCCACCTTCCCCTCCCTGCTCACCCCAGGGAGCCCCAGGGCATGGAATTCCTGCTCTTCCCACCCCAGATACTTCTCAGCCGCTAGGCCCAACTTGAGCAGCCTCTTGGAGGCACCTCTAGGAGCCAACTTGGGTGAAGGACTCCTGGTTCTTCACAGCCCAGACCACAATCTGACTCTGTGAGTCAGCCTGCTTCTTGTCTGGAGCTTCTTCTAACCCGCTAGTCCCATCAGACCAGTGCTTGTGGCTATGCTGTGCACCTTCAGAAACCTAGGGGCTACATTTGGCACCGTAGGCTCTCAGTAATTGATACCCGAATGCTGTGTGTCCTTTCACAAGTCACTGCTCCCCTTGAGTGAACCAAGCAGTAGAATGAGGTTCTTCTGGAAGCGCTTGGAGCTCTGGCTAGGGCTCTGTGACCAGCATCTGGGCCTGGGGCCCAGGAGCCCACTGACCATGCCGCAGCTCCGCAGTGCTGCTCACGGCGCACTGATTTAATCGGGCAGCGGATTCCCTGTCGTCTGGTGTCCTGCTGTCCCATGGCCTGGGACCGAGCTGGCAGATTCACAGATGATCCATGGACTGCCACCTGTTTGCCCATCTCACCTGCCCTAGTAGAGAGTCTGGCGGGCAGGCGCGGAGGCTGCGAAAGCACTGAGATGGCTTGGGAAGCCCAAAGGTTGGAGGGCTTGTCTTTCACTATCCTAAACCTCAGGGCTGGAATCGCCCAGAGATTTGATCAAACCTCTGGGGCAGAATGGATTTCCAGGATGCTCTGCCCAGCCCTCTGCCTTAAACCTAACTGCCTCCAAACACTGTTCCACCTGGATTCCACCTGGAGCTTTAGAATAGGGGCCTCTCCACCTATGGGGTGCTTATCTGGCCAGCAAATGGCAGTTTTCGGGAAGTCCTTTCATCAGCAGTGTGAGGCAGTGTAGCCTGGGGTGACGGGCCAGGCTTCCCACAGGGCTGCCAGGTCGGAATCTCAGCTGTGCAGCCCCTGCTGTGTGAACTTCAACAAGCCAACCATGAAAGCGCTCTGTCTTCTGCTGAACAGAGAGAGCCCACCCTGGGCTGTGGGGAGAAGCACAGGGGTTGATATATGCTAGAAGGGCAAGAAGTGCCTATTTCTGTGAACTGCCTCCTACTGAGCGCTGCTGTTTTCAGATCCCCTTGAACTCAGGATGTTCTCTGGTTTGCTTGCTTTGCAAAAGGAGACATCGAGGCCCAGCCCCAAGAATACAGACAGGACTGCAGGTGCAGAGGGGTGGGCTCGCTACTGAGTGGGTAAACACTGGCTTCGTCGCCCTGAGCCTCAGGGTCCTCATCGGAAATAAGGGACAGAATAATCCCCATCCTGTTTCTGGTCACAGAACCCAAGAGTAGATTTAATGAGAAATGGTCAAGAAGGCTTTGAAAAGTGAAAAATGCTACATAAACGTTAAGGATGCATCTTATTTTGTTGGAGAACCCTCGCTTCTTGCAGCGAGGCATTGTGGCTTCCAAAGAGCAGAACTAAACTCAATGTATTTGGCAAAATATGTGTTTTTGGTGCTTGCTGTGAATTTGAAGCTAATCCCTTTAGAGTCTTAGAGGAGAGAAGCGGGGGTCAATGAGGCTCCCTTAGGTGCATTCCTACAGGGTGCAGGTCTTGGTTTGGCTGGGGTCTGCCTGTTTATTTACTGTCATAATTATTATTTTTCCAGTCTTTTCTCCAGCATTAGACTGGAAGGACCCAGGGGAGGCACGTTCACTGTGCGAATGTCAGCAGGACACAGTCATTCTGGCCAATTGTGGGAAGTCTCGTGACCTCTGTCCACTACCTGCCCTGCCCTGCAAAGCTACTGCTGGAGGAGCCTCTAGACTCAGCCTTGACATTGTACAGATCAGGAAGGGAAGCCCAGAGAGGGAAGGGACTCGCCAAGGTCACACGGCTGGTTAAAGGCAGAGCCTCGGTTAGGCAACACCAGTTAGTCTCTTGACAATTATCTTATGAAATCTTGCACTTTCTGTAAATAAAGCTGATTGTGTATTGAAATCTTGTGAGTCACAGGAATTTATATTTGTTGAAACTCAGTGAACTACACCCTGAAAATCTTTACAGTATTTTGTGGTACATTCATCTTTCTTTTTCTTTTCTTCCTTTCCTTTCCTTTTCTTTCTGGTACCGGGGATTAAACTTGGGACCTTGTGCTGTGGGTGGAATCATGGAGCTAAATCCCCCGCCCTATTTATTTATTTTTGAAACGGTCTCACTTTATAGTTGAAGCTGCCCTTTGAACTCACTATGGAGCCCAGGCTGGCCTCAAACTCAAGGAGATTCTCCTGCCTCGATGCTCTTGAGTGCTGAGATTACAGGTGTGTACTACCACACGTGGCTCAACTCCATTTTTAAAAATGGTGAATGGGGATGGGAGTGTAGCTCACTGCCTCACATGCATGGGGCCGGGTTCCATCCTCAAGTCCACTACTGTCTAAGTCACGTTCTCATTGTTTGGATACAATACTTGAGACACCCTCAACTTGAAGGAGAAGGGGTTTATTTTGGCTCATGTTTTTAGTTCACAGTTGTTGGCTCCAAGTCAGGGCAGCACAGCAGAGGGGCCAGGCAGAGGAAAAGCTGCTCGACTCATGGCAGCTGAGAAGCAGAGAAAGTCAGAGGAAGACATGGGAAGGGAGATACTGTAGAACCTTCCAGGTCACACTCCTGGGATCAACCTCTCTCAACCAGACTCTGCCTCCTCACAGCGAGGCTGCTATGTTGCCCCATGATGCTTTGGGGGCCATTTCAGATCCAAACCATAGCAACTATGGATAAACAAATAAGTACGTGCCTATAAACCTAGCACTGGGAGGCTGAGGCAGGAGGACTGCCGCGAGTTTGAGGCTAGTTTAAACTACAGAGTGAGACCCTGTCTCTAAACAAACAACAAACAAACAAAAAGTCATAAAAATAAAATAAAAAAATTTTAAAAGTGACGTAGCTGAGTCCTACCTCATGAGGGGCTCAGCATCTAAGATCAGCAGGCAGGGCAAAAATGACTCACATTATGGTCTAACTGGCTCACGGAGGACCTTTGGAAGGCATCCCGGAGGAGCATGCAGGCAGCCTCTTGTGCGGTTTTTCTGGTAGTGTGCACCAGCTCACCACTTCCCAGAGGTCCAGATTAAGAAGTTGGCTGGCACGTACAGCTCACGTTGTGAAGAAGCACGTAAATCTGTAATATGACATTCAGTGCGCTGAGTCGCACACGAGGGGTTCAAGCCTGTGAAAGGAGTGGCAGAGTCCAACCCTCCCTGTTGGACCCACACACTCATGATGTACCCTACCGTGGTTGTGTTTATGGGACCTCTAGAGCCAGAGCGTGTGATTTAGACACGCAGGTGGGGTGCCTCTGATCCATTCCCTGTGCCTTAGAGAGGTCCACAGAACCCAGCAGACTTCTGCTGTGGGTTCTTGGAGGCTCAACCTCGGCTCTGAGGCCACAGGCAAGGATCTGAGGGTACCTGAAGCAGGCTGTGTGGATGAAGACGGGTAATCAGGCGGGACTCTGAAGGGGAAGAGGAAAGGGAAGGGCCAGAAAGCACAGCCACGAGCGGGAGCAGGGGAGGATCTCATGGCAGAGGAGGGACGGGAGGAAAAGGCGCAGGTTGGTTGAGGAAGAAGGTTTTGAGAAGCGGAAAGCAGCTCCCCAGGGCTGACCTGCTCCACTATCACAAAACTGATTTCCATCCTTCCATAAATAAAACCTTCAAACAGGAGCAGTGGAGGTGCGGAAGGCCAATCTGTACGTAACAGAATGCGTTTCAGGGGTTTTGTAGTGCTGGAAAATGAACCCAGGACCTTAAAAATGCTAAGTGAGTGCTCTACCCCTGAGAAAGATGCCCAGCCCTTTTGGATTTTTTTTTTTTCCGAGACAGGGTCTTGATAAATTACTCAGACTGACCTCAAACTTGCCTCCTCGCTCAGCCTCCCCAGTAGCTGGGATTACAGGCCTGCACCACCCCATCCCAGCTTCAGAATATGTTTAATGAGACAAAATTTGATAAGTGTCAGAAGAGTTTGTTAGTCATTCATTTATTAAAAGGGAAATGCCACACTTCTGAGTAATGAAAGGAGTTTGTTCTTTTAGTTCTTGGACTACTCCCCCAAGTATTGCACTAAAACTATCTATCTACTCATCTCACATTCATTAGGATAGAGGCTAGAAAACAAACAAAACAACACAAAAAATACCCAGAGACTAGCAAGTGCTGACAGAGACATGGAGAAATGGGAATCTTTGTGCACTGTTGACGGGGACATAAAATAGAGCAGCTACTACAGTAAACAAGGTGGAAGTTCTTCAAAAAATTATACACAGAGCTGGTGACACACACTTAAAATTCCAGCACTCTGGGAGGCTGAGGCAGGAGTACTGCAAGTTCAGCTCGACCTGGGTAATTTAGCAACCTTGTGAGGCCCTGTGTAGATCAGTGCAAAGCCCCTGGGTCCAATCCCTAGTATCGTGTACACACACACATACGTATCTCACTACCACAGAATTCAGATCCAGCAATCTCACCCTGCTAGGTGTCTATCCAAAGAGATTAAAGGCACCCTTCAGAAAAGATGCTTGTACACCTAGATTTATAGGGGCATCATTCAAAGTACCAGAGAGTTAGAAACAACTTGTGTCCATCGATGAATAAATAAACACAGTGTGATTTATTCATACAATAAATAGAATAGCCACAAAAAGGACAGAAGTTCTCATACAAGCTGCAATGTGGATGTACCATGAGGACATTGGCTAAATGAAATAAACCAGTAGGAAAACAAACTGATATTGTATGAGTCCACATATATGATTTATTTGCAGAGAACAGAGACACAAGGTTCAATGGTGGTTATAAGGGCAAGGTGCTTTTTGTTTGTTTGTTTGTTTTTGTTTTGTGGTGCTAGGGATCAAATCCAGGGCCTTGTGCACGCTAGACAGGAAACTTTTTTTTTTTTTTTTTTTTTT
>NW_022900921.1:8415980-8424030 GCF_012274545.1 Fukomys damarensis | reverse complement strand
TTTTTTTTTTTTTTTTTGGTACTGGGGATTGAACTCAGGTCCTTGCACTTATGAGGCAGGCGGTGGAACCAATGAGCTAAATCCCCAGCCCTGGAAACTATTTTTTAGTGGTTACGATATATCAGTTTTACACAATTAAAAAGTTCTGGAAATCTGTTTCACAACAATGTGAATATACTTAACACTCTCCAACGTATGCTTAAAAATGGTTAAGATAGTAAATTCTGTATGTCTTACTACAATAATAAAAAATAAATACAACCACTTTGAAAGAGCAATAAAAATACATTTGCTGATAGATCCCAACTTATTCACTGAAAAACAACTAATTTAAAAATAACCTGCTCAAAATAAACCAGCAGTCAAGAAATGGAATTATATCAAATTAAAAACCTCTGCACAGCACAGGAAACAATCCACAGAGGTAAGAGACAACCTACAGAATGGGAAAAAGGTTTTACCAGCTACTCCCTGGACAGAGAACTGATATCCAAAATATACAAAGAACAGGGCCGGGGATTTAGCTCAGTGGTGCTGCCGCCTGCCTTGCAAGCTCAAGGTCCTGAGTTCGATCCCTGGTACCAAAAAAAAAAAAGTTTGTGCTCAAAAAAGAAAGAAAGAAAGAAAGAAAGAAAGAAAAATAAATAAATAAAGAATTTTAAAAATTAGCCCCTCAAAATAAAAGACTCAATAAAAATGGGCAACTGAAATAAACAGATATTTCTAAAAAAAATGCAGTAAAAATGGCCAATATGTACATGACAAAAGGTTCAGCGTTTCCAGCCATGAGAGAAATGCAAATCAAAACAACACTGAGCTTCCATCTCACTATGGAAGGGACCACTATCACAAAGAACTCAGAAAACACAGGGTGCAGGCAAAAAGGAACTCTTTTGCATTGTTCACAGGAATGCAAACCAGTAAAACCACTATGGAAATTGGTAGATTCTGAAAAAAATGAAAAACTAAAAACGAAAACCAAAAATTCCATTTGACCCAGCTACACACATAGGCATCTTCCCCAAAGAGTTAAAGACATCACATTAGTCATATACACAGCGTGCAAACGCGCACGCGCGCGCACACACACACGCACACACGCAGGCACGCTTATAGCAGCTGAATCATAACAGCTGAATCTTGTAAGTGCCCATCCACAGGTGAACAAATAAAGAAAACATGGTACATATACACAATGGAGTGACAGCCCTTAGTAGAAAAATTGGTGTATCTTGAGTCCATA
This sequence comes from Fukomys damarensis, assembly GCF_012274545.1. NCBI lineage: Eukaryota > Metazoa > Chordata > Mammalia > Rodentia > Bathyergidae > Fukomys > Fukomys damarensis. Next base: position 8,422,787 of record NW_022900921.1, on the reverse strand, counting down.
ATGCTGAGTAAAATAAATCGGACATGGACAGTTAAATGTCCTAGGGTTTCTCCTATACGAGCAACCCAAGGTACAAACAATGGAAAGACCAAAGTAACAGAAAGATGATAGGAAACAGGGGGACCTACTTTGTGGGATCAATGAGGGAAAGATGAGAGGAAAGACAAGGGAAGGGGAAATAAAAAAGACTAGATCCAATATGTATACATAATAGTTTACCACAAGGAATGTCCTTATATGTATCGCAGACATATACTCGTCAAGACTTAAACACAAATAAATTTTAGCCTGTTCAATTTATTTTTGTGCTTTTCTATTCTAATACACATAAATTATTTTCATTAGAACATACCTCAAAAGATCACCAATAACTACTTCTGGGCGCTAATTTTATTCGTTTTGCTGGTCTACATTCTCTTTTTTTCTTCTTTTTTTGGTACAGGGGATCGAACTCCTTGTGCTTGATAAATAGGCAGCAGAACCACTGAGCTAAATCCCTGGCCCTGTGTTCTCTTTTTTTATGGGAATATTTGCCACTTAGTAAAATAACAAAATCCACAATCATTGCTAATCATGACTTGATTTTTTTATTTTTTTGGGTGCCGGGGCTCAAACTCAGTTCCTTGTGCTTTCAAGGCAGATGGTTGAACCACTGAGCTAGATCCCCGACCCACTAGTCATTACTTTAACACAGTAATATTTCCTATGTAAGACAAGATGCTTGTGATTTTAATGAATTAGCTCAGATTCTTTGAGGTAGGTACAAGTATTAAGCTATTCTGGGGTGAGAAAACAAAGATCAGGTAGCATGTGCAAACTCAACTATGAATGTCTGTGCTTAGTTCAAAGCCACACCGGCCCCTTTGTGCTGTCACTGACAGCCTGCAGAGCTGCTAGGCCAACATTTTTAGGCTCCATTTCATTGATTCCTGCTCCAACCTTTAAAATTTCCTTCCTTGTACAAACTCTAAACTTAGATTGTTCTTTTTTTCTAGGACCTTGACATGCACCATTAGGTTATTTATTTGGGCTCATTCTGTTTTTCAGATATGAATTCACTGTTGAACTGCACAAGAACTTCAGGCAAGATCTAAAAGCAATACTCCTCAAGCTCTTTAATGAAATCAAGAAGGAAGAAGTACTCGCCAAATCATTCTTGGAAGCTAGAATTACCCCATCCCAAAACCACACAAGGAATGAAACAAAAAAGAGAATTATAGGCCAGTCTCTCTAATGAATATAGATGTAAAAAAATCCCCAACAAAATCCTGGCAAATAGAATGCAACAAAATCACCAAAGGGATCACACACCATGACCAAGAACAACCAACCAGAACAGACATGCACCTGCCTCCCAGGACCAGCTTCAACTGGAGGGGATGGCATTGTACAGACCTGAAAGACTGTCAAATACGGTAACTGTAACAATACAATCTCTCTCCAAAGAATGATTATGGGTATGTAATTAACACTTTGTATGCAGACATTTCTATCTCTGAGGAGCTCAGAGAGTCTCACAGATTATTTAAATATATATCACATTCACTGCTGGAGACAAAGTCTATGGCTTCAGAAGATAATTAAAATTCCTTCCCCTTTAGAATTAAGAAAATTGCCTGTGGGATGGAAATTATGCCCACCAGATACTGGAATAGATTTAACCTGGGAAATCTGAACATGGGGCTGGAAAGACTCTCAAAGAGCAATTTGCCCCAAAACACAAATATCAAATATACATAATATCAATGTCAAATAACCTGTTCATGGGAGAAATTATTAGCCAATCACAACATTCTTTGCCACAAAGCCTGGATCTATCCTCAGGAATCTTTCTCAGTGGAGAACTCTAAGTAGCCAACGCCTACTAAAAAGCGAGCCCTGTTTGCTATCCTGGAAGTCAGTCCAGTCTCAGACCTCCAATGTGACAGACAGAAGACAGACGTTCAGAGAGGTAAATTAACTCGACTAAAGTTATACAGTGAGTCATGCACAGCTGAGGTCCCCAAGTTTTGTTTTTCCCTTCATCTTCCCACCTCTGCCTCTTTGATCTGTTCATGTTACACTTGGTAGATTATGTGATTTACCAGCAATTGCTGTCTTGAATGAGCTGTCCAGAATGCCTCTATCAAAAATTTGGGGAAGGACAATCTGTCTATTGCATAACTCCTTTCAAAATCCGGGGTTTTGAAGACAAAAATGGAGACAATAGTCTGAGTTCAGATTCTTGCTGCTCTCACTGGCAAGTCAGCTGTTCTGTGAAATGTGTCTGGTTTTGGGAAAGGATCAGACTCCAGAGAGCAACGAAGATCCTATCCTCCTACAGCAGGGGTTGAGCGCTAGGGAGTGTATAAATGCAGCAGGACACTGGCTGGGGATACTAAGGCTACTAGAGGCAAAGTGGCATTCAAGCAAGACTTTGGAGATCAATAGGATTAAATGTTCCTGTTGACTATAAACATGATGCGTGGCTGTTACAGGCACGGAGAGATGCAGAATGTCAAGAGGAAAAGTCACTCCTGTTTTCTTTACTCATCAACCATGTCAACTTTTTTTTTGTATATTGGGGATTGAACTCAAGGCTTTCACACTGAGCTACATCTGCAGGCCCTCATCCCCCTTTTTGAGACAGGGTCTCACTAAGTTGCAAAATCACCCAGGTGGAATTTGAACTTGCAACCCCACTGCCTCAATGTCTCAAAAGCACAGGGATTACAGGTGGGCACCATCATGCCTGGCTAACATTTTTCTCTTTTTCTCTTTTGGTTTCTGTGCTGTATGCACAGATATTTTTTCCCTTCCTTTCACATAATTGTGATTAATCTAAGCATATTACTTCAAATTTAGATTTTTAAAACATTTCAGTATACCGTGTGGATGATCCATAACCTAGTACATGATTCTGTTCATAGGCACAACTGACAGAGATACGTACATACATGCATTCACCCACAGGCACACGCAGACAGCAGTTTTAACAATAGCCCCCAAATGGGGATATCTGAATACACATCAGGGAAATGGGCAAATCACAGCATGCTCAAAAACTGAAAGATATATAGCAATGAAAAGAAACTACCACCAGACACAGCAACATGGATGAACCTCACAAACATAATATGGAGCAAAAGAAGCCAGATACAAAAAAGAGCATAGTATTTGACCCACTGATATAAAATGCCAAACAAAACTATGCAAAACTAACCTTAGTATAAGATAACAGCACAGCGCTTACCCTGGGGGCATGGTGAGTGAGTCGAAGGAGGTGGGGGTACCTGGGGGGGTGAAAACACCATAAACACGTGGTAAAAATTATCAAGGTGCTCTCAGCTTTCAGCTCGGAGGCGGCCCAGGGGCAACTTCCTTTGGTTGTCCTGAATCCAGGTATGTATGACACCAGCCACCTCCACCTTACCACCCAAGTTCCACCCCAGCGAGATCAAAGTGTTTCTGAGGCGCACCAGCGGTGGGGCTGGTACCATGTCTAGTCTGGCCCCCAAGATTAGCCTCCTGGGCCTGTGTGCAAAGAAGGTGGGTGATGACATAACCAAGGGAACCAGTGGTCTGGGGATTACAGCTACAATGACCACTGAGGACAGAGAGGCCCAGGCTGAGGTGGTGCCTTCTAGTCCTGTGTGGGTCATTCATGAAACGTAGTCATGTGGATTGTCTGGGGCTGGATGGTTGGAGTTGGTCTTTGCTGGGGTTTGGTTTACTGTCTCTCCCAGTCGACCTCTTATTCCTGCTCCATTGAAAAGGATCTGAGCCCTTGAGACGTGTTTCCTTTGCCAGATAACAGGATATTCAGCTTTGTCAGTAGAGTTGCTGGAGAGAGGCGTTGGAGTAGGACAGGGGTTTGGTTTCCCTGTCACAGTGCGCTGGCTCCTGATTCCTGCTGGGTGAGCAGTCTCCCCAGGCTCTCTGCCGCACAGACCCTTCTCCAGCTTCAGACTCCTGTACGCACAGCAGCCAGTAGCACCTGGTAGCTGACAGCTGCCCCTAGAATCTTTCTCACATGTTTCTATAGCAGTCTCCAAGTGAGACCTTACCCTGTGAGTGGCTCTCCGGGCCACCTAACAGGCACATTTTCAGCACCCTCCAGAGGATGTCATAAGCCATGTTCCACAGGCCTGGGGTGACAACACAACAACTTCTCTGTCACCCAGTGAGTCACAGCCAAGAACACCTACATCTCAGTCCTGAGGCTGCTCTTCCCTGGTTGTTCTCCGTCAGCCCCATGACTAGTGGCTGGCTCTGAATCTGCTATTTCTATATGCTTTAGAGTTCTCTTATAAGTCAATCCTTCACTGTTTCAACCCCATTGTAATGAAAAATACTTTGTGTGAAATTTGGCCTGCTCAAAGTATTATGTAGTTTCTCTGTCCTTGTTGGACCCAACAGATTATCCCTCACTCACACTCACTCACATACCTAATAGTTGTTACTGACTGATCCCCACGCTCTCCTTCTCTCCCTCATCCCTGCCCCACTGTCTCCCCATCTCCAGCAGGATGGGTTCAACTAAGTTTCAGGGTAACTACAAATGCAAGCCTATTGGAGGTGAAGGCTCAGATGTAAAAACATCACCTCAACCCATTCCTGTTTGTAGCTCAGAGTAAACCGTAAGGCTGGCCAAGATTCAGACGAGGGGAAATAGACCCCATGTCTTGATTGGAGGAATGGCAAAGTCATATTGCAAGGGGATGTGTACAGGACTAGGAGGAATTATTGCCACCATCATTGTACACATTGTGTCACAAATTCTCAGCACCAGCATTATCAGAGGCACTGCTGTGGAAAGTCATCCAGGCCCTCCTCTAGAGCTGCTAAGTCCAAATATATGTGGTGGGACCCGAGAACCTAAAATTTTAGCACTCTTTTCCTTCCTATCTCCCCAGCGACTCATACTCACATTAAAACCTGAGAACTAAGCATAAGGACCCAAGTTCAATCACTGGTACCAAAAACAAAACAAAACCTGGAACTATTAAACTCACATAACATTTACTTTCCTTCATCATCTTCTAAGGTACCACTCCATTGCCTTGTTTTATTATTTCTGTTGAGAAGCTGTCAGTTTCGTCTTTGCTGCCTTCACGATTTTCCCTTTCCCTTTTCTTTTTAGCAATTACACTATCAAAGGCCCTAGTTCAGTTTTGTTCCAATTTATTCTACTTGGGGTTTAAAGGGATTCTTAATCACTGACCATTATTAGGTATTGCTGATAGCTCCACTTCATTATTTTTTTCTTGTCCTGGCTTCTCTCCTCTCCTTTCCCAATTTTCTCTTTCTGTGGGACTTCAATTATACGCATTTAGACATTTCACTACGTTCGATATGACTCTTTTCTGTGTTTTATGTGCTGCAGTCTGGATACTTGTGACTGATTTGTCTTTTAGTTCATTAACTTTATGTCAACCTGTGTCAATAGTCTGTAAATCTACCTAGGTATTAACTTCGGTATTATACTTCAGGCTTAGAACTTTCATTTGATTCTTCTCAATAGACTCTAGTTCCCTGAAAACCATTCTTTCATTGATTTTTTTGACAATATCAACTACATCTGTTTTCAAGTCCATATTTTATAATGCCAATATCTGGATCTCCTATGCACCTGCTGCTACTGTCTCTTTTTTCTCTTAGTTTTCACTGATTTGGTCTTGTCTACTGTGATGTTAGGTAAATTGTGATTGCATGCCAGGTATGATACATGAGAAAATCATAGGAAAATTTGAGACTTTTGATGGTATTACCGTCACTCAGAAAAAATTTTTCTGCCAGGCCTGGTGGCACATGCCTGTAATCCCAGCACTCGGGAGGCTGAGGCAGGAGGATCACTGTGAGTTCGAGACCAACCTGGGCTACATAGTGAGTTCCAGGTCAGTCTCAACTATAGAATGAGACCCTGTCTCAAAAAAAAAAAAAAAAAGAAAGAAAGAAAGAGAAAAAGAAAAAGAAAGAAAGGAAAGAAATTTTCATTTTTTTCTTGTAGGGAAGTACCAGAACAGATTAAATTGTTTGCATGCTGGGCTTCAATTTTGCCAGGATTAGTCTATTTCTAATTCACCTCTACTCCTTTTTCTTTTGGGGCTGCAACTGAAAGCCTTGAATATATATTAGGAATATTCTTCCTTTGTAGATCCTGAAATTAAATTTTTATACAGCTTCTTTGCCTTTCCTTGAGAAGCAGCATATACCCTGAGCAGGAAGGTGGCAGCTGAAAGTGGGATTTATCCTCCTGCATTTCTCTTCTCTCTAGAATTTTGGTCCCTCAAGTTTTTGTTGCTTTTGTAATTCTCTAATGCCTTCAGATAGACACACACACACACTGACAAATTTATTTTGTTCAGCTTTTTTTTTTTTTTTTTTTTTTTTTGGTTTTTTGAGACAGGGTCTCACTATGTACTTGAGACTGTGTGTAGCCTGTACTCACTATGTAGCCCAGGCTGGTCTTGAATTCACAGCGATTGTCCTGCCTCAGCCTCCCGAGTGCTGGGATTACAGGCATGTGCCACTATGCCTGGCTTGTTCAGCTCTTTAATAATTCCCAGTGAGGTTAGTCTATAATTACTGGAAAACACTTCCTCACTTAATATTTATTTTTAGAACCGGGTCTCACTATGTAGTCCAGCCTGGGCTTTAACTCTGTATATAGCCCAGGCTGGCCTTGAACTTTCAGCAATCCTCCTGCCTCAGCCTCCCAAGTACTGGGATTACAGCCATGCACCACCATGCCCAGTAAAAAAAACAAAACAACAACAACAACAACAACAACAACAAAAATATATATATATATACACACATATATAT